>NC_139698.1:47347546-47577546 GCF_964188405.1 Protomyctophum parallelum
GTCTACGCCTCCATCGAGGACGATCTCGTCTACACGCACCTGCTGAGGAAGGGCGACGAGGACATGGAAGTCTATGGAGAGGTGGACACCTACCAGCCCTTCACGGGCCCCACCACGGACCCGCCCGGCCCGCCGCGCTCAACGGGGGGCGACGCGGAGCACGTGAATGTTGGTGTCTACCAGTCGTACAAGCCCCAGTCTCAGCAGGCGCCTCCACTGCCAAACAGACCTGCGAGCCACGGCCCGTCCATGGTGGACAACGAGCTGTACGGTACTGAGATCCACGGGGAGGCGGATGGTTCCTCCTCCCACCACAGCGAGGAGGCGGTGCGTGGTCCCAGGTTGGACCCCGAAGGAGGGGACTGAAGAGCTGATCGGTCTTATTATCACTTAGTTGCAAATTGACCACCATGAACTTTGTAAGGTGCATCCAACCCTCCCGGTCCCACTCCCGGCATCTATGTGACAAGTTGCGATTTTGCTTGAAGGACGCAAAATAAACTGTCTTCATGCCCAAGACTGATTTCAGTAGTTTTTATAAGATAAACGATTTTTATCAGAATGGGTCAAACTAGAAATAGAAAACATGTTATTGGATAAAACCAATGGTTAAAGCTTCTAAACATCATATTTCTATATACTACAGTATATATACATGTTGTTGTAACTGTTTAGGAAACACAGCGCTAGTGTATGTGCGCGTGTGTACTGTGTGGTGTTTCCTAAATCACATATCGGGACTTGGCCTGACAAAAATGTTCTGTTGTGAGATTTGTTTTTGCTTTAAGCCCCGTGCCCAGAAGCACCTGTTCAAACTTCTAGCCTCATAGGTGAAGGCACACACTCACTTTACTTAAGTCTGATTTATACTTGGAAAATAATATTTTTGTAACACAGCACTAGTGCAATGAACCCCACCCTCTTCGGGAGCGGTTAGGGGTTTAGTCGGTGTCTGTTTTGCTCAAGGACACTTCAACGTGAAGCCAGTAGGAGACGGGGATCGAACCGGGGTATAACCTTCCGCTTCCCAAGCTGCCGCTCTCTACTGCATACATCCTGAGTCACAGCTGGTTTTTTGTATTGTTTTTTTTAGCCAAAGGAATGTATTTCATTTGTGTTTGTATTGATGTTTTGTACATAATTTTACATGAAATGTTGCACCAAAG
Organism: Protomyctophum parallelum; assembly: GCF_964188405.1. NCBI lineage: Eukaryota > Metazoa > Chordata > Actinopteri > Myctophiformes > Myctophidae > Protomyctophum > Protomyctophum parallelum. The sequence goes on from NC_139698.1 coordinate 47,348,713, forward strand.
AGGCTACAGTACATGAGTCCAGCACATTTCCGATGTCTGAGAGTGCTGCTTACGTGTTGTCTAAAGTAATGCCAAGATTTTTATTTGTATCTTCCGCCAAATATGCCTTATGGTTATGGGCAGCCATAATGTACTGTATGTTCAATCAGGCGTTTAACTTAAGTATTGCAAATGTCCACCTGTGAAATACAGACATTCCCTGTAAGACAAATACAAATGTGCATGCATGGAAGAAACCAGAGTCTTGGTGGTTTTTTCTTTCTTTTCTCTCACTCTTGTGAGTTGTGAGACACCATGTTGAACGCTCTTGCATCAGACAGTTCAGAGAAGCACCTGCAGAGGGAGACATTGCAAACGGTATCTTGGGCAGAGCTATCCAAGTGAGATACTGTGTGTTCTTTAAAGCAGAGGTTCTCAAAGTGCGTGTTGCCTGTTGGGGTCCCCAACAAAATTAGTTACTATAACTATACCATCACAATCAGTTTAACCAATTTAGCATTATTAAATGTGGCTATTTTCAAAGCATTTCTTTTTTAATTAACACATACAGGGACTCTTATAGGGGTCCCTGGCACAAAAGCTTTTCAGATGGCCGGTCCTTGCCATGGCCAAATATATACAGTAGCCTACATGAATTTGGGGGTCCTCAATATGAAAATGTCCATAAATATGAGTGCAGAGACGTGTATGTGTCGGAGGACGGAATCTTGCTGAGAGAGCAGCTTTGCATAATGACGGTACTCCTCCATGTGCCATTAAACCTGCTAGCCAACTGCTTATTATAGTATAGTAGTGTGCAACTGCAACCACCACATAATCACGGTGTAACTGTACTAGAGGTGGATGAAGTACCCTGATTGTGGAAATAATAATAATGACTTGAAGGTAACATCTTACAAAGTATTGGCATCAAAATATACTTGTGGCAGTGTTTTACCTATACTTGTGAGGACCTCTGCTTGGATTCATGGTGAGTGGGGCACGACGATCTGCAAGCTCACAACGCGCAGCATGTGTACGCAACACTTGGAGCTTGTAGATCCACGTGTATATCCACAGTTATCCTCTCTTCCTCTCTCTCTCTTTTTCCGGCCTACTATATTTTCACCTGTAGCCTACTTTGAGATTTGTCCTGTAGGCCTAGCTACTTTTAAACAGAGAGAGAGAGGGGGGGGGGGGGGGGGGGGGGGGTAAAGTGTCTATAGTTATAGTGAGAGTTGAGGGGGCCCAAGGGCAAGGGGGGTCATCATCACTCACCAGCCTCTTTTGTTTGAGTGTGCTGGGTCGTTACGTACAACAAGAACAACCACAACAACAGATCCACCTGTTGGTGGCGCTGTATCTGGCCAATGTGAAAAGTGTGGGATATATTCCTCAGCCTGGTATGAAAGTCTGAAAGATTCCACGTAAATTGCACACTGCCTTCATGATTTGAGTCATTTTCAAAAATCCACCTGTTGGTGGCGCTCCTGTTCTCCTGTTGAAGTAGACCACTGGCCTATGAAATAATGCAGTACAATGTGAACTTCCTTTTGTTTTGTTTATTTAAAGAAATGTACAAAGGCAATTTAAATAAATGTAAGCCACTTTAGCATATTTAATATAACAGAAATGCAATTAATATACGTGTAATTGAATAACAACATTTCTGTAATTTGCATCAGTTGAGTCCCAGTTTCAATGCATTGATTTATAAACAGTATGCAGAATGAGTACATTTAATTCAAACAAAAGTACAACTCAATACAAAAAAAGATACAATCAGGGAAACAGACCAAAAATATGTAGGCTGAATTAAGCCAAATGTTCATTGGGCCTACCCTTTTCACATTTCAATCTAAACTCAAAGGTAAAGAGAATACTACTACAAAAAAAGGAAAAGAAAAACCATACATAGATTTACAAAAGAGAAGAACAACTAACTGACAAGACTTAGTTCTGTGTTTACATAGATATGCCTAGTGACCACTTGTTGAAAGTGGTGGGTTCTAGTTTAGTGCTAACCAAAAAGAAACACAGCAAGAGGTTAGCTATTTCTCAAAAAAGTATGTTTAGATAATCACATTTCAGTTTCCATACTCAAATAACACTAAGTACGAGCCAGCGTTTTAGTTAATACTAAAACGAAGTATCGCTTAAGGACAGTGTGACAGGATGGGGTTAGCAACTTATTACTAAACGTATTTTTTGTTACACCATTTACTAAACCATCACTAAACACGGGTATATTTTACCCAATGGGGGTTAAGTTGCTGTTAAAAATGCCTTGTCATATTCAACCATAGGCCAGTAATATTGCATATCATTTTGTTATTAAACCCCTCTGGTATCTCACATTTTGTTAATTTTTTTTTGTCATGGGTGGTATGGTAATAACTATTGACTTATTAATAAAGCATAACATTCATCCACATCTATACTTGTGAGAGCCATATTTAGAACAGAAAATGTATATGAGTGTATTTGAGTTATTTTATTGTGTGTACTATATTGAAGGACATTTCTTGATTACACATTTTGTGCAGCCTGAGTCTTAACTGAGTTAATAGAGCCAATTAAGAATTCAGCCTATTGGAGCAGAAGCCAGCAAGCCAGTTAATTCAGTGTGCATTATCAGCAGCTGAGTCCAGCAGGTTTTTAGTTAGTTCACGTTCAGAGCTGGAAGCCTGAGAGCAGCTACAGTTTTTTGACCCACTTTGGAAATACTAAACCACGTTGGAAAATACTAAGACACTTCGGAAACCATACTAGACCATTTTAGAATCGTTTTTGAACACCTTTTTTTGTATCACATGTTGTTTGTTGTTCTGTACACTTTTTGTCAAGTAAAACGTTAAACTACAATGGACGTGTAGACGTGGATTCTTTTTTGGAGTCAAGCTTACTGCTTCACGGGCTTTGGAACCTATAATACTCAATAGCACCGTGTTGATTAGAATATTTCTCTCCACAGAATGAGGATTGAGGAGGCTACTGCATCATGTCCCTCTACTAGTCTAGACCAGTGCTTCTCAAACATCTTCATGTCAAGGACCCTCTAATTGATATGTATCTGGCCATGGACTGCCAATTGAAAATTACTTTGTGCCAGGGACCCCAGAAGATTTGTCAACTTTTTAGCAGATCTACAAGCTCACAATGCGTCCATGAACTTGTAGATCTGCTATTTTATTTATTTATTATTTAATATTATTTTCGAACAGCCGGTCACGGACCCCCGGAACGGACCCCACTATAAGAATCACTGGTCTTACAGTCTTACTAGACAATATTGAACTCGCAAACGGAGGCCTTTTCGGCACGACAGCTCTCGTCGAACCACTTCCCGTTGGCTGTGGTGGAGAGGACAGCGCAGTTCTGGCCACGGCCGCCATCCGGCTGCAGTGTGATCTCAGTCTCCCAGTTCTTGAAACGCACGCTGGTCCCCGACTGGTCCACCCATAGGCCGTCCGTCACGATGTCGTTGGCGCCCAACCAGATGTGCTCGTCGGGGCCGATGCTCTGGCGCACGTAGTCGTGGAGCGCGTCATTCTGGTCTCCAGTCACGGGCGTGCTCAGACTTCCGCCCTTGGCGATGCAGTCCTCACTGGCGGCGTGGTAGGTCTTCTTCGCCGCATCTTCATGCCTCTCAGGCAAACTGAAAAGGGAAAGGAAAGAGGAGACCTGGGTAATCGATTCATACATGGATATATCGCGATTTTTAATGCCACGGTATATAAATCGAATTGCAAAGTTCAGAATCGAGTTTTATTTATTTATCCCATAATAAATAATAATCTTTATTTTCCCAAAGGATATTCATCTTCGTCATATGAATAATTAAAGGAGCATTCAGTGATTTGGAAACACACCAAGGCCCGCCCTGATGATTGGCAGAAGGCCCCTCTCTATCCTGATTGGATGAAGGCTGGGCCACCTAGCCAAAAATGAAACCTATGGTTTTATGACCCCAGGGGTTAACTGGGGACAGGGAGGAACTACTTATATGGTCAGCACACTCTATAGTAGGGAGGATTATCACAACAAAACAAAAAAAGAAGATATTTGAATTATGTGAAATCACTGAATATACCTTTAAGTCAACAGGAATGCTTTTTATGTAGTATCACTGGTGTGAAGTAAGTGAGGTTTATATCAGCCACATGACGTCTCACGCCGTCAACAAACATTAAAAGTTAATGTTAAATAAAATTATTGTATGTCCCCAATTTGGAGTTACATGGCAGGTAAGCTACAACCCAAATAGACCATATTTGTCATAGATAGATAGATAGATAGATAGATTCTTTATTTTTGTGTCATGCACCAAAGGCGCCCAGCCCACAAGGACACACCATATCATTGCTTCAATATTGCATTGTGTACAAGAAACAGGTTTGTTTTGTTGTTGTTTTTTTCTTTTTACACAAACAAAACATTCTGCCATTTTTCCCACGCTTTGCATAAAAAGTCTGCTAAAGCAAAAATACGTTTCCTAAAACAAAATTCCAGTTTGTCATAGTCCTCTAACCAGAAAAAGTTAGCACAGATGGTTGTCATTTTACAAAATAATACATGTCTTAATTCTTCTTCTTTTATTTAAATATATATAGAAATATAGTTTTTACAAAAAATATAGAAAAAAGGTAAACATAAGTTTTTTCAAAAAACATCAGTTTAGAAACAACAGTTTTAACAAAAAATATAGAAAAAAGGTAAACATAAGTATTTTCAAAAAACATCAGTTTAGAAACATCAGTTTGTACAAAAAATATAGAAAAAAGATGTAATATGTACAAAAACACTGTTTCAGTGAAAAAGTTGTCATAGCTGCAGTGTGCTGTCCCCCCTAATAAGGGTCCATTTGGTTAAACGCCATAGCTGCATGGGGACCACCTGGAAGTAACCACCCTCAAGGACCACTGCATGGTGGACTGGCTTAGCTAATTAGCTACTTAGGCCTACCATTAAAGGAGTTTCTCATCCTTCTCAATTATGACTCCTGAGAAATAGACACTGTTTAGTCTCACAGTGAGAACAAATTGAGTTGATTGGTGAGTTCTCAAAATTGTCTTACCATTTCTCTTTTTAAAGGTCTCAGCTCAGTCTCTCAGTGATCACTGTTTGAGTTCTCAAAATTGTCTTACTGGATTCTCTTCTTTAGAGTCTCAGCAGGAGAGCAATGCAAGCTCTCAGCAGTGTATCTTAAAGGCGTCTTGCTTGGGAGGATGGCTTGTACAGTACAGTACAGTACAGTACAGTACAGTACAGTACAGTACAGTACAGTACAGTACAGTACAGTACAGTACAGTACAGTACAGTACAACTCACTTCAGACGGGTCTGATTTCTTTTAATTCATTTTCGGAATGAATTGGGCCTTTGAAATATAGTGGAATCAGTTTGGAAATTCCTTCATGATTAAGTCATTTGAGTCATTTAGCCACAATTTGCACCACTTAACAATACAATGTGATGACTGTAGAGTTGCAATGCCCTCCATTGACATCCCATTGGTCCCATTGCATTTACGATCTGCTTGTATTGAACGACGTTAAACTCACCAACATTGCAGCTGTAGTAGGGCAAGCTTGAATTATCCTCTTTCAATCTGAAAAGCTTTTGTTTCCTACAAATCCACCGTAAACATGTTATGAGCTACAGTACTTTCTGTCAAGAAAAACTGTGCTGTGATATGATTTTTGAGTGGCGCAACCACTTCTATAGACAGTTGTGTGTGGCTGTGTCCCTGGTTCCCTGGGTCTGTCTGTCCCTGTGTCCCTGGCTGTGTCCGAGCACAGAAAAGTGTCACTGTCGTACAGCCTAACACACAGACACACACAGGCCAGGGAGGAGGGCCAGTACAGTACAACTCACTTCAGAGTTCAGACGGGTCCGATTAATTTTTTTAGTGTTAGTTTGGAAGCACTCGTTATCAAGCATTAGGTTATTCGTTAGCTAAATATTGAAAAATAGGAGATCTATAAGCTCATAGCACGGCACTCGGTGCCGCGCTACGAGCTTGTAGATCTGCTATTTTTGAAAGATCTTGAAAATGTGTCGCAAATTTGGAATATATATTCTTTCCGTGTGAACGTTTTTAACTCAAATATTTGCTGGTCCCTGGTCCCTGCAACAACATAGTTTCTGATGGGGGTCCACGGCCAAATACAGATAATTCAGTGGGTCCTTGACGTGAAAAAGGTTGAACACCACTGACATAGAAACATAGGTTTTTCATAAAACTGTCAGGATTTAGAAGGCATTCGTAGAATCGTCCTCTGGTCTAAAATGGATTCTAATTCTCAGGGCTTCTGGGTAATCCAGTCCCAATGCAATGCCTATATATGGAGTGCGAATGTGAAGGGTGCATATAAATGCACAGCACTGCCCAAGTTGGGTGGATCTGACCACAACCTTGTTCACATCACATCCCTATACACGCCCATGGTCAAACAACTGCCAGTGACCACTAACAGTGAGAAAGTGGTCACCTGAGGCAAATGAGGTGCTGAGAGGATGCTACGAGGCCACGGACTGGGGAGTGTTCTATGACTCATATGAGGAGGACATTGATGGATTAACAGACTGTATTACGGATTACATTCAATTTTGTGTGGATGATGTCATACCCACCAAAACCGTACGCTGTTTTTCCAGCAACAAGCCCTGGGTCACTGGAGACCTAAAGGACCTTCTTAATCTAAAGAAGAGAGCCTTTAAGGCTGGTGACAGGGCGGCACTGAAGCGGGTGCAAGCAGAGTTGAAAAAGAGGATCAGTGAGACAAAAGACACCTACAGGAGGAAGGTTGAGGAGAATCTGGCACGGAATAATGTGAGGGAGGTGTGGAAGGGGCTGAAGACCATGTCTGGTCACAAGCAGTCCACCAGCCGGTCAGTGGAGGGCAACCAGGACAAAGCCAATGAATTCAACCTGTTTTTCAATAGGTTTGATATCAGCGGCTCCCAGGATAACCTTCCCCATAGCCCTCCAGCTCATATCCCAGCACAAGCCACGTTGCCTTTTCCCCCCTCCCCCCTCCCCCCTCCCCCCTCTCCTCCACCACCACTGACTGTGACTGCTGACCAGGTGAAGATTGAACTGAAGAGGCTACATCAGGGCAAGTCGGCAGGGCCCGATGGCATCAGTCCAAGGGTGCTGAGGATGTGTGCAGACCAGCTGTCAGCGGTGTTCGAGCACCTTTTCAACCTCTCGTTGAGGCTGAGGAGGGTGCCGAAGAGGTGGAAGACATCCTGCATCATCCCAGTGCCGAAAGGAGCGCATCCCAGTACTCTGAACGACTACAGGCCAGTGGTATTGACTTCACACATCATGAAAACCCTGGAGAGACTGGTTCTGCAGCACCTACGGCCGGTGGTGAGTGAGTCCCTGGACCCTCTACAGTTCGCCTACCGGGCCAAAGTTGGTGTGGAGGATGCCATCATCTACATGCTGCAGAGGGCCTACGCACATCTGGAGAAAAAAGGGAGCACGGTGAGGATCATGTTCTTTGATTTCTCCAGTGCGTTCAACACCATCCGGCCCCCCCTGCTTGCTGAGAAGCTTGCTTCTATGCATGTGGACCACAACCTGGTGGAATGGATTACAAACTATCTCACCCTGAGACCACAGTATGTGCGGCTACAAGGCTGCCAGTCAGAAGTGGTGATGGGAAGCACTGGAGTACCCCAGGGAACCGTTTTGTCACCTTTCCTGTTCACAATTTACACCTCCGACGTCAGCTTCAACTCGCCAACATGCCACCTCCAGAAGTTCTCTGATGACTCCTCCATTGTGGGCCGCATCACTGAGGACAATGACGGGGAGTACAGGAGCGTGGTGGAGAACTTCATCGGCTGGGCGGAACAGAACCACCTGCTGCTGAACATCAAGAAAACCAAAGAGCTGGTGTTCGACGCCAGGCGGAGCAAGAGGAGGACCCCAGCACCCATCACCATCCAGGGAGAGGAGGTAGAGATTGTTGACTCCTACAAGTTCCGGGGTGTCCACCTGAACAAGGACCTGGACTGGAGAGACAACACAGAGGCTGTCTACAAGAAGGGACAGAGTGGCCCAGGCCGTAGCGTAACGGTCTGGGCACCGGACTGGTGATCCAGTCGCGGTGTGCCGCGGGTTCGACTCCCGAACCCGACACGGCCTTTACCGCATGTCATCCCCCCATCTCTCTCCCGTTTCCTGTCAGCCTACTATCTGTCCCTTAAAAAATCAATAAAAAGGCGTAAGCCGCAAAAAAATATCTTAAAAAAAAAAAAAAAAAAAAAAGAAGGGACAGAGTCTTTTGGAGTGTGTAGCAGGCTACTGGTGATGTTTTACCAGTCTGTTGTGGCCAGCTTGCTGTTCTATGCAGTGGTATGCTGGGGAGGGGGCATCAAGGCCGGTGAGCTTAACAGGCTCAATAAAATGATAAACAAGGCCAGCTCTGTTGTTGGCCTCCGAATGGAGAGCCTGCAGTCAGTCACGGAGAGGAGGATCTGGGTTAAACTGGATTCATGCTGGTGTAACCCACATGTGAAATTAGGGTGTACTATATTAAATAAATAAGTCATTAAAATGCACAAGTAATTAATGACAGCAACATTGATAAATAAGCCGGGTTAAAATGGTTTCACAATGTTTAGAGTCACCTGTAAAACTGTACATGTACAAAAAACAACAACATCCCTTTAAGGGACAGGCAGGTGAAGTGACTTCCCCTTTAATGACAGTGTGTGGGGGCTGCTCTACTGAAGCTGCGGTGTGGAGAGAGAGAAGCAGACAGACAACGTCTGAACAGAAAGATGCTAAACCGATTAAAAAGGAAGAAACCTGTGATAAAAAAAACGTTTTAATGTAAACATTAGAACAGTGACACACACTTGTGTTAAGTGTTGGTCAGACTTGGGAGCACAACCTGCTCGGTTTGTTTTGAGTTTGTGCAGACCGAGTGTTTTGGTGAGTTTAAAAACAATGCATTGATTCATTGCACTAAACTTTGTGATTGAACTTTTACATGGAAACGTTTTGTATTATTTCATGAGTAAGAGTATATTGTGTATGCTTTTGATGATAAAATGTTGGTTTGTTCATGGTAAAACATGAGTGCACTTAAGGAAGCTCAGCTGGGCAGCCAGCTGCATGCTGGCAGTAATAATCAACATCAATTTGGGTCTAGTTGTGCATACTGCAGCTAGTGCTGCCAATTGACCCACAGTACCTGTGTAATTTAGTGATTTGTTTTCTTTATGACCTGTTGTACAGGTCAGGTTGTTATTGTTGGAACAACACAGTGATATGTTGGAGATCTGGATGGCGAGCTAGGAGCCCACACAGAACCTGATACAAGTAACAAGTAAGACGCGCAAACGCAAACTTTTTTTTTCTTTTTAGTTAGTAATTTTTTTAAGTTTTCTACAGTGTGTGTGTGTGTGTGTGTGTGTGTGTGTGTGTGTGGTTGTTTGTGTGTGTGTGTGTGTGTGTGTGTGTGTGTGTGTGTGCTACAGCTGCGCCCTCTGGTGGCGGGCGGGTCGTGTCACAGCGGGACAGACAGACGGACACGATCTGCAGGGTCTCATAGTTAGTGCTCAGTGCATTCGCAACCATTCTACATGCAAGTGTCCACTTTGCACGGTCAGACTACTTGAGCCACTCACTGCCAGAGCGGTAGGAGTGTTGGAGCTTGAATTTAATTATTTAATTATTTTTGGATTGAACAGTGCCAATTGCATTGAAGACACAAAGTGAACTGAAAAAGGACTGAGTTACAGTGTCACACGTTTTATTTATTTTTTGATGTTTTGGACTGAACAACTGAACTGAAAAAGGACTGAGTTAGTGTCACGTACACTTTGTTTTGATAACAGAACAATTAATTTGAACTATAACCTGATCTAAGTATAGCAAATTGTTGTATTATATTATTTCATGATTCAAGTTGTGATTTAAGGTTTTTCATTCTATTTTGATTTTTTTGGAAATGTATACCTACCTCTAGGCCTACCTGTAAAGTCTGGTTTTGCCTGTGGAGAAAAGGGAAAGAGTTAACTCAAGATATTAGGAAACAAATAGAGATTAAATAGGATTCCAAACTAGTCCCTAAAATAAGTTAATACCTATCTAAAATAGCTGACTAAAATAGTCGACTAAAATACCTGAACTTAGTTTAGAACTTAGCTACTTCTAAATTAGGATTAAGGGAAATAAAAAGGGAAAGTGGAAATTAACTTACCTTAGGATACCTGTAGGACTTTGTTTTTGTTTTATTCGGTCAAAGGTCAGTGTTATTGTGTGTTGTATGTATTGTATGTCTTTGTCTTTGTCTTATTGAGTAAAAAGTTTGCCGGTTTTACATTTAAAGTAAGAGGTCTCTTGTCTGATATTTTATTGTTCCCCACTCATTAGAACCTAGAACTAGAAAAAGTGCCCTTCCGGGCACAGGTCTCCACCAGGTTATCCACAGATCCGTGCAGTTAGAGGTAAAAACACTTTTCGGCCAGTTATAGCGCCACCTTGAGGCTGAGTTGAAATTGTTCATGTGGCATTTCGTCCTCGGCCTAGTGGGAATGTGGGTGCACAATTTCACGGAAATCACGCAATGTGTTCATGCTTTGCAGCATTTTGTTTGAAACTGAGCACTCCTGTGAACTTTGGAAGCCAATCTTAACCAATCAGGATGGAGTCTGATAAATCTGAAAGACCCGTTTCGTTGAATGGCTCTAGAGAGACTGTGTACCAATTTGCGTGATGTTTGGACAAAATCTGTAGGTGTACTGTGCAAAAACTTGTTTTGCACAAAGCGGCCTCCTGGTGGCGCTATAACAGGCCGTTCTGGAAAGTTTGGGGCAGAGGTTCATGGTTGGCATCCAGGGAGTGTGTGTGCAAAATATGGCATCGAAAAACTTGTTTTGCACAAAGTGGCCTCCTGGTGGCGCTATAACAGGCCGTTCTGGAAAGTTTGGGGCAGAGGTTCATGGTTGGCATCCAGGGAGTGTGTGTGCAAAATATGGCATCGACCGGGTTAACGGTGGCCGAGATTAGCTGTTCACGGACACACACACGGACACACACACGGACACACAAACGGACACACAAACGGACGGACGGACACGCGGACGGACGGAGTGCAAAACATACTCTCCCCACATGCCTTCGGCCTGGTGGAGACAACTAGTCCAGTGGTTAACCTCGGTGATACAGGTGCTACACTGGCAAATCCCTCCCACCCCTTCAATGAGGTGCTGCGGGATAGGACGAGCACTTTCAGCAGTAGGCTCACACTCCCCCTGATCCGCACGGAACGCTACAGACTCTTTCATGCCAACTGCCATCAGACTTTTAAATGCAAAGGCATAAGAACTGCCCCCCTCCCCCCCTCCAAATGGCATATGGTCCTTGGTTGTCTGGTCTTGTGTGATATGTCATTTGTGTCTGTTCTGTGTTTTTCTGTCTGTCCAGTAGTTTTTAGCTTTTTAGTTTCTATGCACTTTATGCTGTTGTAACACTTCAATGTCCCCTCGGGGATTAATAAAGTATATCTCATCTCATCTCATCAACTCATCGTCATGGCAGCCTCCGTGTCGCTCTGTCCTCACTTCTTGTGTCACAAGGCGTGATGCACTGACGCCCGTATATGGTGACAGAGCCACGGGTTTTGCAGGTTTTCATAGTAATCTACGGTCGCAATTACTATGCAGAATGTCCCATTTCACACAAGTTATCAAATGTATAAATTGTATAAAAATATTTTTGAAAATGGCAGATCTACAAACTCACAATGTGTCGCATCGCATGCTTGTAGGTCAGCAATTTTCAAATGGCCGAAGTGTATATAGGGCTTAATGTGGTTGATGTGTGTTAATTATAATTTAGACTCACAAGGAAACTCTCTTTAGGAGATTGTGACTTTAAGGGCGCGTTCGGAAATAGCGCACTGAGTGGGCTGCGGGTGAGCGCACTGTGCAATGCAAACTAATAGGCGAGTGCGCTCCCGGTGCGCATTTCCGAACGCACCCTTCGTCATAATCACAGAAGCATTATAATACACTCACAGGCAATTGATTGACTGGGTTTGGGACCTTGACCACCCCCTCCAGCTTGGTGGTATAAAACCAGGCTCCACCCATTGTCCTCACTTTTGTGAAACTTCTCATGCGTGAACGCACAGCATTATTTGCAAAGTCGTATCCTAATTTGAGTCAACGGACGGGAGCGGATCCTGGCACCCCGACTGCACTTCGATATTTTGTTTTCAGAGGTTTTCCAGAAAATTTCACGTAAGTGTTCATTAGTTGACCGGCGAACGGCCCTAATTTTTACACTGTACTTTATACTCTTTGTTTAGCACGTGTCCTGCAGAAGGACGCGACCGTGCTCTTGTTAGCGTTTGCTAAACTGAGCTACTCTGTGAACACAGCGAACGTGTTCCTTTTTAGCTTCCTAAACTCTGCTCTACTGTATACACAGCGGACGTGTCGACAGTTAGCACAGTTTAGCTAGGCTATAGCCACGGGTTACTGCTTCACTGTAAACACAGCAAACGTGTTCAGTTAGCCAACTTTGGCTCCACTGTGTGCACAGCAGACATGTCGACAGCGGCAAAGTTTGGCTAGGCTATAGCTACACCTGTACGCAGCAAACGCGTTGCAGGTACTAGCTGATTTTTGTCTCCACCAGGCCGAAGGCATGTGGGGAGAGTATGTTTTGCACTTCGTCCGTCCGTGTGTCCGTCCGTCCGTCCGTCCGTGTGTCCGTGTGTCCGTGAACAGCTAATCTCGGCCACCGTTAACCCGGTCGATGCCAAATTTTGCACACACACTCCCTGGATGCCAACGATGAACCTCTGCCCCAAACTTTCCAGAACGGCCTGTTATAGCGCCACCAGGAGGCCGCTTTGTGCAAAACAAGTTTTTTCACAGTACACCTACAGATTTTGTCCAAACATCACGCAAATTAGTACACAGTCTCTCTAGAGCCATTCAACGAAACGGGTCTTTCAGATTTCTCAGACTCCATCCTGATTGGTTAAGATTGGCTTCCAAAGTTCACAGGAGTGCTCAGTTTCAAACAAAATGCTGCAAATCATGAACACATCGCGTGATTTCCGTGAAATTGTGCACGCACATTCCCACTAGGCCGAGGACGAAATGCCACATGAACAATTTCAACTCAGCCTCAAGGTGGCGCTATAACTGGCCCAAAAGTGTTTTTACCTCTAACTGCACGGATCTGTGGATAACCTGGTGGAGACCTGTGCCCAGAAGGGCACTTTTTCTAGTTCCCTCTCTTTTTCTCTGGCCTAAAACTGTGAAGTGGAATAAATCTCTTTGAACAGACATCATTCGTGTTTTAACTGGACACTCTGTGGAGGTTGACATTGGTTGATTCTTTACACAATTCTTTACAACCCTTATTAGATCTTTAACTCTTGACAGCGTAAAATGATACCAATATCCAGTCCACACAATTAGAGAATGTAGAAGAATTGTTATTTTGATCAACGTCTGCCTGTTATCTCTCCTAATGGTACAGCAAAATCTTATCCAACGACATGAAAAGAGGCTAAATGTCATCAAATGGTGGTTCCGTGGCTCAAATGCCCAATAAATAAATAATGGGCCTTGATATGAAGAGGGTTGAAAAGCACTGATCTAAATGTACAAACTAACATACAGTAACGAAAGTTTTCAAATTAATGTAGTGGAGTAAAAGTAGAATATTTGCCCCTGAGATGTAGTGGTGAAAGTGAAGTAAAAGTACTGGAAATTGAAATACTCAAGTAAAATAAAATAAAACTTTCCCTATATAACGAAGTCCAACCGTTTGTGTAACTATCGTGCCAGAATGGTATACCCCTGCTTTAAAGAAGTAATGTCACATTTTTCTGGACAGCGAAGCTATGCCCAATTTTGGTCCGAATTCAAAAGAGAAAGTTTTCTTGTTAGGTTTATTTTTTCAGTTCCCATTGACAATGAATGGTGAATTTACGTCATATGTGTCTGAGCAAATCGACATACGTTACGTCATGATGATGTACGATCAGACAGACAAGAGCACCCCTCACTTCACACGGGTGTGATTTTTGAGTGGTGCAACCACTCCTATAGACGGCTATGTGTGTTCCTGGGTCCCTGTGTCCGAGCACGAAAATAGCGTTATAGCGTTTGTTCACCATCAAGTGTCACTGTTGCACAGCCTATTACACAGGCAAGGGAGGAGGGCGTGCCTTGTACAGTGCAGTACAGTACCACTCACTTCAGACAGGTCTGATCTTTTTATAATATCTATATTTACTTTTTTTGTTTGTTTTTAAAGGAGAATGATGCCTGGTGCTCTTGGAACCCTCCTCAGAACAGCGGGGGGGAGAGGTACAGATTTGCCTCCCTGCCTCTCCCCGGCCTGTGGACCCGGCAGACCGGTGAGTGTGTTGTTACAATCATGTTATTACAGTGTTACAATGTCATTAGCGTTACAATGTTATTGCAAGGTTACTACAATGTTGTTACAATGTTAAAAAACGGTTTTCGAGGGAATTTGAGTACTTCCGGTCATTCCTTTAAATTTTGAGGTAGTTGCACTTCAATATATATTCCCCAATATTTTTTACTTCTACTAACCACTACATCTCGGATCCAAATATTATACTTTTACCTCCTCTACATTTATTTGAAAACATTAGTTACTAGTTACTTTGCAGATTCTTTTTTATATTTATTACAAAACATACATTAACCACTTAGACCTGAGGACTACAAATTTCTTCTAAATCCTGACAGTTTTCTGAAAAGCCCATGTTTCTATGTCAGTCGTTCTAGATTTTAATTAAAAACGTTCGCTCTGAAAGAATATACATTCAAAGATTTGCACCACATTTTCATGATTTTTCAAAAATATCAGACCTACAAGCTCGAAGCTTGTAGGTCTGATATTTTTCAATAGCTATAAAACCAATACTTTTTTAGTTTTGCTGAAGTACATTTTAAATTCTGGACTTTCACAGAAACAGTATTTCTATACAGCGCTATTGATACTTTTACTTAAAGGACAACTTTTGATTTTTTTCAACCAAGGTTCATGTTTTAGGTTATTAGAGAAAGTAAAAGATGAGTGTACATTTTCTTTCATTTGCTACTTTCTTTCGTTTTAGCGATTTTTATCTATTTTTGACATGGGGGTGGGGGCATTCGAACATGGTGCTAAATAATGTTTTCTACTGTCAAAAATAGCTAAAATCGTTCAAACGAAACAAAGCAGCAAATGAAAATAAACCAATAAACACTCATCTTTTACTTTCTCTAATAACCTAAAACATGAACATTGGTTGAAGAAACCTTCAAGTCAGAAATGAGAGTACTTATTCCAACAATTCCATCAATACTTTTTAATAGTATGCTGTTAGAAGATTTTTTGTAGCTACAGCATTGCAGTGGCAAAGGCAATACCTTGCACTGCGAGCTGTTGTGAGCTTGTAGATCGGCTATTTTCAAAATCTTTACCTTTCTGATGTAATTACCAATTTGGCTAATGTTTGATAATTTGGGGTTGCTTTAGACGCAGCAATGTCTTATTAGTTTATTTTTATTTGTCATTTCAGAGATTTAAAAAAATAACAAATGTAGTGGAGTAAAAGCATATTTGCCTCTGAGATGTAGTGGAGTAGCAATTAGGGCGGAGCTATGCCCGATTGGGGTCCCAAATCCTAATATAAATGTGCCACGTCTCTGCGTGCGTGTGTGTGTGTGTGTGTGTGTGCGGTTGTAATACACGTAACTCAAGAACAACCGCAGTTTGCCCCACCGACTTCAAACTTGACACACGCGTTCCACACCCCCACAGGGAGTGCAGTGCCCGGCCTTGAGTCGGTGGCAAACACCGTTGTCCAGAAACAACACAAAAGGCTCTGGTCAGGCTCTGCCAGTGGACCTAATGAGCCCAAGTCTCTCACCTGTGCAATTTCCAGTCTCTGCCTCAGCCAATTGATTGCCACGGCAACCCCACACCTGTTAATTGATTACTTAACCAGTCCACTTGTCACAGTCAGTTTGCACTCTTCAGGCACAGACAGACAGATGCAGAGACCTCCATATACAGTATGGGCACAAAAGGGACCCCTTAAAACGGGTGCTATGACAAGTTGACAACGGGTATTATTAGGTTCCCTAGTTGCATCGTTCTCAAGTAGGCCGATGGGCACGTACAGGTGTAGTCATTTCTAACACTTGTTTTTAACACTTCTTTTGTTTATTTACTTTTAAAGGAAAATTATGCCTGCTGCCCTTGATGTCTGGAATGCTCCTTGGGACCCTACCGGGGGTAGGGTCAAGACTCAAGGGTCTCCCCAGCCGGTCAACGATAGTGGGCGCGCTATGTTGTCTGGAATCATCAAATGTACCGCTCAAGCTGGTACATTGAGGTACATTAGGCCCATCACAAGTATTAATACATTATTTAAATTACAATAAAAATACATGAATAGTGACAGTATCAGATCTACGAGATCAAAACGGTTTTGAGCTCCTAGATCTGCTACTTCCACTACGTTCCAACATGGGAACGAGTATGACGATTATGACTATTATCCCAAAAGTATTGCGATTATCACAAATACTTATTATGTAGTAATTGTGATGGGCCTAAGGGTGTGTGTGGGGGTGGGGGGGTGTGGGTGTGTGTGTGTGTGTGTGTGTGGGGGGGGGGGGTTGCCTGTGTGTGTGTGCGCGCATGTGTTTGCCGTGTGTGTGTTGAATCTGTTTTTGATTGGCCCGACGCGACGTGTAATCTACGAGCATGTTGAATTTGGGGCCCGACGTTGACAACGTTAAATCTACGAGCTGGACGACGCTGGATATACGTCAGTTATAGTGTAGTTCTCCCCGGGGTATGGGTTGAATCTGGGATATCGGGCATAATGGGCAGGCGGGTCGTGCAGGAACTGGGTTGTGCAGGAACCGGGTCGTACCCAGCGGTCCCTCGTGCGACCCCCGTCCATTGTGCTCTGCTACCCGGCCTCCCGTACCAAGGTCTTTAGTCTAGTTTCTCTCTTCTCTAGTTTCAGGTTTCAGATTTCATCTCTTCACATCTCTTCAAAGTACCAACTGTTGAATATCTTGTTTCCTTCCCAAGGTTGTTTCCTCCCCGCCAGGTTGGCCAAATGTTTTCCCTATCTTGTACTTTCCTTCCCGCCAGGTTGGCCAAATGTTGTCGTTTCTGTTTGATTAACCTCTTTTCGTAGTACTTTTCAGGTGGCAAAAGTTGAATTTGTGTCACTCTTCTAGTGACATAAATTAACAGATATTAATTAGACGTTGTGGTGGTGTGGATGTTAATGCACGCGTGCATGTATGCGTGTGTGTGTGCGTGTGTTTCATTCAATGAAACAATTGACGAATTTCATTTCTTCAAGACAATCTACGATTTTCATTTAATTTCCCATCATTCCTTGGAGTCCCACCATGGCAAGGTAACTATATAACCTATACTATTTGGATTAAGGGCATCTGCTAAATGCCCAAATTGTACATTGTTGATTAAATAATATTAAATATATGCACACACAGCAAGGTGTGTATATATATTTGATTTTATCAACGATGTACAATTTTGGCATTTAACAGATGCCCTTAATCCAGAACAATTTAAAGTAACAATTTAACAACTTGCTAATAATGAGCATCTTTCTCTCTTTCTTTCTCTCAAAGGTTACATAGCCTATAGGTTATATATATTAAGTGCCAGAATACATACTACTTCAACAGAAGATGATGCTGCAGATAGACGTGTTCCATATATGTCCAGACCTCATCAAACCCTGTACACTCAAGACGTGCTCCATATATGGCCAGAACAGAATTCATTCCAGATGTTGATCCGACCCACCCATGCCAAAGCGCCAGTGCTCGCCCAGCAGTCTGCCGGGGCGAGGTCGCTTCTAGCCCTCAGGACGTCTTACTGTATTATGCTTCATGTTGACTGTAATACTCTTCAAAAAGCTTCCAGATCAATCATGTATAGTATGTATAGTTGTATAGTATAATATATAATATAGTATGTATAGTTGACATAGATACTCCACTGTTACGTTCTTAGTTTATACACGATTCATGATAACTACTTTTTTATATATGTGATGTATGACATGCTTTTGTTTTTTTGCTTAATTGTAAGTCGCTCTGGATCAAGAGCGTCTGCTAAATGCCTAAATTGTAATTGTAAGACGTTCTCCATATATGGCCAGACCTCATCAGACCCTGTACACTCAAGACGTGCTCCATATATGGCTAGACCTCATCAAACCCTGTACACTCAAGACGTGCTCCATATATGGCTAGACCTCATCAGACCCTGTACACTCAAGACGTGCTCCATATATGGCCAGACCTCATCAAACCCTGTACACTCAAGACGTGCTCCATATATGGCTAGACCTCATCAAACCCTGTACACTCAAGACGTGCTCCATATATGGCTAGACCTCATCAAACCCTGTACACTCAATGTGCTCCATATATGACCAGACCTCATCAAACCCTGTACACTCAATGTGCTCCATATATGACCAGACCTCATCAGACCCTGTACACTCAAGACGTGCTCCATATATGGCCAGACCTCATCAAACCCTGTACACTCAAGACGTGCTACATATATGGCTAGACCTCATCAAATCCTGTACACCAGGGTTCCCCAATTAATTTTCCTCAACTGCCATATTTTGACTAGCGTACCAGGCTGGGGGCCGAGTCTGCACGCGCGAGGTCGAGGTCTTGCCCTGAAAATTCATTTTCAGGGCAAGACCCCATTTGAAAAGGATGCCCAGTTTGACATGCATAGGCTACTGACCCCCATTCAATGCCATTTATATCTGGGACCCTTAAAAGGGGGCGCTCTGTGGGCCGCAAATGGCCCGCGGGCCGCCTATTGGGGTACCCTGCTGTACACTCAAGACGTGCTCCATATATGGCTAGACCTCATCAAACCCTGTACACTCAAGACGTGCTCCATATATGACCAGACCTCATCAAACCCTGTACACTCAAGACGTGCTCCATATATGGCCAGACCTCATCAAACCCTGTACACTCAAGACGTGCTCCATATATGGCCAGACCTCATCAAACCCTGTACACTCAAGACGTGCTCCATATATGGCCAGACCTCATCAAATCCTGTACACTCAAGACGTGCTCCATATATGGCCAGACCTCATCAAACCCTGTACACTCAAGACGTGCTCCATATATGGCCAGACCTCATCAAATCCTGTACACTCAAGACGTGCTCCATATATGACCAGACCTCATCAAACCCTGTACACTCGATGTGCTCCATATATGACCAGACCTCATCAAATCCTGTACACTCGATGTGCTCCATATATGACCAGACCTCATCAAACCCTGTACACTCGATGTGCTCCATATATGACCAGACCTCATCAAATCCTGTACACTCAAGACGTGCTCCATATATGGCCAGACCTCATCAAATCCTGTACACTCGATGTGCTCCATATATGACCAGACCTCATCAAACCCTGTACACTCGATGTGCTCCATATATGACCAGACCTCATCAAACCCTCAAGACGTGCTCCATATATGACCAGACCTTCTCAAAGTGGGGTCCGGGCAGCGCTGGCTCGTATAGGTCACATAGGCCATGGCCCAGGGCGGCAGATTGCCCACGGTGGCAGTTGCCCCCCCCCCACACACACACAGTGGCACACACAGACATTATTAAACTACAGAATGTAAGCTCAATGTAAGTTCATTGAAAGAATATCATAAATGAATACTGAAACCAGATACAATCATTAAGGAAATGTATGCATGTATTTTGTAAACTCTTAATTTCAGATATGTTTAATCCCCCCCATGTGTTTTGCGGTCACAGGGAGAACGTTAGCAGGCCACTCCAAGCTGTTGGTCAGTGACTGGTCAGATGAGGACGTGTCAGCCTGGTTGGTAGAGGAGGGCCTGAAGGAACTGGTGGACACATTCCGAAGAAACAACATAGACGGAACAGAACTGCTTTGTCTGACCAAAGACATGTTGGCCTCAGAGCTACACATAGGTGAGGAAGACAAAGATCACAGTTTACTATACCTGTAATACAGCATGAGACATGTAAACGCAGTGTTATACTGTACGCACACTAATCCTGGCTCAGGAACAAAGGTATGGTTTGTCCAAAATGTATAAATTATTTGTGCTATGTTGGGGATCTTACTTAGCCTTCTTGCTCTCAGGCAAGGCTGTTGTTTGCATCGTTAGCAGGCAGCAGCTAGCTTGGCTAACGTAGTTCTACCACTGCTCTCTATGTGACTCTGTGGTTGTTTCACCATGTTTGCGCATTTATGAGAAATAAAAAACACTAATGTGGGAATTATTTCGGGTACCCCCTGGCTATGCGTCGCGGACCCCACTTTGGGAACCGTGAGTGAGAGAGAGACGCTCTTCTCCTTACAACAGTGTTTCACCGGATTTTACTGTTAAATAAATAAATAAATAATCTCAGCGAAAAGTTCAGACAACTCACTTCGCCGTCTCAGAAAGTGAAGACAACTCACCCTTTTGGTGAGTTGTCTGGACTTTCGGGGTGAGATGTCTTCACTTTCCGGGGTGAGTTCACCGGGGTGAGATATCCGGTATTCATGGTGACCTATATCCCTTGGAGTCTGTGGCTTCTGAAGCTTGATTTGTACGCACAAAGTACAAATCTCATAAGGCTGATTTGTTGTGTGCTATTTTCAGTGAGTGACGCGCAGGGTCATACAGCAGAGTGTAAATTCAGCATCACACCCTCCTCCCCTGTCATCCTTGACTAAAAACGAACAGCTGCTCACCATGTGAGATCGTCCCTCCCTCCCACACATTTATACGCTCTAAAAACCTCATTGACACTAGTATACACAATACCTGTTTGTAACGCTTGCTGCTCTTTCAGTAAAGTCAGCTCCTGAACAATGTCATTAATCTGTTTCTTCATCTCCTCAATTACAGCATTGAGCGCAGCGTCTGTTTGAAGTAAGGAGCAACATCATTAATCTACAGCAAAAACAGCAACACAGCCAACACTCATGTTTATTTCCAATCCAATCCACTTTATGTATAGACCACATTTAAAAACAGTGTTGTTGAAAAGTGCTGTACGTACTACGTACACTCAAAGCTTTGCTTTGTCAAGATAAAAGCAGTCTTACCTTTTCTGCCATTCTTTTTCTTTGGGGAGTTCTGCTGGAGTGTGGAGTGTGCCAACAGCACAACACACAGCACGAGGAACATATCTCTAGAATCCATAGTGCTCTGCTCACAGTATCAATGCTCCGGTGGAAGTAAATCCAGTTTTGATAGATGGAAGGTGAATAACAACAGCTCTCTGTGCCTACTACGAGGACAGGACATGGACTGCATGTGTTTTACACAATGAATGTCGGCACAGCGTTGCACAAGGAAGTCGATCTCAGAGAGGAGAAATGTTTTACAGATGTGGAACAGCCACGTTGTGTTTCTTTTGAAATGATGACAAGAGATGGATGAACAGCGTTGTGCACGGTAGGCTTAACATGTTTAGGATAGCTGCATACATCCCAAATTACTATAGTGCCAGCTAGAATACCAGAATTATGCCCCAGTGTGCAGTGCACCAATTTCAGCAACATCATATTGCTAATTGGGGAGAAATATATTTTTAAAAGGAAATTATTTCAACATACCGGTACGCGGTACTTTTAATAACATTCATAACACAAGAAAAAGTTATGTTCTACGATGCAGATGCGTTACACAAGTTCTACAGAGTTTGGCAAATAGCAGTCACCTGGAGGTCCATTAACTCCCATGAATGTGACTTATGTCTGCCCATTGAACTGTAGAGTAGCCTACTGGCCAGTGTTCTGTTGTGTTATTGTTGAGCTAGAGCCATATGAGTTGGATGATGTGTGGGGAAAGTTCTCCCAGCCAGACCCCTACATCTGGTTCCTCTTACTGGACTGGACATGGTCCACCTGACACATGGAGAGAACTTGTGTAATGAAGCAACCCTGCTGTATTTAGATTTTTAGGAGGGAGATGTCAAAGATTATTCTCCCTCAGGCAAATTAACGGTTTCATAAAGTATTTCAAGGCACACCAAAGCCTGCTCTTAAAGTTAGATTAGAACAGATAGTAGCTCAGAGTGAAGACAATGTGAGTAAGATAACATTTATACATATTTATAAATATTTATTATACATTATATTGTAACACATAATATAATGTAAATTATTAACTGCAGTACTTGAGTCAAAGTATATATACTGCTATTCAATACATACATCAACATCAAGTGAAATCATTTTTTTTTACTTGAGATAAAGTAAATTTAAGTATTGCTCTTAATAACATTGTAAGTACAACTTACAATACATATCAATACATTGCTGTAATGCTGACGCTGTATCGTTTACACAATGCATTTAAAGGACATTGCAACTCTCCGAAACCACCTAAATGTAGGCCTACTTGTAGACATGTGCATGCATGCGTGCGTACTGTGTGTGGAAAGGAAGAAAGTGAGAGGTAATGTGTGTGCAACTGCATTGCAAACAAGAGAGAGGGAAATTATATAAGTGAAATTTGTAACTTTAGTATGATCTATTTACACCATAATTATACAACTTCTTACTTGGAAAACAAACAAAAAACTAGTAGTCCGTAGTCAGTACAGCTTGGAGAATTTGTTTGCAGGATCTCTCTCTTTCTTCATGTAGAAGAACGTTAATTGGCTATGTACTTATATCATTGTCAATGTTTCAACGAATAAAATAAAGCTTGAGTTACATGCATATGTAATTTCTTGATATTCCTGGCGAGCCAGTCAGATCAAAGAGGGTTCAGTAGGATGAAGGAGTCAAGGAGGACAGTCAGACAGTCTCACAGACCAAGGCTCTGGTTCACAGGAGGCTACAGGAGATCATTAACACACTTACAGTAGTCCTATTTCTCTCTTCTCACTTCATTACTACAGCAGCTTGTGACCTGGTTACGCCACCATGTTTGAACAATGACAATCAAAAGAAAAATTCTGAACATTAGGGATTGTTCCTTCTTGTGTTTTTATTTCTAAACTCATTTCTCATCCATCACCAAATATATAATATTCACTGTGTGTTCTTTGAAATGAAACATTGAAGCTGGTCATATTAAAGTTGAATTCTATTTTATGTGTCCAGAGAGACCTCATCATTCAGAGAGACATGGTCAGAGTGCTTGCAGTGTGTCTTATGCTGCTGTGTGTTCTACCAGCAGTGAGAACCACAGACATGGCCGTGGTCGTGGACTGTGAGTATCAGGAGGTCAAAGGTCATAGTCATGCACTTAAAACAATAAAAAGCTCAGACCCTACCATGCGTCACTTTTATAGTACTTACAGTATCTTGAGACCTATTCACGTAAAACACACCATGAGTTTTCTTCTCAAACATCCTCATCACGAACAATAGCAACAACTGTGTTTGTCACCTGTTGGTCCTTTCTAGGTAATTCTGACAATATCCAGAACTGTGACAACATGACCCTAGAGAGAGACCAGCTTTACACCAAATACAACCACCTGATCCTGGAGAGAGACCAGCTAGAGGCCCACCTGATCCTGCAGAGAGACCAGCTATACACGAAATACAACAACCTGATCATGGAGAGACCAATTACAAAGAAGTAAACCAGTTTAAGAGAGAGAGAGAGCAGGTGAGAGAGGTTACACACTTATTATATTAATCAGTGCATTATTATCTTATCTCTGCCATTCCAGTTGGCTACAATTGGCTTCTCACGGGAGGATCGTTTTGGGAAAAAAGGCATATAAATCAGTGTCCAATTTGCCCCAATTTTTTATTCATTTTGTTTGATATTTAGACAAGTCGTGTCCCAGTGGATGGCAGAAGTTTCAATGCAGCTGTTATTACACATCTACTGAATTTAAAACCTGGGAGGAAAGTAGAGAACAATGTGTGAAGACAGAAGCCGATCTGCTGATCATTAACAGTAAAGAAGAACAGGTGAGTGTGTGTGAGTGTGTGTGCAGCTGGTGGAAGTAAAATCATCAGTAACCTCTTTTTTTTCTTTTTATGAAAACTGAACATTAGACAATTAGTTATGGGTTAATCATGTACAAATTATCAGGAATTCATCAGAGGATTGAACCCTGGGGATCAGTATTCATCATCATGGATTGGTGTGAAAAGGACTGAGGGCAAATGGGCGTGGGTGGATGGAACAACACAGTGAGACATTTTACATGTTTTTCTATTGCAATTCTATCAAGTCAATGTCAGTATGTGACTGAGTGGGTGTGGTTTAAAATAAGACATAAAACAGTAACTAATGTATTTAATCAATTACAAAATGTATCCATAATAAAAATAAAATAATATATTAATATTCCAACCCAATTTGGTCATGTCATTATCAGTGAGTACAAATAAAACAACAAAAACAATGTATGTGCAGCATTGCCGCTCATTGTGAACTAGTCTATTAATATAGCCTAAGGTTATAGAATCTCTTTTCCCCGGCCGCTTCACTTCCTGTACTTTTATAACTGTTCCTGGTACCTCACTTCCTGGAACCATTGCTCATATGCTTTCTCCCCATGCACAGCTCCCCCTATCAACCCTTGTCAACAGAAAATGAAAGGGAATGGTTTAACTACATAACAAAACTTCCATTCCGTACACGACTACGTTTCTGGGTTAAATATTCAACCATATCCTTTATCACCCAGTATGATATGTTTCATTTTCTTTCAAATACTCATACCAGAACAGGAAAAACATTTCTTCACACAATTATGTGACAGTGTCACAGCATGGTTAATCAATTAATTGATAGGCCTATACATACAATTAAAATATATACCGTTATATAAAAATAAAACATTCTTCTCTGTTATTTGATCAATCAATCGATCAATAAAGTAATTGATAGAATAATCGCCAAAATAAATATTTTAGTTGCAGAATGATGTTGTTTTCCTCTGCAGGTTCTGGGCCAGGGGATATCCTCGTACTGATGGAGATGACAGGAACTGTGCAGCCTACACACACCGCGACAGAGGATGGAGTAATTGGTCATGTTCATATAAAGCATTCTGGATCTGTGAGAAGATATATTTGTCTTAACTTCACTGATAAAAAATGAAACTGCATTGTTCTGCTTTGTCAAGTTAAACGGTAGCAATTCAGTGAAACCATAAGTAAAAACAAAAACAACAGAATTCGTTCGGGTGCAAGCTTTTGGTTAGACATACTATTGGTCCGATATCTCAAACCCTCACCCTAACCCTATCCTCCCACGCGGCAGCACACCTAACATTAACCCTCTACCAACCTTTAACGCACCCCTCACCAACCTTTTTTCGGTCGTTTTAACGCACCCCTCACCAACCTTAATCCAGTTGGACCAATGCTATGTCTAACCAATGCTGCCTCCCGTACGTTCTTATGTGCGTGCCTTCTTTGGCACATTTAATTTGACACTGCTGTTAAAGATAAGCTATATAGCTAGTAAGTGTCTCTAGGATAAGACTTCTATTGCTAATTCACCCAGAATTCTTATCCTAATTTTTGTAACGTACCATATACCTAACAAGTCCCACCAACATTTGCTACTTGTAAGCTACTTAAGCTTTCCTTTATTCTAGATTCTTCTTGGAACTGAGAAATAAATAACTCAAACATTTTATTGTACAGAAATACAAACTCATAATCGCAATGAATAGGCAATACTTAGTTTAGACTAGTCATTGGGTTAGACCAGTCATTAGTCCTACAACCTATCTCAAACCCTCACCCTAACCCTAACGCGGCCCGCAATTCAGCCACTGCCCGAAAATTACGAATATAGGAGCTTTCTCTGTCCCTTAATGGTATTTTAGTCCCGCGTCACCCGCTATCTTTTTTGCCGACACCGGTATTTGCGCCTAGAGGTGTGTGTGGTCATGGGCGTGTTGGCACGCTTTCCCCTAAATTGCTATTTTGGTCACATACATTTGGGAAGTCGATAGTGGAGTTTAAAAGCACCCGTAAGCCGTGCAGCAGTGAGACTTCAGGGCAGCAACGGGCTATAGACCGTAAGGCTATGAAGCAATATAGCACTAACGGGCAACGGATAAGGGATCTCTTAAAGGGATCTCTTATCGATTGGTTACATTTGGTTTAATTATTGTAACGCCCAAACCTATGCATAATATAACAGGTATAACGGAGGTATTTTAGGGATTTAGACAGGTAACCAAAATACCAACTTTATTGGGGGAACACCCCTTCCCCACTGCTAAATCCCAAAACAGTGTATTTAGAAAGATTAGACGAAATTCATGGATCCCCTAAACCTAACCTAACCCATGTCTAACCAATGACTAGTCTAAACTAAGTATATGCACCCCAATAGGCTATAGGTACATGCAAGCTAGGTACATGCAAGCTTGCTGTTTTGTATCACGACCACAAGTGTGCAGTATAGACTCACACTGTAGTAGACTGTACAATATGCTCTGAAGAATACTCCAATCCATCTGTACCATAGCCACACACATGCTAAACTTGTTTGACAGTGTTATCTTGTGCATATCCGAATCCATTTCCTGTATACTGTATTATCATCAATATCTGAAAATCTTCTGCAATAAAATGTTTAAAAATATTTACTTTTTGGACCCCAAAAGTATTGTTGGTCTTTGTTTTGAACATGTTATTTTTTAATTTAAAACCCCTCCCCCTTTATCATACAACAACAGCTGTGGGTACGGCTCAAGTTCAGGTGGATCAACACCCATCACCACCCACCAGGCAAACCAGGGGCCTATTTCACGAAACTTGGATTAGAGATTAAGCCGGGCTTTAACACATATCCTGGCTTAATATATCCTAGATCAGTGCTTAACCGGTTTCATGAAAGCTGGTTGATCTTGCCAGATTAACTTAACCAGTTAACCTGGATATGTTGAGGCTTGATTCGGTTTCATGAAAGTGATGCTACATAAGTTACCATGGAAACTAATGCTTTGGACTTAGCCTGCTCCGGACCAGGCTAACAGCCAGGTTTAACCTAATCCTGATGTCTTTACTGTTCATTAAGCAGTCAAACTGATCACAAACCAATGATGTTTTCCAGATTTATTCAATTATTATGGGTTTATGTTGCCTTATTTGTATCGGTCTGCATTAAAGGACTAATTTAAGCACTATATAAAATCAAATAACCAAAATATATAGGCTGCACAACATCATGACAGCTTGTGAGCTTGTAGATCAGCTGCTTTTGGTGAATGTTCCCCATGAATAGGTTTGCTGTCGTGCAAGTGCAGTGCACGGTTAAGAAGAATTATTATATTATAGAATTATTATTTATTGTTTTGTAAAAGTGAAAATCACTAAATATTACCATTACTCATTGTTTTACAACATATTACCATTGTAACGTTTCACCCACTACTAGTCCTACATACTTACACCTAGAAACCCCATTCAAACCTATTTAGGTTCATCCTACGGTGGACATGTGTGCCTGAAAAGGAATCTTTGAAATGTTTCATAGTTTTAGAAATATAGTGCTTTCAAATTTGAGACATTTATAGGCAGATAGTGGCACTTAAAAAAATCACTTTCACCTAGAAACTCCATTCACACTTTGTAAAATTCAGCTTACTGTGGAGACACATTTTTTACTTTTTACTTTTTACTTTTAAATGTTTTGTAGTTTCTGAGTTTTTTTACTTAAACGCCCAATGCATTCTCAATGGCAATAGCACAAACTTTGGCATGCTACATGAACCGGCCCTGTCTGGACAACAACCCCCTTCCCCAAAGGTAGCTCCCTCAGAGGAGGGAGTTATGGCCAAATATCACAATGCGACAATATCATTATGCTTACAATATTAAGAATTCTGTTTTAAGTTAATAGTAGTGGTAAAATGTAAACTATATTTTTGGGGTAGTTAATCATTCAGTCTATCCACTATTGAGAGTATGTTCTCTCTTTAATTACAGCAGCAGTATTTATTTTAGAAGCTTAAGTCCTTGTATCAGTAAGTCTTGAATAGATTAGTAAAGATAATGAGATATACAGAAGGGGGCTGTAATGCAACTATTAAGGATGCAAACTGCCTTAATACCCCATGAAGAAGAAGGATCAGTAAATATGTGATCCACATAATGGGTCTAGAGACAAAAAGCCAGACTGTCTATTAAGCCAGGCTTGCTGATCCCGGCTCGCCAAATCCTCCAATTCTGAGCCTCGCTTGGCTTTAGTGGAATGGAATAAACCAGGCTGTAAAGATCAGGATTTTAAAAGCCTGGCTTTGGCCTAAATCCTGGATTAGTTAATCCAAGTTTCGTGAAACGGGCCCCAGGTGGGCGTGTCCACATAAAAACAACATTTAAAAATACTGTACACTTTTTTGAAAAACTTCTTCCTCCTCCTATAACAATAAGACCTGATGATCATGTTTTAGGGTGGAAAGAAATCATCCAGCTTTAATGTTAGTGAAATATTCACTCAAATAAGATGATCACCTACGATACAACTTTCAGACTGTTCAGTCAAACTAAACCTACATCAAATCATACGTTTAAAATGATTTTGTTTTACATTCGAGTTCACTTCCTTCAACAAAACCGTCAACAGATTTTCTTGGGGGGGGGGGGGGGGGGGGGGGGGGGGAGGAACTTGAAGTGAAGAATATGATCCTCCTGAGAGCCGGTGATCAGATGGCAGTGAATGATCTGATTTTGCATGATGTTGCAGCAGCTAAACCTATACTCACTGTATGAGCAAATAATACTACTATTAATAATTATTCACTCTCTCTCTCCAACTGAGAATGTTGAAAAAAATGAAATTACCATTTTCTGGACATAATAGTCATCCTATAAATAGTTTTAAGTGAAATCATTGATAAGGATAATGTGTGACTATTTAATTCCAAGTTTCTATGAATAATTTAAGCAGTTATTTTTCATGTAGAGAAGCGTATTCAACAGCTACTGAGATAAAATAAATAAATAATGCATTTTATTTATAAAGCACTTTACATTCTTGCAATCTCAGGGTGCTACAGGGTTTAAAAGCATGGCATAAAAACAGCATACCGGTAAGTAACAAACAACATTGGAACCAACTAGACTGAAGTAAAAGGTCAAGGTAAAAAAAAAGAACTAGGTAAAAACATGACAGACAGAGCAAAGTAACAACAAAAAAAGGCCCACGGAAATTAAGAAAACTAAAAATACAAAAAATAGGTTTCTAGGCTAGCCCATTTTAAAAGCATCAGTGGACTGTGGTGCTCTCAGGTGTACGGAGCAGGAATTCCAGACATGACGCTGTATAGCAGAAGGTCCGGCATTACAAAAATTATATCAGTCTTGAACAAATATGGACGGATGACAGGACAGATAGTGGATCTGAGATTATAAATTCACGGACACGGTAAAGGCACGGACACGGTCTAGGACCGTTCTCCTAGACCGTGAGACACGGTCTAGGACCGTTCTCTTAGACCGTGAGACACGGTCTAGGAGTAGGGGTGGCCAAATGGAAAGATTGTATTAACCGGTTACCGCCAGGACTTGCCGGCTAATTAACCGTTATCCGTTAAGAAAAGAAAAGCGCTATTTTGCGCATAAAAAATAGACAAATACACCGTTTACACGTGGCCTGCTGTCAATCAGTGCACTAGTGCGCACTGCGTAGGCTACAGTCTTCTATACGCACACATGTATCGCGGACCGGTCGGGAAGGATTAGGAAGAGAGAGAGAGAGAGAGAGAGAGAAAGAAAGACGTGTTAGAGAGAGCGTCTCTCTAACGCGCGCAAGCGAGAGAGAGAGAGAGAGAGAGAGAACGTCAGAGAGAGAGAGAGAGAGAGAGAGAGAGAGAGAGGGAGGGGGGGGGGGTCCCGTCCCGTTAGCAACAAGCTAACAGCATACCAGTACGTTCGTTCTATGATCCATAAAACGACAGATCCACAACGCGATCTGCCGTATAAGGAACCAACGTTCGTTGCATGAAGGGCAGATCTGCGGGCGCGCAGCGGCGCAATGCTGTGTGTGTTCGTCTTTTTTTCTTTTTCCCTCCTGCTTCCACAGTCCACTACATGCAGTTGTTTAACTTGTTTTGGTGTTTTTGTTTTGGGGGAAGTAAGTCACGGCACATGCGTGGTCACTGGTTGCACTGACAGTAAAGGTGGAAAGAGGGGCTTGGTGCTTTGGCCGCGGTGCCTGCTCTCGGCGCTTCAAAATAAAAAATATATTTTTTTATCTGTAAACCATTAGCCGTTAGTGTTGTCGGTAACCAATTAATTAACGGCTAACGGCTAATGGTTATCGGTTGGACACCCCTATCTAGGACCGTTCTCTTAGACCGTGAGACACGGTCTAGGACCGTTCTCCTAGACTGTGAGACACGGTCTAGGACCGTTCTCTTAGACCGTGAGACACGGTCTAGGAGAACATTATTGTATTGCAACTCAGGCAGGATCAACTTGAGGCAGAGCTCCTGGACCTGGCTAGACGACTCATGGCTGATGTTATACGGTAGGTCGTAGCCCATGATATCGACTTTGTCGCTGGGCTGGTAGGGCTGCAGCGTTTTGTTCTTCATCAGTTTTCCCGAGCGAAGCTGCGGCATCCGTTCTCCAAAGCAGCTCTGCATCAGGCTCTCCTGGGCCTGTCGCAGGAGGCGCACCTCATTCGCCACGTAGGCGAGACCGAGGGCCTCCAGTTTCCGCCAAAGCGAGGCGTTGAAGTGGTCATAGAGCTTTGTGTCCAGGTAGTTCCAGGCATGCATCTTGGCGGTGAGGCCCGGTGTGAGGCTAAGCTTGGAGCTGTCTGCGCGCATGTTGAGCTTGACATACAGAACATCGTCCAGGTCCCAGGACAGCAGGTGGCGGAGCAGAACCAGTGATTCGTCAAAGTACTCTGCGATCATCACCAGGGAGAAGGAGCTTTCCACCTCCGCCACAAAGTCACCGATGTATGCTGCTTCTGTCTGTGGCCGGTCCTTGTCACCGCCCAAGTCGAAGGTCAGGGCATTGCGGGCAGGCATATATGGTTCGTTTCGCTGGTAGTACCGCCATGGTTCCTTCAAGAAGGCCTCCAAGGAACTGTTGGGAACCTTATTGAAACTCTCACAGCCATCTTTGAAATAAGTAAACATTGATTCAAACATGGAGGCTGGCTCTCGGAGAATTGTGATGTATGCAGTGTTGTTCGGCATGAGTCTCCGTACCTGCAAGATACAAGAAGTTTTATCATCATATGTTGAGTAAAACCAAAGGTGCTCTCACAACACAAACTTTGCACACAGAATACAATAATATCACATAATTAGTTAACAAGATACAAAGACAAGAGAAGCAATTCTGAACTTGAACTTAAATTGAAACAGTTTAAAGAGTAAAAGCAGCAATTCTGAGTGGCCGAAATAAAGTCAGTAATAGAAGTGTGCATGTATAATATATGCCTTCATGTGCTTCTACGTGTGAGAATGTATTAACACTCAACCTACTACACAGACGGTCTTGAGCCGATTGACACTTTTTTCCCTGTGATTTCATTGGCCACTGTCTTCCCTATTGGGATAACAACTTCTCCCCCACACATGCTGGATTGCAGCATCCCGCTTCCATTGTCTTAAATATCAATTCACTTTGGTTACACACCATTTAAATCCCACTCACACCTCACAGTTTGTAAATGTTTGTATGACACAAACTGAAAATAATGAATGAATACTTTCAAATGTCTAAAGTATGCCTGCATGCACAGAGACGAAATGTTTTTAAAATTGTCATGGGGGCCAGACTTGGATGGTTAGAGCGAGGTGATTACATACAAAGTCAATGCAAGACGAGAATTGCGCGAACGGGTGCGGCGCGAACGGGTGCTGCACAACCTGGTGCGGTACAAAAGGGACAAACCGAGGCGAATATAAGGTCTAATTCCTCATGGGGGCCGATATATAAGGTCTAATTCCTCATGGGCCCCCACGGACTCTACGTCACTGTGCATGCACGTGCATATGCGTCATTTTTTAGCCACACAGCAGCACACATTAGACACACCGTCCGTGTCTCAGATGAAAGCACAGTTTAAAGTTAAGCAAGCACCTCATTGTGGTTGAAGCGCATGTGGTTGGTGATGATGTTGGCTGGCAGGGTGCCTGGGTGGACGAAGCGGGTCTTGAAGGAGCGTGGGTAGCAGAACAGGTGACCACACTCCTTTATGGGGAGCGCCACAGTCAGGTTGTGACGCTCGGCAAAGCGGAACAGTATGTTCTGCATGGTGCTGCTGCCCGTCTTGTGGGTCTTCAGGAAAACCACATTGGTCTGTTTGGGCTTCAGGACCGGGGATGGCTGGGAGAACTGTGAAAAGAAGCTCAGGTGGAAGCCATCCATGGACCTGGAGAGAGAGCATTTACATTTAATTTATTCACTTATATCAGGGGTGTCCACATTTTTTTTCAAAGGGGACCATATTAGAAAATAGTGCCAACTACATCCCCTGACATATTGTACCTTCGGAGTATAATAAAGTCACATACATAATGCATCGCATTTAAACGATTCTATTTAACTATCATCATCAATATTGTATTTCAATGTCAATGGTCGGGTGTGTGCTGTGAACAAAAAGTGTAGCCTAACTCAGCCTTTTTTCAGTGTGTAATGTGTCACATTACCAAAACCAGACGAGCAAGGTAAAAGAAAAAAAGATATATAGACATATAAGTGTAAACATGTCACGTGCACAAAAGATGTGCCCACAAGCCAATGAAACATTTTTTCGTCATAGTTTTAGTTGACAAATTCAACACTCACCATCTCAGCAGGAAGCTGACCATGCTGACAGCCACCAGAAGCAGGAAAATCTTCTTTAACATCTCTGTCTCACTGATACTGTTGGAGGAAGACGAGAGATCATTTACAGAGCTACAAGTACACAGTGGGCGTATAGAGCAATCGTCTCTCTGGCTATTGTCGTGGAATTCTGGATCAATCAGCATTTGATGAGGCAATAGTGCATGTCTCCAACATGTAGCTTTGTGTGTCTGTCTGCTGTCTGTCTGTCACACTGTGCACAGGTGCATGATGGGAAGCAGACTTTTTAGTGTAACACCAGTCTTTTTCCTGTCTGTACAGGAGTTCAGTACAGTATAACAATACAGTATAGTTCCACCGCTCACTTCACACAGGTGTGATTCTTATATTCTAGGTAGTGATGGTACAATAACACTCAGGACGGTGTTAGTTCTGCCAAGGCACACACTCCACAGTCCACACAGGGATCAGACTTAGCCGCAATTTGCAACACTAGATTTGTTTTTATAATGGGATGAATCTAGAGTTGCAATACCATCCAAATGTGAGCCCATTCATCCCAATTGCATTTGCCATCTGCTTGTATTAAACAACGTAAAACTCACCAACATTGCAGCTGTAGTGCAAGCTTGAATTATCCTTTTTCAATCTGCAAAACGTTTGTTTCATACAAATCCACCGTAGACATGTTATGAGCTACTTTCAGCATTGTTCTTGTAAAGTAATTTTGTCCTCTACATTTTAGCCCAACCCTGGATCTGTCATCTGTCCCTTATGTAAAAAAGGCAGGGCTGTTTTTGCCAAGCTCGGTGGGAAGTTCCAAAACTGGGTATCGAAGAGCTGTCATCTATTGTTCATTGCATTTGTGAACAATAGTGAACTAACACGTCATATAGGGGGTTGTCATGGGGGTTATCAAGGTGAGAAATATGAAGCATGTTTAATGTCAATGTACTGTATTGTCGTGCGGTGTCACAGAGGCTGAATACAGGTTTTCTGACATGCCATGAGGCTAGGGCAGGAGCCTATCTCCTGTTTCTGTAGCGTGAGGCAGCTTGATGTACAAGTACACCCCCTGGGCACGACGCTAGTATGCCGCATACTGTCGCATTGTTTGCCCCAATCCAACCCTTGATGCTGAGTGTCAAGCAGGGAGGCACTGGGCGGTTTCAGGGCGGACACTCTAACCACAAGGCCACTGAGCTGGTTTTTCACTTTAGGCTACAGTAATTCAGTGACCAAGGTCCCACAGTGGTCTATACTTGGCCTCCTCCTTTTTTCCCTCGTCGCCAAATCTTTACTCTACGCCAGAAACACCACAAAAACATTGATAAAACTGTAAAAATAAACATATTGATCACATAATGAACACATGTTGATGTTCAGAGTCTATGTCACACCTCTGTATAGCCCACGGCTATAGACGAATCCAGGAACGGGTCTCATGGTCGCAGCCTACGTATTTCCTGTAGGCGGACTCGACGTAGCTGGAGGGTTCAAACCCTCACCAGGCGCATCTCTTCCACTACAGTGAACGGTAGAGTGAGTGATGTTAGTCTGCCTCAAACGTTACTCTTTTACCTGCTTTTTACTAACACTAACATTACAAAGATGCCCAGAACATCGAGATGAACCTGTGTAGTTTATGGCTGCTCCAACAGTAGTGGCAACATTAAAAAAACTAAAACGGAATGTCAAAATATCCACCAGGGTGGCTGAGACCAGAGCCATTGAGTAATGGTTGAGACGAAGCAGTGAAAGATACATAATGTCAGTCTTACCCAATACCAGTGTTGGCAAAATATTACTTTAACACTAATATACTACTTATTACTTATTACTTTTTAAAAAAGTAATAAAGTTACACTACTTATTACTCCCTGTGAAAAGTAACTAGTTACTTATTACTTTACTTATTACTTTTTCTCTCGCCCCCAGTAATTGCATATTTTGTCACCAAAAGTCTTACTTTGCATTTTCAACATTAGCAGTCCCCCCTCCCCTATTCTGCAGTGTTTATTTAACTCATGATGATGGTACATTGGACGGTCCATTTGTACACATAGATTAGAAGTAGATTTCGACGTGGAATATAGCTTCTTCCGTATGCACAACTTGCAGCGGACAATAATGGTCATCTCGTCTTGATCACGGACATACTCAAAATAATGTGAATACTTCCAAGTATTGAATGTTATAACGCTTTGTTGTGCCGGTGTTTCTGTCTCCTCCACCTCCTCCATTGTTAGTTTATTTACATCTCTTCTCTCTAACAGTGCAGTCTAACGAGTTACACACACTAGTTTAAGTTGTTGTTCCGTGTTCCAGACGGTTTAAGGCCCGCCCTTCTGCATCCGATACTTCACACATACGTACCGACGAGTGTGCATCGTTTCCGTATCCGCTCTATAGTCTAGATCTAGAGCGGATCAGCAGTCTGCAAAGCAACTTGACTTCAACCCAGTCTACCATTATAAATAAACACTCAAACCCACAGTTCCACCAAGGCTCGTGAAAATAGTAATAATATTACTTTTGAAAAAAAGTAAATGTAATATTATTACTCAAAATGTGAAAGTAACTAGTTAAGTTACATATTACTGGAAAAA
Source organism: Protomyctophum parallelum (assembly GCF_964188405.1). Lineage (NCBI taxonomy): Eukaryota > Metazoa > Chordata > Actinopteri > Myctophiformes > Myctophidae > Protomyctophum > Protomyctophum parallelum. The sequence continues at coordinate 47,384,146 of NC_139698.1, forward strand.
AGTAATAATATTACTGAAAGTAGTATATTACTTAAGTTACTTGCCAACACTGCCCAATACCCAATCTTTCTGTTTTATGAACACAAGGCTGCTGTACTACTTTATACCTCATACTTTAAATGCTTAGTATGAGGTATAAAATACAGCAGCCTTGTGTTCATAAAACAGAAAGATTGGGTATTGGGTAAGACTGACGTTATGTATCTTTCAGGACCTTTCACTGCTTCGTCTCTATTAGGCAGATACAGGCTTTGAGAAAAACAGCAAAGACCCAGAACCTCCATCTGCTCACTGAGCTTGATCTTGGTGCTGTAACAATATATAACTAGAAAAAGTGCCCTTCTGGGCACAGGTCTCCACCAGGATTTCTTCCTCAGCCTAGTGGGAATATGCGTGCACAGTTTCATCGCAATCGGACGCTGCGTTGAGGAGTTGTGGCGATTTGTACAAAGCGGGCTACTCCTGAAAACTGTAGGAGCCAATCGTGCCCAATCAGGATGGAATATGAGAAATCAAAGAAACCTGTCTTGATCACATGACTATGGAGATCATGTGTACCGATTTGCGTGAAATTTGGATAAAATCTGAAGGAGTAATAATAGAAAATGTGTTTTACATATGTCGGCCTCCTGGTGGCGCTATAAAGAGCAGATGTGAAAAATTCCAGGCAAAGGTTTTTCCTTGGCCTCTAGGGAGTTGGCATACAAAGTTATCCACAGATCCGTGCAGTTAGAGGTAAAAACACTTTCCGGCCAGTTATAGCGCCACCTTGAGGCTGAGTTGAAATTGTTCATGTGGCATTTCGTCCTCGGCCTAGTGGGAATGTGCGTGCACAATTTCACGGAAATCACGCGATGTGTTCATGATTTGCAGCATTTTGTTTGAAACTGAGCACTCCTGTGAACTTTGGAAGCCAATCTTAACCAATCATGATGGAGTCTGAGAAATCTGAAAGACCGGTTTCGTTGAATGGCTCTAGAGAGACTGTGTACCAATTTGCGTGATGTTTGGACAAAATCTGTAGGTGTACTGTGCAAAAACTTGTTTTGCACAAAGCGGCCTCCTGGTGGCGCTATAACAGGCCGTTCTGGAAAGTTTGGGGCAGAGGTTCATCGTTGGCATCCAGGGAATGTGTGTGCAAAATTTGGCATGGACCGGGTTAACGGTGCCGGAGATTAGCTGCTCACGGACACACGGACGGACACACACACACGGACGGACGGACGGACGGACGGAGTGCAAAACATACTCTCCCCCCATGCCTTCGGCCTGGTGGAGACAACTATAATAACTCTCCACAATCCTAATCCGTGGAGACCCTTGATCCATAGCCTGGGCGTCCACAATCTCCATTTAGAAGCTTGTTCACCTCTGATCAAAGTTAGTAGCCCTTGCATGGAACTAGGTGTGACGCTGCATTCCTTTAAATCCTGGCGTGCTCTTTTTATCGTTATCTAATCACCCATCATGTACGCACATGTACATGATGGTTTTGACTCTTATCTTTCTGTTTCCATTGTCCATTCTCATGCATGACATCACAACTATGAAAGGTCTAAGACTGTCTCTAGGTCTCTAGGATGTCTCATCAAGATGTCACAAACTATCGAAGCTACCGTAACCGTACCAAACTAAATAGTTTTGGTTTGATAAGGTAGAACTGGTAGAACTTGATCTCCTACTGACCTCAAGGCTTACGTCAGTCAGACTTCTGGCAAATGCCAGAATTGGCAGACCGTCCAATCCGTGCCTGCAGGCTGATACCTGATAGTCAGGGATTAGCAGTTGGCAGTGGAAACCATGCAAGCCACCAATCATCATCGGGAGCAGTTAGGTGTTCAATTCAATTCAAATCAGCTTATTGGCATGAGAAAACGTTTACATTGCCAAAGCAAGTCAAAATAATAAAAACTGTTTAAAATTGGGATAAAAGTATACAGTTGGAAGGCGTACACCATTGTGTAAACAGAGCTATCTCACATTGCGACATCACGTTATACAGGGTATAAAGTTTTTTTTAAACAAATAGCAAAAATCTTTTGCAGTCATACTTTGGGACAAATAGCATAATTCTTTCTCAAGACTATTTTAAATAGTACAAAAAAGCCTCAGATTTAAGATGTGTTCATCAGCTCTGTTTAGTACTGTATGTGCAATGTGCAGTAGGTCTAGCAGCATACTCATTATAGATAGTAATCCTGGTAGGGTGGTGGTTGTATTCCATTGGCTAGCCAATGTACAGGCTACTACTTGGCCTCACTCCCCGAACCCACCTCACCCCTGAGCACTTTGACAGGCTGGAATGGCTTAGGGTTGACGACAGAGTACAGCATCTTGTAATGGGTCTGGTCCTTATGATTCGATACACCACCAAGATACCCATGTACCCTTCTAAATACTTCCTTAATGTCAACGAAGTCCACACCCACAAAATATGTGTAAACTTTACCAGATTTACCTGTTTTGCAAACAACTGCCTGGAAATACAACCATAGTACAGAAGTACCATTGTATTGTGGCCAAATATTTTTGTTCTTGTTTTTGCAACTCTTTTTTAATTTAAAGGCATTACTTTGCATTGACAATGTGTGTGCTATATTTTGTATATAAGTTTTCAAAAATAAATTGGTGAAACTGAGGCACTGTCTCATGTGTGTTTTTAAAAGTATATTGGGTTGAGTATCAAATAATTTTTACTCCGGCATTTTATATATATATATATATATATATATATATATATATATGTACACATACATACACATATGTATGTACATTGTACAGTATATGTATATAGGCCTATACACCGTATATCTAGGTGTGCCCCGAGGTTTTTAGGCTATGAAAAGTGTGCGCTGGGACAAAAAAGGTTGGGAAACACTGGTGTAAAGTGTGTGTCCGTGTGTCTGTCCATCCGTCCGTCCGTCTGTTACCAGCTAATCTCCGGCACCGTTAACCCGGTCGATTTTTGCACACACACACAACAAATTTTGCACACACACACTCCCTGGATGCCAACAATGACCCTCTGCCCCAAATTTTCCAGAACGACCTTTTATAGTGCCACCAGGAGGCCGACTTTGGAAAAACATATTTTGGATATTACTCCTCCAGATTCTGTCCAGAAATCCCACAAATCTTTACACACTATCTCTATAGTCATGTGTTCAAGGCGGATCTGTCCGATATTTCATATTCCATCCGAAATGGCTAACATTGGCTTTCAAAGTTTGCAGGATTGGCCTGTTTTGAACAAAAACCATCATGAACACAGCGTGCAATTTACGTGAAATCTTTCAATAATTTCCTACTAGGCTAAGGAATATATCCCACCCTTTTAACATTGGCCTGTTATAGCGCCACCAACAAGTGGATTTTAGCAAAACCCATTTCTTTACATTACTAATGCTGATGCTATACACTATCTCTACAGTCATGTGATCAATACGGACCTGTCCGCTAATATATCCCACCGTTTTCACATTGGCCTGTTATAGCGCCACCAACAGGTGGATTTTAGCTAAACACATTTTTGGAACAAAATGCCTCAAATCATCCAATTGCCATCCAAGGCATATAAGAAGAAATGGCACCCTTTTCACATTGGCCTATTATAGCGCCACCAGGAGGCCACAACCTGACCTGCCCTGGTGGAGACCTTGAAATGTACTGCAATTCTGCAAACTGTTAATAAATACTTCAATCAATCAATTAAAAAGCCTTCTTTTATCGCAACAGTTCACAAATCTTGCTGCTGTGTCTGCACATTGTTGTATTTCGTATGGGTATGGGATTTTCTTTTCATAGTTTCAAACTCATTTTGGGTGTGTGTAATCTGTGGGAAGTATGTTTGTTTGTTTGTTTGTCATGTTTATTTCGAATATGCCAATAAACAGAACAATTCCTTGCATTTCACAATGAAAAATAATTAAAATAAAATAGTTAACAAAAAAAATAGCAAGAAGAAATAAAAGGAAAATAATAAAAGAAATAAATCTAAGCATATCCGAAAAGGAGTGAGAAGAAGTAAAAACTTATAAACTCCCACCCCTCTATAACTGAAATTACTTGCTGTATTCTGTGCCAGTTAAGCTGCTCTTCAAGAGTAATACTAGTATACATATTCTTACACACATACATCCATATTATACATATCCAAAGATTGTCTATTTTAATATATAGACAATTTAATACCAATTTAACAAAACATTCTACACAAATATAATATAATATATAATATACATAAATATAATATATTTTGAGTACTCGTGAAATCAATTCAATAGTTCAATAGCAACCCCATCTATTTGGATATGTACCTGAGTGTTAGTCCTATGTTATGTATCTAGTTATGTATCTTCCCTTGGGAGAGGGGTCTGTCTGTGTGGTGGTCTTTCTCTATTGCAAGGCTGTGTTCACTGAGTCTGTACCTATAGTCAAGGATTTCCTAAGTTTTGGGTTTTACTATGCTCACAGTGTCATGCTCAAGGACACTTCAACACAAAGCTGGGAGCCGGGGAGCAAACCGCAAACCTTCCGATTCTAAAGGGCCCGCTCTGCCTCTTGAGCCCAAATAATAATGAAATGAACAGAAAATGGACTTACCATTCAAAGTTGTGTTTTTGGCTGGTTGCTTCTGAGCTGAATCAAAATACAGGAATTGACAACACAGAATGAAGACCTGGACTATATCAACAGATACCAAAATGTGACCTAACAGGAACAGGAGTACCCTAGCTGTCGTTCCGCCTATTGTCCCATCTAGATGTACAGTATTGTTCTGCCTAACGGCTACTGTTGCTGTCATTGCATCCATTTCTCTCACAATTGGGAGGCAGACTTTGGTTCAACATACCGGTAGTACTGGTCCGACCAGATTTAGGTTGGTGAGAAAACACAGGACATCTAGTGGACAGAGGAGCACAAGGTATTCACTGCCAGTCCAGAAATCAAATAATCAAAACAAACAAAACAAATAATCAAAATCCAAGCATGAAGGTATTTTACAGTAGCATTTTAGTGATTTTTACTACTAACAAAAAAAAAGGCCATTCATTTATTGTCAAATGCAATATTCAAATGCAATATTTAGGGTGTCTGAAAGTATTGTAGTTTGTATTTATCTGAAAGTACTACATTATTAATGATGTATTTAAAAAAAAAAGTATAACTTGACTTGATACAGTATACTATACTGTATATCAAGGAAAGTTATACTTGTTTTTAAAAACACGCTAAATAGTGATTAAAATAGCGTGTTTTTCGTGAAAGGTGTAACGAATACAAACTGAATGTGAGCTGAATACATACTGTATTGATGACTTGAGTCTTGAACAAATATAAAGATGGCAGGAGGACAGTGTGTGAAAGATATTCACAAAAGCAAGAACATTTACAATTATGTGAAAACAAACAACAGGGATTTACTTGCTTTGCTACTATAATGTGTGCAGCCAGCCAGCTGTCAAAATATGACTCGAGGGGCTGTATTTTGCGTGTCTTAAGTACCAGGTCTTATTACCTAACTTGAGTAAACTAAAGACCTGGAGGCGTGGTCAATGCTCTTTGGACACTCAGAATAGCCAAATGGCATTGATCACGCCTCCAGGTCTTTAGTTTACTCAAGTTAGGGAATGAGTCAAAAAACACTTTGCGTTTGAAATAGACACTATATGCTTTCTAGATTATGATTTGGAACCCTGTAAAATGAATACAAGATGAAAATCAACATCCTAATACTGTCCAATAATTTAGGGGGTGAAAGGGGGGTGAAAAAAATAAATACAAGGCGTGATTTGGGGACCTAAATATGAATACAAAATTAATATCAACATCTTAATACTGTCCGATACTTCGATACGGAGGGGGGTGAAATTATGACAGGCAGTTTACTGTCAAAATATCCCCAGTCAAAAAACACTTGAAATAGACACTCGTGCTTTCTAAGGTGTGATTTGGAGCCCTAAAGATGAATGCAAAATTAATATCAACATCTTAATACTGTCCTATATTTCAGAGGGGGGGGGGGGTGAAATTATCAGTATCCAGTGGATACAGTATCCACTATGCGCGCGCACGCACACACACACACACACACACACATAGTAATTCAGCATGAAAAACATCTGCCAACACCTGGGTGTCCGTGATCACATTCCAGGGGCTCTTCAGTTAAATGATTGACAGTTACAGTAGGAAGCAGACCTTGTAGGAACTCATAATATAATAACTGCTCATAATGTAATGAGGGCTCATATAATAATGTAAATGACCTTCACGGGTCTCTAACTCAGAGAATTTGCTAATGGAACCAAATGGGCCTTTGATTTCATTTATATGTTTTCAGAGTAAAAGAAAAAAGATCAGGGGTCATGGGCCCGTACATGGACAAATGTGTCTGTGGCAAATGTGTCTGTAAATGTTTGATATAAATGATAATTTCTTTGTTTTAATTATAATAACAATTTAAACAATTAAAAGATGCTCCCCTTTGCGTGGGACAGTCCCTCATTTCCAATACTTTTCAGGCGTCCCACAAATTGAGACTCTATCCCACATTGTGACTGGCAGGCATCAGTGTTCAAATGCCCAAATATTTTGTCTCCTAACAGTTTTCAGTTGTAAAGCTCTCTCATTGTCTATTTTCCTGCAAGATGTATTTTTAAGCCTGTTAAAATATCTCCTAGGCTACAATAGTAGGGGCGGCAGTGGCTCAGGGATATAGAGTGACCGGATGGGAACCGCAAGGTTTACCATTTACCACCATTTACCATTTTCAGTACCAAGTCGACCATACCACCCATGCTATAAAATAGCATTTAAAAATTAAATGTGAGACGCCAGAGGGGTTTAATAACTAAATCGGCTATACTAGGCCTATGGTTGAATATCACATCAAGCCTCAGGTACGAGAAAGACGTTCTTTATTGAGAAATCTATTTGATCTTCATCAGGTCATGTGACCTGACCACATGACCTGATGAAGGTCAATTAGATCGAAACGTCAGAATTCTCAATAAAGAACGTCTTTCTTGTACCTGTGGTGTGCGGGCTCCATCCAATATTTACTGAAGTTTCTTTAGCCCAGCACCCAGCCTGTCGATGTGTGTATTCTACGTCCGCTCTGAATATCACATCAAGGCATTTAAATACCAACTAAGTAATACGTTACTAAACCCGTCCCGTCCTGTCCCCCCGTCTCACTTGTCCCACACAAGCAATACTTCTGTCCCTTAAATGAACAGTTTGGACCTGTCACCGTAATTGGGTTTGCAGGCTTGTTAATTAAAGTGTTTATGTGACCATATAGTATTTATATTTGAGATTAAACCGACAATCATTCATGTTCTCGCAGACAGACCCCCACATCTGGTTCATCTTATTGGGCAGCACAAGGTCCAGTTGACACATGGAGAGATGTTGTGTAATGATGCAACCCTGTTGTGATGGGATCTTTGGATTTATCTTGTTTGGATATGTCAAATATTATTCTCCCTCAGGCAAATGATAGTTTTCCAAGGCTCAAAAAAGGCTGCTCTTAAAGTCACATTAGAACAGACAGCAGCTCAGAGTGCAACAGTGAAGACCACTGTAGGACAACATACATATTGGTCAATGTGAGTACATGATAACATTTAAACATAATTTATAAATATAATATATTATATTACAATGCATAATATATGTACATAATTTATTGTAATGCACTTACAAGGCTTCATAAATATCATAATAATTGTTTATAACGTACATTATAATTTATGTATAACAAGGTTTTTATGACATAATATGTGCTGGTCATAATGGATTATAAACTTGCGTGCGTGCGTGTAAATGTACTCTACTGTCCACTGAGTCAAGGAGGAGAAAGGAGGTGAACATGGTGTCAGACAGTCTCACAGACCAAGGCTCTGGTTCACAGGAGGCTACAGGAGATCATGGTACACATTAACACACTCTTATCACATCATTACTACAGCAGTTTATCGCCCAGTAGTTACTAATGGTTACAAGGGATTGAAGGGACACGCCACCATGTTGGACCAATGACAATCAAAAGAAAGATTATGGACATTAGAGCTTATTCCTCCTTGTGTTTTTATTTCTCCTCTCATTTCAAGATGAAATTGTCACATTGTCAGTCACAATTGCATTTTAGGTGGTGAAGACATGTTCAACTATATGTTATTGCAGCTGCAGAAATAAAAAATTAAGCTGTTGTGATTCCATTGCATTCCAATATTGTTCTTTGAAATGAAACATTGAAGCTGATCATATTAAAGTTGAATTCTATTATAATAATATAATAATATCCTCCAGGTGTCCAGAGAGACCTCATCGTCCAGAGAGACATGGTCAGAGGGCTTGCAGTGTGTCTTATACTGCTGTGTGTTCTACCAGCAGTGAGAACCACAGACATGGCCGTGGACTGTGAGTATCAGGAGGTCAAATTGATCAAATTGTCAAATTAAAAAATCACACCCGTGTGAAGTGAGCGGCGCTCTTATCATACATCATCTCATTCTCAACCAATGGTACATCTCCCACCCAATCACGCCGGCCAATCACAATTTGCGTCCTCACTTTTGCCTTCAATGTTTGTGTTTACACAATGTTTGTGCTTACACAATATTTCACTCAAAGCTGGGCATAGGAGAGGCTAGCGCCCCTCAAAAATAAAAGAAACACTGAGCCTGAAAATTACAATCTAACCCGAAAATATCCAGGAAACTTAAGCCCCATACCCACCCCATAACCACCCACCCTACTCACTTCACCCCGATACCCCCACACCTGAAAGCCCCCATATCCATTTTTCATTTTCTGAAAGCTCATTTCCACACAGATACTTGATCTAATCATGAACAGTAGCTACAACTGTGTTTATTGTCAAATACCTATTGGTCCTTTACAGATGATTCAGACTATATCCAGAACAACTGCTACAACATGACCCTAGAGAGAGACCAGCTTTACACCAAATACAACCACCTGATCCTGGAGAGAGACCAGCTAGAGGCCCACCTGATCCTGGAGAGAGACCAGCTATACACAAAATATAACAACCTGATTGTGGAGAGAGACCAATTACAAAGAGAAGTAAACCAGTTTAAGACAGAGAGAGCAGGTGAGAGAGGTTTCCAGCATTTTCTATTCAAAGTGTAGCATATTATTGTCTCACCAGACCAGATGACTTTCCACCCCTGTCCGTAGGCCACGCCCATTTCTGCCACACAATATTTTCCACCCTTTTGCATTTTCGTCAGTAGTGCTGTCGCCTCACAGCTAGAAGGTCCTGGGTTTGATTCCCGCTGGGGACGCTGTGGGCGCTGGGGCATGTTCTCTCCTCCACGTCATCAGTGCCAATACACAAGGCGGGGTTGGCGAAAGGGCCTTTCTGTGTGGAGTTTGAATGTTCATTCAACAAACATGTAGTAATCCTGGTCTCTAAACTACCTCCCCCTGGCCAACCGGGGCACCTGATGGAGGGGAAAGGAACTGATCGGAATACCGTGCTCCTTGGTCCTTCCATGCGCTACGTCCGGCCGGGGAAACTTTCCCTGCCAGGTGAAAAGAAGCAGCTTGGACTCCTCATGCATAGAAGGAAGCATGAGGTTAGTCCAGTGCCCCCCCAGGTTGGCGCCTGGGGGGGGCAGTCTAGTGTAGAGCCTAGGATTACAAAGAAAATGTTGCAAAATAGTGGGAAATAAAAAACACACTTTTGTACTTGTACCAAAACTCATACAAATCGGTACACATTAATCTGGAGGTATATGATAATCATAAGTCAGATTTGTTATATTCCAATCAAATTGGCTTGCAAAGTTTGCAGTTTATTCTGCAAAAACGCAGTGTCCAATCTGCCCCAAATTTGAATCACAATTTCACTTCCACAAAGTGGAAGTGATTTTGTTTTCACCAAATTCGGCACAAATGCATTTATTGGTGGACTATGGACAGTTCAGAAACCTGCCTACCAATGCCATCATCAATGGGAATAACAAGCTAACTGAAATGACAAAAACCTGCCTACTAAATTTTCTCCCCCACAAAATATTTCTTTAGACAAGTCGTGTCCCAGTGGATGGCAAAAGTTTGGATGCAGCTGTTATTACGCATCTACTGCATTTAAAACTTGGGAGGAAAGTAGAGAACAATGTGTGAAGACAGGAGCAGATCTTCTGATCATTAACAGTAAAGAAGAACAGGTTAGTATATCTGTTTGCATGTTTGTTACCAAGTGGGATTGTGCATTGGCTGTGTCAGTGAGAAAACCTTTAAAATGACAGAATGGACCAGGAGGCAGGCTTGCAGGTGAAAAAAAAAGTTTTTAATGTGTTCCAGACCAGGATAACTGGACAACTTACTGTAGGAGAAGGCAACTTAAACAGAGTGTCAACCTCTCCCCATGGCAGCCTAGTCTCAACTGAACCATTTCCCCACTACTGACAGTGTTTGTGTCATCAATATTGCAAATGGTGTAATTCTGTGATTATAGTGTACCCTGTACATATTAGAGACAATAATGGTTCAATCATGTACAATGATCAGGAATTCATCAGAGGATTGAACCCTGGGAATCTGTTTGCATCCTCATGGATTGGTGTGAAAATGACAGAGGGTATATGGACATGGGTGGATGGAACACCACTGACAACACAGTGAGACATTTTACCTGCATTTCTATTGTAATCCTATCAAGTCACATTATGTCAGTGATTGAGTGGATGTGGTTAAACACATGATGTTGTTTTACTGTGCAGGTACTGGGGCAGTGGATGGCCTCGCAAGAATGAAGACAGGAACTGTGCTACCTACTTTCACAGGGATGGAGGGTGGAATAATTGGTTATGTTCATATAGTGCCTACTGGATCTGTGAAAAGAAACCTGTATATTTATTTACTTAGTTCAGCGATGAAACTGCAGGTCAAGTTAAGTAAGAGTAGTACTAAGAGTAGTAATGTTACAAATGCAGTTATATATTCAATGATACAAACAACACTGCAGTTTTTACTGTGTTATAAATAGGCTGAATTAGTCTTTCTAACCAAGTCAATTAATTTGTTTCTAAGCTATCTAAAGGACTACTGTAGGCTATAGGTGGCTGCTTTACTACTTGCCTATACTTGCCTACTCCGGCTAAAGAGCCATGGCCCGATAACACAGCCACATATAGCCCACTACCACTAGGAGGAAGTTGTGTCTAACAATGACCCATGCTTTGTTTCTTTAAAAAGAAAATCATTGTGAGTTTTATTTGTCACATCACAGGTTTACAGGTGTAAAGAAGTGGTTGAGATTATGTTTTTATCATGCATGCTTCATCATTTTGTAGTATTCCATGAGAAAAGAGAGGACAGGACAGAGGCCTATAAAGATGCATGCAGCATATCAGCACATGGGTGGGTGTGTACATGTACATGTGGTGAAATTGAAAATGAAGTTAATTTATTGTTTTATTGCCATAAATATGATGATTTAAGGGAGGTAAGCTATTTGTTAGTAAAATGTACAGTATTCTATCTGTGGTGATTTCCTTAAGTTGAGTTAGAATCTAACTGGAATCTATCTGTTTGCTAAAAGGAGAGTCACCAATAATCTCCACCAAACAATAGGACAGGCATGTGATGGTGTGATGTTTTTGTAAAGTGCACTAATAACTACCACCTACTTCAGCATACTGTGTACATTTTTGTGTGGGCGTTGCACGGAAAATAAATTATTATTCAATTCTTAACAGTTCCTTTAACTTACTTTACCATTGTCACTGTCACTGCCAAATATATGGTTTGCAAGTTATCAAAACAACAACAAGAAAACAGCATTGACAATTCCCCAAAAACATTGGAGCGTCTCCTACTCTCCTGTGCCCATATTCAATTTCAGAATCAATAAACCGACAATTCTATTTTATTGTCATTCATAATGTACCCTATCAAAATGTCATGTAACGCTTAGACAAGAACATTATTTTGACCACCTGTTCGATGCTGTCCTGGTCGACCCCGACATCTGGTTCCTCATACTGGGCTGGACACATGGAGAGGTCTGTTGTGATCTCTGTATTTTGCTTTTTAGAATGCCGATATCAAATATTATTCTCCCTCAGGCAAATTCATGTTTTCATAAAGTTGTTCAAGAAACACCAAAGCCTGCTCTTAAAGTCAGATTAGAACACACAGCAGCTCAGAGTGCACCAGTGAAGACCTCTGTAGGACAACACACATATTGGACGATGTGAGTATTAAGATAACATTTAAACATATTTATAAATATAATACATTATATTGTAATCGTGTAATGCATAATATACACATAAATTATTTGTATCAGTGATGGACAAAGTAACCCCAGTCTTGAAAAAGTACTGCTGGTCAAATATTCAAGTTTACTGTACTTACAAGGCTCTGGTTTACAGGAAGCTACATGAGATCAAGGTACATTAACACACAGCCTATTCATACTCCAGTTTTCAGTGATGAGGTGACCACCGCTATCCACTCTCCCCAGCCCTTCTCTCTGTTTTTACTAACCACCGAAATGGTGGTCAACAAGACTCGCTCCGGGATGGACTATGAGCGCCACCATCAAAACCACCGAAAAGGTGGCCACCTCTTCACCTAAAACTGGGGTATGAATAGGCCTTTACAGTGTTTCTCTTCTCACTGACATCATATATTATACAGCAGCTTAATTGTCACCCAGTATTGAAAGTAGTATTACTATGAATGGTTACAGGGCACATGCCAATGGGTGGGAAAAGGGGTGGGTTTTTACGGGGGCCATTTTCGAATTGCAGCCGTCCGTAGGTGCCCTTTGAGGGCAGTTTTGAAGGATTCAAGGGATTCGCATGTCTTTTTTTTTTTTTTGCGGCTTACGCCTTTTATTGATTTTTTTGAAGGGACAGACAGTAGGCTGACAGGAAACGGGAGAGAGATGGGGGGATGACATGCAGTAAAGGCCGTGTCGGGTCCGGGAGTCGAACCCGCGGCACACTGCGACTGGATTACCAGTCCGGTGCCCAGACCGTTACGCTACGGCCTGGGCCGGATTCGCATGTCTTAATGACTGTTGGTAGGGCGTTCCACATTTTGGTGGCATAGGAGCAAAATGAATTAAGTCCCTTGTTTCTGCCGAATCTGGGTTGCACATGGTTTGTTGAACTCCCTCTGGTGTTGTGGGTGTAGACTTCGTTTACATTAAGGAAGTATTTAGACAGGTACATGGGTATCTTGGTGGTGTATCGAATCTTGTGGACCAGACCCATTGCAAGATGCTGTCAACCCTAAGCCATTCCAGCCTGTCAAAGTGGGCAGGGGTGAGGTGGGTTCAGGGTGTGAGGCCAAGTAGTAGCCTGACCAGTTTGTTTTGAATGCACAGAATATCAATACGAAGCAACTGAAAAGCACGTTATTTCAATGGTAGTGGATTGGCGGAAAGGAATTTTGGCAACCAATGGGTGCGAAGAGGGGCACAACCAGGGGCGGGACTTGACAAAGGGTGAATTGCATGTTGTTGGGTGAAGACATGTTAAAAACAAAAAGAATTGTCAGACAAATCTTGGATTTGAAGAATGAGCAGTAAGCAGGGAGGTTTAAATAGCCTGCCCCAATCAAACAAAGAGCGCATGTGACTGATCAGTGATCACCTGCATTACACATGCCTTTATGCAGACACTGAAGTGGTTCTGAGTCTGCACCAAATTACTTCAATATATAATATTCACTGTGTGTTCTTTGAAATGAAACATTGAAGCTGATCATATAAAAGTTGAATTCTATTGTAATAATATCCTCCAGTTGTCCAGAGAGACCTCATCATCCAGAGAGACATGGTCAGAGGGCTTGCAGTGTGTCTTATACTGCTGTGTGTTCTACCAGCAGTGAGAACCACAGACATGGCCGTGGACTGTGAGTATCAGGAGGTCAAAGGTCAAATGAATGTACTTACAAAAGTAAAAACAGACGTAATACTTTACTTTTGATACACATAAAAACACACCATAAGGAACATTGAGTTTTCTTCTTCTCAAAGCTCATTTCCACACAGATGCTTGACCTCATCATTCAGTACTAACAACTCTGTTTATTGTCACCTTCACTCCTTTGAAGATAATTCAGACAAAAAACAAAACAACTGCTACAACTATGAACAGTTACACACCAAATACAACAGTTTGATCCTTGAGAGAGACCAGCTAGAGGCCCACTTGATCAATCAGAGAGACCAGCTATACACCAAATACAACAACCTGATTGTGGAGAGAGACCAGTTGCAAAGAGACGTAAACCAGCTTGAGAGAAAGATAGCAGGTGAGAGAGGTTACAAACATTTTATAGTAATTATTATATCTCTACATGCTGGATTGGTTGGGAAGATTATGTTTTCGCCCATGGCCATAGGCCATGCCCATTTCTGCAATTTTGAATGGACAATGTATTTGCAATTTGCTGTTTTTGCTCCTACTCCTATAGCCTGGGGGCCACAGGCCCAAAAGCTCCTACTCCTATAGCCTAGGGGCCACAGGCCCAAAAGCTCCTACTCCTATAGCCTGGGGGCCACAGGCCCAAAAGCTCCTACTCCTATAGCCTGGGGGCCACAGGCCCAAAAGCTCCTACTCCTATAGCCTGGGGGCCACAGGCCCAAAAGCTCCTACTCCTATAGCCTGGGGGCCACAGGCCCAAAAGCTCCTACTCCTATAGCCTGGGGGCCACAGGCCCAAAAGCTCCTACTCCTATAGCCTGGGGGCCACAGGCCCAAAAGCTCCTACTCCTATAGCCTGGGGGCCACAGGCCCAAAAGCTCCTACTCCTATAGCCTGGGGGCCACAGGCCCAAAAGCTCCTACTCCTATAGCCTGGGGGCCACAGGCCCAAAAGCTCCTACTCCTATAGCCTGGGGGCCACAGGCCCAAAAGCTCCTACTCCTATAGCCTGGGGGCCACAGGCCCAAAAGCTCCTACTCCTATAGCCTGGGGGCCACAGGCCCAAAAGCTCCTACTCCTATAGCCTGGGGGCCACAGGCCCAAAAGCTCCTACTCCTATAGCCTGGGGGCCACAGGCCCAAAAGCTCCTACTCCTATAGCCTGGGGGCCACAGGCCCAAAAGCTCCTACTCCTATAGCCTGGGGGCCACAGGCCCAAAAGCTCCTACTCCTATAGCCTGGGGGCCACAGGCCCAAAAGCTCCTACTCCTATAGCCTGGGGGCCACAGGCCCAAAAGCTCCTACTCCTATAGCCTGGGGGCCACAGGCCCAAAAGCTCCTACTCCTATAGCCTGGGGGCCACAGGCCCAAAAGCTCCTACTCCTATAGCCTGGGGGCCACAGGCCCAAAAGCTCCTACTCCTATAGCCTGGGGGCCACAGGCCCAAAAGCTCCTACTCCTATAGCCTGGGGGCCACAGGCCCAAAAGCTCCTACTCCTATAGCCTGGGGGCCACAGGCCCAAAAGCTCCTACTCCTATAGCCTGGGGGCCACAGGCCCAAAAGCTCCTACTCCTATAGCCTGGGGGCCACAGGCCCAAAAGCTCCTACTCCTATAGCCTGGGGGCCACAGGCCCAAAAGCTCCTACTCCTATAGCCTGGGGGCCACAGGCCCAAAAGCTCCTACTCCTATAGCCTGGGGGCCACAGGCCCAAAAGCTCCTACTCCTATAGCCTGGGGGCCACAGGCCCAAAAGCTCCTACTCCTATAGCCTGGGGGCCACAGGCCCAAAAGCTCCTACTCCTATAGCCTGGGGGCCACAGGCCCAAAAGCTCAAGGAATAGAGTTTAACCTGTGATGTCATGTCAGAGCGTAGGGAGGAGTTTCGCTCAGAACGGGTTATTCTGGTTGCCATTTTCCTGCAAACCAGTAGGCTATAGAGTAGGCTGCTAGGTTACATTGTCCAGCCTCACTGTGGAAAATAATTAAATAAACACTGTATGGGTGTCAGCTGAAAAAATAACATAACCTTCAGCAACATTTCCAAACACACGTATGCTCTGCTCTCTACCTGTCCTCTAACGAGCATGACAGTGTAATCAAAATAATAATGGTCAGATCGCATACAGAGACATAAGTATATGTCCACATGTCTTCTCGTCAAGTAAGATGTAAACATTGAGAACTGTTTTGACGTGAGATTGTCTATGGTGTATACCACACCATAGACAATCTATAAAGGGAACATTTTCCAAATGTCATTATGCTTTAAGTAGCATGTGACATGTCAAACTAGAAGGTTTTCATGATTCTGAATCCATTCAAAACATTAATTTTACACGAAAAACACTCCTTGACCTAATTTTGGCCATAGCCACTTGCCCAAATGTGCCCAAATGTGCTGACCTCATCACATTTGTGATGACGGCTAAGGCCGTCCAAGTGTTTTTCATGCAAAACTAATGCTTGAAATGGATTCAGAATCATGAAAAACCCCTAGTTTGACATGTCACATATGCTACTTAAAGCATGATGAAAAAACCTTATATACTGTAGATTGTCTATGGTGTCGTATACAAAAAAAATCGCCACACTTTGCGGGGCCTTGAAACATTGCAGAGCCTAATTCAATTTCCCATATTTAGACAAGTCGTGTCCCAGTGGATGGCAGAAGTTTGGATGCAGCTGTTATTACACATCTACTGAGTTTAAAACTTGGGAGGAAAGTAGAGAACAATGTGTGAAGACAGGAGCAGATCTGCTGATCATTAACAGTAAAGAAGAACAGGTTTGTGTATATCTGTGCGCCTCTATTCATCAACATTGCATGTTATGTATACTGTGATTATAGTGAAAATTTAACATAATCATAGACAATTAATTATCATGCAATCATGTACAAAATCAGGAATTCATCAGAGGATTGAACCCTGGGGATCAGTATTCATCATCATGGATTGGTGTGAAAAGGACTGAGGGCAAATGGGCGTGGGTGGATGGAATACCAATGACAACACAGTGAGACATTTTACATGTTTTTCTATTGTAAATAATCAAAGTCACTGCATGTGAGTGACTGAGTACTTCAAATACATGATGTTTACCAGTGTTGGACAGTAACTATACGTACAGTACAGTAGTTACTAAGTAATACACATTACTTTTATATCATTACTTTCCCCAGTGACTAGTATTGTAACATTAAAATAGCCAAAACAGTAATATTATTACAGTTATTAATCAAAGTTATTATGAGTATTATGAGTAGGGGTGGCAGTGGCTCAGAGATGGAGTGCCCGGATTGGAACCGCAAGGTTCCCAGTTCCAACCCGTGCTCCCCAGAGTTAGTGTCGTAGTGTCCTTGAGCAAGACACTGAACCCCTAATTACTCCCGATGTGCAGGTTGGTACCATGCATGGTTTCCTCCGGCATCGGTGTGTGAATGTGTGTGTGAATGGGTGAATGTAATGCACAATCTCTGTAAAGCGCTTTGGATAAAGGTGCTATATAAATGCACCATTTACAATTAATTTGTTTTTAACCGTGATAGACTATATTAAGCCTATCATTTCTACAGCATAATTGGTGGGTGTCAAAATGATCTACAAGCTATCAACACATAGCAATGTGACACATTGTTAGCTTATATCTGTTCTTGTGCCATCTCGAAAGATTATGACGAAAAAGGGCTCCAGTCTGGAGTAATTGGTCATGTTGCACTCTGGAGCCTCACTCTGCAGCATCACTCCCAATCTTCCGCCGTAGCCTGAAAACCCACCTTTTCAGACTCCATCATGGCCCATAGCACTTACCCTAACCCCTTAGATAGCATTTCTGTTGGCTTAGATAGCATTTGACACAGACTTATTGCATGTTATGTAGACAGCACTATAATTGTATTGTATATAGTTATAGCACGCCATAGTACATATGTATAGCATAGTAGTAAATATGTATAGTTTATATGTATAGTGTATGTATAGTTTCATTATATAGATATTCCACTGTTACTTTCTTAGCTTACGCATGTTTCATGATATTGATAAATGCTTTTATGTGATGTATTCCCATGCTTTTGTTCTTGCTTAAATGTAAGTCGCTCTGGATTAAGAGCGTCTGCTAAATGCCTAAATTGTAAATTGTAAGTTCGCGCTGGCACTGAGTTGATCAAATAGAATCCATTTTCGGTATACTGCTTTGTCTATTTCTCGCTCAAATGTTTTCAAAAACATTTTTGAGGGCAATGTTTAGACCTGTAAATGACATTGTGTGTCACTAGTGTGTGTGTGTGTTTACATGGCTGTCATGTTGGAAACAGCAGCAAATCAAGCGGGGCGCAGCCGGTGCTCAGAGGGTTTGATTAGGCAGCGGTCTGTTATAGAGCAGAGTGGTCACTCATGAGTCATTATCAAGACATAACTCACCACTGAATTCAGCGATTGACCAATCAGAATCAAGCATTCAACCAAGCCATGTAATAAATGAAGGTAAGGTATGAAAATGGGTGTAAGTCGTCCTTTAAGTCATAATAAGTAACTAGCTTATTGCTCTGTATATGAGTAACTTTCCCTGACACTGTTGTCTACTGTGCAGATACTGGGCCAGTGAATGGCCTCGCGATGAAGAAGACAGGAACTGTGCAGCGTACAGCCGCTGGGATGGAGGATGGAGTAATTGGTCATGTTCATATAAAGCCTACTGGATCTGTGAGAAGATACATTTATCTTAACTTCACTGATGACTGCATAGCTTAAGCTCAATTCATACTTTGTCGCACAACGGTGTCACACGGCCAAAAATATCAGACCTACAATCTCACAACACGCCACGGATTCAATGCATTGGGAGCTTGTAAGTCTGCTATATTTTCGGCATGTGAGGGAGAATAAATTGAGCTTTTAGTGTTCTGCTTTGTCAAGTTAATAGTAATAATAATTTGTAGTGAAACTGACAAAAACTAAATAATTTTTAAATTGATGATAAAAATGGATGCTTCAACGGCTTCTACTGGTTCTACTGGCCAATCCACCCAATAGAACAGTCTGATTCGAATCATTGGAAATTGTGGCCTTTAATGACTCTGCATTCTGCATCCTATACATTGCTTTAAGACTAGCATGTCTGAAGTAAAATCAGACACAAGTAGCATATGCTTAAATTAACATTTAGAATTTAAATGTTGTCAAAAATGTCTGAGATGATAGAATGGTGATGGAGGATGATGGTCATGGAAGGGGAACCTTCTGAAAGCTAAATAAGAAAATGGTCAAAATGACCTCTCAGACATGCTAGTGGACAGCTACGAAAGATAACCCTTTGTTTTATTGGACATTGGACTGTTGCATAACCTAATTCCACTGCCCTGCTTTTAATAACTACTGCTCTGCTGCTCTGAAAGACCGCCCCCCCCCCCCCTTCATTGAACATTGAACTGTATTGCATTGCATTGCTCTGCTGCTCTGAAAGAAACCCCCTTTATTGAACTTTGAACATTGAATATCCATATCCCACTGCTCTGCTTTTATTATTCCAGGCATAGTGGATTAAAATAACATTGACTTTGGACTTTGCCTCATTGTGTGGTTTTGTGTGGTGTCCCCCAATTATGGTCACATCTTAGAAGTAGAACTGTATTTTAGTTATTGTTCACACTACTGTACGTGTAACACATGTTCTTATAGGAAAACTGTACCTATCTCATGAGGTAGCAGGTAGAGATGGTGGCTATAAAAGCTTAAGGAGAGTCATACAATCACTACGAAATACTTCAGCTGGAACTCACATGCATGACTTATTTGTAATTTGCACTAATGAATGACTGTCATCTACTGCTTATTATTTGCTTAGTGTTTTCATTTCCTTTCTCTTTTCCAAGAAAATGGAGAATCAGAGAAAGCTGGATGAAATTGTTGGAAGGAAATTTGACCGTGTCAAATATTTGTTTGTATTTTATATCACTGTCTTGTAATGTCATTCCTGTCGAATGTCATGTTTTTATGTTATGTGTGGACCTCAGGAAGATTAGCGGTTGCTTTGCACCAGCTAATGGGGATCCTAATGAAACTCTTAAACTGCAGACTGTATACATTTTGATGCATTAAAGTGGGGTTACATGAAAACACATAAACAAATTCATTTGTTTTCCTGACCATTGTCCATTTCTTATCACTTACCGGTATACCATTGTCGCACCTCTGTGGATTTGTAGCTGGAAGCCTGAATGAGAGGGGCAGTGATTTGGCCAATCAATCACTGCTGACCTGCCAACTGGAGAGTGTAGTGGCTTAGTGGGTGAGGGTTGAAAGAAGGTTGGAGACCAGCTGATGATCTCTCTTCCAGGCCAAGGCTTTATCCATTAGAAATGGATTATAATCGCATCTTTGATGTATTTACAAACTATCAGTGTTGTGATGCAGTTTCCTCTGTGGGGTTTAAACTCTCCTCCCCATGGCTTTCAGTGGGGTTTGAGCACTTTGAGGTGCAAACGTTCAGTATTCTACTCATATAGTAATGGGCTGGCTATAGTGTTCGGATCCTGCTGTGTTATTGTTGATATCTACAGCAAGGCCACACATTGAATGTTGTTGGGGAAAGTTCTCCCAAACAGACCCTTACACCTGGTTCCCCTTACTGGACTGGACAAAGGTCCAATTGACACATGGAGAGAACTTGTGTATTGGACCGTGGACTGTGTATTTTACTTTTTAGGATGTCAAATATTATTCTCCCTCAGGCAAATTCATGTTTTTGTAATGTTTTTCAAGGCTCACCAAAGCCTGCTCTTAAAGTCAGATTAGAACAGACAGCAGCTCAGAGTGCAACAGTGAAGACCACTGTAGGACAACACACATATTGGACAATGTGAGTAAGATTACATTTAAACATATTTATAATTATAATACATTAATATTGCAATGCATATTATGTACATTACCATTTTGCCATTTCTTTGCTTTCTTCAAAACACAACTTTTCTTTCTACTAGATTTAGTCCAAGACTCGTACTCGTACAAATTATCTCTGGGGTCAGGCCGACATTATTTAGAGATGTGTCACACATATGGGCCTTTCTGCAAAAATCTGAGATGAAGTCCATTACACAAATCACTCAACTATATAATATTCATCATGTGTTCTTTGAAGCTGATCATATTAACGTTGAATTCTATTGTATTAATATCCTCCAGTTGTCCAGAGAGACCTCATCATCCAGAGAGACATGGTCAGAGGGCTTGCAGTGTGTCTTATGCTGCTGTGTGTTCTACCAGTAGCGAGAACCACAGACATGGCCGTGGACTGTGAGTATCAGGTGGTGAAATTCATGCACAAAGAGACTTGTGCCTCACACATGAACCTATAATGCTTCACTTTTGTTAGTGTGGTACTTTTTTATACATGTTGAGTCCTTCACATTAAATACACACCTGATCAGGAACCTTGAGATTTTATCTTGTCAATGCTCCTTTTCCAGTCCTCATGAACAACAGCAACAACTGTTTTGCATTGTAGCCTAACCCATCGATCCTTTACAGATAATGCAGACAGTAACCACAAGAACTACTACAACTTGACCATAGAAAGAGACCAGCTACACAGCAAATACAACAACCTGACCACCAAATACAACAATCTGATCCTGGAGAGAGACCAGCTAGAGGCCCACCTGATCCTGCAGTGGGACCAGCTATACACCAAATACAACCACCTGATCAGGGAGAGAGACCTCTTGCAAAGAGAAGTGAACCAGCTTACGAGAGAGAGAGCAGATGAGAGAGGTACAAGCCATATTATGTTAATTAGTGTATTATTATCTCCCCCAGGCCAGAATGGCTGGGGAGGCGATTATGTTTGTTTTTCGCCCCTACCCAAAGGCCAGGCTTTTTCTTCTGAATACACTTTTTGTTACTCTTACAGAATTTGTCTAAAACTCTCCAAAAACGTATCAGTAGAGTACACAATTTCTGTATAGGCATGTGATAAACATATCAGTCATGTTTTTCATAATTACAGTGTACAAGTGTACATTTCCAGTTATTGATATTTCATTGACATTTAACTAAGTCACTGTTAGAGATGTATTGGTAAATGTGTTAGTAAACCCTCCTCATGGGTGGACAAAGGGAGCCCCATTGGTTTCTACAGACCGTTTTGAAATGCGCCATCTTTGAACTCTTGGTCCCGTTCTCCTGGGCCAAGGGTTCCTGAGCCCTTAGTCTATCACCACTGTCCATAATGCTAAAACAATTATTTGTTAGTTTCTTTTACTTTTTAAATTGCAAGTTTCCGACAGTTTGCAGGTCCTTTTCTTTGTTTTTCAAAGATACCCTTTTATTATACTAAACAAACGGGCACCGGCGCAAGTCGTGAATTATGCAAAATCGGGAACACATGCACCCATTATACCCATTGTCAGAGTACCTGTTGTAACCATCTGTCTGTCTGTGTCCTCTGTTTGATATTTTTTTAGATAAGTCGTGTCCTAGTGCCAGTGGGTGGCAGAAGTTTGGATGCAGCTGTTATTACGCATCTACTGAATTTAAAACTTGGGAGGAAAGTAGAGAACAATGTGTGAAGACAGGAGCAGATCTGCTGATCATTAACAGTAAAGAAGAACAGGTTAGTCATGTGCATGTGTGCGTGCATGCGTGCATGTGTCAACATTACATGTGATATAGTGAATATAGTGAAAACTGAACATTATAGAGACAAATAATTATGGTTTGTACTCATTGTATCATTGTCATGTACTCATTAGCATGTACATGTATCATCATGTATTGTAAATGATCAGGAATTCATCAAAGGATTGAACCCTGGGGATCTGTTTGCATCATCATGGATTGGTATGAAAAGGACTGAGGCCAAATGGACGTGGGTGGATGGAACACCACTGACAACACAGTGAGACATTTTACATGTTTTTCAATTGTAATCCTAGTAGCTGAGTGGTTGTAATTTAAAATAGGGGTGCAACTGTTCAAACTAATCTATGTAACAAATTTAGTAAAAATAAAAAAGCACACTCAAAAGCACACTCATATACACTCGCATGAAGTGATGGGCGCTCAGCCAATCAAATCATCACATTCCATGCTACAAACACACAAAGCTGTGCATAGTAGGGGCGCCTCACTCCTTTAAACAAACTCTAAACAAACTAAATGAAAAGTCCATAGACTTGGCTAGCGTCCAAGTTTGGCTACCACTCTATGTTTGTTTAAAGTATTCTAAACAAACAGTAAAAAAAACCTTGGCTGCCATATGACGTAATTTCTGAAAACGTACATTTTTGTATGGTGAAGTTTGAAAGTTTCTCAATTATTTAATAATTCAAAAATGATGTTGTTTACTGTGCAGGTACTGGGGCAGAAGATATCCTCATAAAGGTGAAGACAGGAACTGTGCAGCCTACAGTCACAGCTATGGGGGATGGAGTAATTGGTCATGTTCATATCTAGCCAACTGGATCTGTGAGAAGATATTGTGCGATGCGATGCGAGAGTGCAGACTAACCAACACCAACTCGGGGCTCCTGAAACACTGCCCTCCACACCCTCCTGTCTAGCACCAGGGTTTTCAAGCTCTGCAATGTTGGTGCAACCTCTTTCCCTTCCCGGCTGTGCCTTGTGTTGGCTCCCACATGCAGTGTCAGTTTGATACTGGTATGTAAAATTATTTCAGTTATTGTATAATCTATGTATTTGGGTCAACATCCAGAAGGTGGCAGGATTCCAGGCCGGGTCCTTAATAAAGTATGTGGAGACCAGCTCTGGGTTTTTGCTGTCATCTTCAACATGTCTCCCAGGATGTGGTCCCTGCAGGTCTCAAGATGTCAACTCTGGAGACCCTGCTCTCACCCCGATAGTCAGCAAATGCTTTCAGAAGCTGGTGATCGACTACATCTGCTCCACTCTACCTGCCATGCTGGACCCTGTTTTTTGCTGTTCCCATCTTCCCCCTTTCCTGTCAAACTACTGTAAATCTATCAATAAAGGCAAAAAGCCTCTGGAGTTCCAGTTGTCGGGTTATGGTGTAGGCTTTTTGATGTTTTATCATTGTTGTCGTTTGTGTGTATTTTGTTTTCTGTGTTTACCCTGAAAATAATAAAATATGAATCCTAAGAAAAAAGGAATTGCATTTACAATGCTGTGATTCCAGCTGTGATTTCCATAGCTGAAAGCTACAGAAAGGTGTTTCTGTATTATACACATTTATAAACGGAAACATATAGCCTTTATTTGATGCCAGAACCTTAATAAAAAACCCATAAATAATGCCTTCACAGGATGTGCTTTTTAAAAGCAAATTAAACAGACTTAATAAGAAGGATGTATTTAACAGTTACATTTTTCTCATATGGGGGTTCCTGGCACACAATCCTTTTAGATGGGAGCCTGCGGCCAAATTCATATCAATTAGGAGGTCCTTGACATGAAAATGTTTGGAAACCACAGCTGTAGAGTATTGGACAGAGGTTCAGAGCCTATTGTGTTATTGTTGCTATTTACAGCAGACAGAAGTTGGATGTTGTTGGAAGGTTCTCCCACAGACAGACCCCAACATCTGGTTCCTATTATTGGGCTGCACAGGGTCCTTTTGACGCATGGAGAGGAGAGGTGTTGTGTAATGCAACCCTGTTGTGAGCTTTTTATTTAGCTTTTTAAGATGTCGATTTCAAATATTATTCTACCTCAGGCAAATTAATGTTTTTCAAGACACACCAAAAGTCTGCTCTTAAAGTCAGATTAGAACAGACAGCAGCTCAGAGTGCAACAGTGAAGACCACTGTAGGACAATATATTGGACAATGTGAGTAAGATGACATTTAAACATATTTATAATTGTAATGCATAATATACATTATTAGCATCAGTCATGGACAAAGGACCTTTTTGTGTTATCCATTTAGCCTTAATGTCTGACTGTACCATGTGGTTTATATTTCTGACTAAAGTCAGAAAGTATTCAATCAATCAATTAAATAAAAAAGTAATGGAGTCAAAGTGTAGATATTGCTGTTCAAAAAATTATAGTACTTGCTTTTAAAAATAGTATTCAAATAAAAAAATATTCAAGTATTCAAATGCATTGCTGTATTGATTACACAACGCATTTAAAGATCATTAACTCTGAGATCACCTAATAAATGTACTGTCTCACTTGTAGTACCTGCTTGTAGCACTATGCTTCACAAAGCTAAAACACTTCAGCATGGAAATCCTACTATAAATGCACCACGTCTGTGTGTGTGACTGCGTGCGTGCGCGCGCGTGTGTGTGTGTGTGTGTGTGTGTGTGTGTGTGTGTGTGTGTACGGTTGTAATGCACATAACTCGAGAACCGTTGGCCCCACCGACTTCTAATTTGACACACGTTCCACACCCCTGCAGGGAGTGCAGGGGTCGATCCGGTATCGAGTTGGTCGGACCTACAGTTCTCCAGAACCACAAAAGGCTCTTGGTACTTTTCTCAATGCTCTCCAAAGAGAAGAGCATTGATTGGTTATTTACTCATCATTGTCGATGTTTAATTCAATTGAATTAAACATTGAACGATCGTGGTCACACAGTGTCAGAGATGCACATTCATCACTTATGTGAGGAGCGCATGTGTGTGGCCAATTGCATTTGACAACGCTATTGCAAATGCTTAAGAAAATGTACTTTGTTACTGTCCACTACTGATTGGTACTTTTAGTGATTATCTTGTGTGCATTAACACACTTACAGTGTTTGATCTCTCTTCTCACATCACCATAGCTTGTCATCCAGTAGTCTATATAAAGTAGTAGGTAATGTGAATGGCCACTATGCTGGACCATTCAAAACAT
Source organism: Protomyctophum parallelum (assembly GCF_964188405.1). Classification (NCBI taxonomy): domain Eukaryota; kingdom Metazoa; phylum Chordata; class Actinopteri; order Myctophiformes; family Myctophidae; genus Protomyctophum; species Protomyctophum parallelum. The sequence continues at coordinate 47,409,892 of NC_139698.1, forward strand.
TGTCATGATGTGACGTAATTATGACTTTAAACATGTTAAGATGAACAACACATTATTGCCTATGCTCACAGCTGGTCATATTAACGTTGAACTCTATTGTATTAATATCCTCCAGCTGGTGTCCAGAGAGACCTCATCGTCCAGAGAGACATGGTCAGAGTGCTTGCAGTGTGTCTTATGCTGCTGTGTGTTCTACCAGCAGTGAGAACCGCAGACATGGCCGTGGACTGTGAGTATCAGGAGGTCAAAGGTCAAATACAATATAAAGAGCCATGCTTAAGACCTATTCATAGAAACACCTCATTAACAGAAACAATAACATTTTTTTTATTACAACTTACCTACTACTGGAAATTCAGACAGTAACCAGAGCAGCTGCTACAACCTGATCCTGGAGAGAGACCAGCTAGAGGCCCACCTGATCCTGCAGTGGGACCAGCTATACACCAAATACAACCACCTGATCAGGGAGAGAGACCTCTTGCAAAGAGAAGTGAACCAGCTTACGAGAGAGAGAGCAGAAGAGAGGGGTAACAAACATTTTATATTAATTAGTGCATCCTCCAGGTTGAATGGCCTGGGGGTGGGGATTATGTTTTCAACGGCCTGGCATTTTCTTCAAAACAAATTACAGATTGTGTCCAAAACTGTACAAAAGCAAACAGTAAAGCACACACGTGCACTCACAAAAAAACAGGTGCTGGGCTGAGGTCAGAATCCACAAAGAAGAATAAGTCTGCACACTGGGTCATGAAAAATATTTTGGTTATTTTTTTATACCATTGGACGTGACGTTTCGGTCTGATGAGCCGGTAGGTTGAAACGTCACGTCCAATGGAGTAAAAATTAACCAAAATTCAAATGTTTGGAGCATACAGTTATTAACTTATTTTTTATTATTATTATTCATGAACACCCGTCCATTTTGTCCCAAGTTTTAATCACATTTTGAGGTTTCTCTAGAGTCTCTAGACAATACAAGGCCAAAATCCACAAACAGGGTAACCACACATTCTAAAAATGTCACAAAACAGGCAATCAGGCAAAAATGATGATGTGTGTCATGTGACATTGACGGTCAAACAGGGTTTTCATATACTCCAAACTTTGATTGATTGATTGATTGAATATGTTATTAGACAACACACAAATACAAACAGCACAATGTACAGCCAAGCGTCTTGTCCAAAAGGACCTCACCGAAGAAAGACCTTGCAGTCTTGTTTCCATTCGGGTCCCATACACTCACACACAATCATGACATGAACAACAATCCAGAATAGCAACAACAATTGATATAAAATAATAACAATCACAAAACAATAACAACATATGAGATATACTGTATGGTACAGTATGTACAGGTTGGGAAGGAAGTAAATGGGAAGGGGATAATCAGGATAAGGTGGTGGGGGGCGATCACTTCCTCTCCCTTTGACCTGCTGACAGGTGCATTTTTAGGCCTGTCTTGCAGGAAGCCAGTGATTTGCTTGTTTTGAGTATAGCAGTGCTGTGGAAGGTGAATTTTCCCATATTTGTTTTATATTTGGGTGGCACCAGATCGTTGTTCACGCTCCCTCTAGTATCGCGGCTGTGGGTGTTGCTCATCCACAAACTTCTGTTTGATATTTAGACAAGTCGTGTCCCAGTGGATGGCAGAAGTTTGGATGCAGCTGTTATTACACATCTACTGAATTTAAAACTTGGGAGGAAAGTAGAGAACAATGTGTGAAGACAGGAGCAGATCTGCTGATCATTAACAGTAAAGAAGAACAGGTTAGTGTGTGCGTTTGCGTGTGTGTGTGTGTGTGTGTGTGTGTGTGTGTGTGTGTGTGTGTGTGTGTGTGTGTGTGTGTGTGTGTGTGTGTGTGTGTGTTTGTGTGTGTGTGCGTGCGTGTGTGTGTGTGTGTGTGTGTGTGTTTGTGAGTGCGTGCGTGCGTGTGTGTGTGTGTGTCCATCAACATGCATTTGATGTAATTCTGTGACTATAGTGAAAATATATTAGATTCAATATTAATTATGGTTCAATGATGTACAAATGATCAGGAATTCATCAGAGGATTGAACCCTGGGGATCACTATTCATCATCATGGATTGGTGTGAAAAGGACTGAGGGCAAATGGACGTGGGTGGATGGAACACCACTGACAACACAGTGAGACATTTTACATGTTTTTCTATTGAAATTCCATCAAAGTCACTGTATGTGAGTGACTGAGTGAATGTGGTTAATAATAATCATAAAATAGTGAAAATCGCCAAAGTTACAAACTTGCTCTTGGAATCTGCTAATTCCACTGTTTTTGCATGACTCCGTTGTGCGACAAATATAAAATAATGCTTAAGTGGTTGCAATGCATTGATATATAGGCCTACTTTATATAAAAAATAAAATCAAACATGCTTCTCGTTTATTCAATTAATCAAAATAATAGTAGATAGAATAATAAACAGTCAGACATCGATAGTTGCAGCCCTATGATGTTGTTTACTGTGCAGGTACTGGGCCAGTGAATATCCTCGTAAGGATGAAGACAGGAATTGTGCAGCCTACAGCCAAAGAGTTGGAGGATGGAGTAATTGGTCATGTTCATATCATGCCTACTGGACCTGTGAGAAGATATTGTGTGATGCGATGCAAGAGTGCAGACTAGCCAACACCAACTCGGGACTCCTGAATCGCTACCCTCCAGTCTAGCATCAGGGTCTTGAGCTCTACAGTGTTCTTTCCCTTCCTGGCTGTGCCGGTTGGCTTCCACACTGTCAGTTTGCTCTGCCTCCAGTGCTAGGTGCCTGACACGGTGCCCTGTCATGCAGCCTCATCCTTCTCTCTCTGATGTTGTCTGTGACAAAGTGGCCCCCGTAGAGGTCCACATTTCTGATCTGGTCTCGTTGTGACACCAAGTGTAATTTGTTCTTGTACAGTGTACTGTACTGTGACCATCCATGTCTCAGCCTCATACAGCAGTACTGACTCCAGAGTAGCTAAGAACAACCATGCACCTCATGAGGTAATCTCCCATGTAGATGGGAGATGTAACTGATACAGTACATACATTTACATTACTTTAGTGATCATTGCTATAGAGCAGGACTGTCAGACTCATTTCAGGGTGGAGGCCACATTGTGCAAAACATGCTTAATGAGAAAAAAGAAAATACAGATAGCCTATAGTGTAAATTATAGCCAGTCTACAAGCTCAGAACGTGTTGCATCATGACCAATTATGAGCTTGTAGATATACTTCCACTATTTTAACATGATGATACCAATACCAATGCACAACAAAGTATAAACTAAAGCTTGAGTTAATCGATTCATTGTCTCTGCCAGGGAGACTATGTTTTCGCTCTTGTCCGTCCGTCCGTCCGTCCGTCCGTCCATCCATCCGTGTGTGTCCGTCCATCCGTGTGTGTGTGTGTTTGCTTGTCTTTTTTACACACTTCACGAATATCAATCAAAATAGTAATCTGTCGCAATAATCAATAGTTGAAGCCCTATGGTGTTTGCTCTGCAGGTACTGGGCCAGTGAATTTCCCGTTGACAATGAAGACAGGAACTGTGCAGCATGCAGTCACAGAGATGGACGATGGAGTAATTGGTCATGTTCATATAAAGCCTACAGGATCTGTGAGAAGGCAGCTGTATGTTTACCCTAACTTTGATGGTGAAATGCTGCTTGGGGTTCGATCTGCTTTATAAAGTTTCACAGTAGTAATTAGTTGTTAAACTGCCACCATTCCACCATTTTACATTACAGAAGTACAAGCGGTTGTGCCCAGAGGCATGATATGGAACCCACAATTCTAAGGACTGCCCAATTAGAGTGTAATGTATTTCCGCAGAAAGAAACAGGCTAAATCTTTCATTTAACATTAGGGCAAATACTGTACATTTATTTGGACATTTTACTGTCAATGATTTGCGCTGTTGTTGATAATTTGTCATTTGTTATGTTATTTTTTAACTATAACCTTTACTGGGAGAGTAGTGTTTCACTTTCAAACATGTTTGGGGTCATTTTATCGTCTACTCAGGCTTTTGTGAGCACCCCGGACTGTTTTTATGTTAACTTGATTCAGTATTTAGATAGTTAATATACATTTTATCAGACACAACCCCTTCCTACAAATCCATTGTAACTTCAAAATCCATTTTAATGATTCATCGAAAACCATGACCCCCTCACATATTAGGAGGGCAATACGAGTGACCAGAACAAAGCACAGTGCAGTGGGTGTATTTAGATGAATCTATCTTGGTTAAAATTAAAATGGGTTTGTATAGAAAATGTATGAATGAATGGACAATTGTAAAGCGCTTTGAGTAAGCACGTAGTGCATAGAAAAGCGCTATAAAAATGCAATCCATTGTTATAAAATGGATATCATAATCTAAATGTGTCACAGTGCAAAGGCAGGAGCTTTAGGACCCAATAGCAGACAGGTGCTATATAGGTGCAGGCAGATGCGCTTCAATGCAAGGTTTTTATTTAAAAAAAAAACCTTGCCACAAAGAATAGAAGGAACTTGAAGTACACTAGGAGTTAAATCATGGATACGAGGAGAACACTACTGACAAAGTGACGAACTAGCAAGGAAACTGAACAAACAGGGGAGTATAAATAGACACAGACTAACCAGGCACAGGTGAAACAAAACTCAAAATCAAGACAGGGATTGGCTGGGGGACTAAGAGGACACAGGTAGAAAACAAAGACTAATCACAAATTCACAATACAGGTTAGACAAGGCAGGTACAGAACTACAGGGGCAAACAGGAAGTCACAATACTACAAAATACAGGAACACAACAGAAAGGTAAAACAATAACAAAAACCAAGAACAGGGTACACAAGAAAATATAATACGTCACAGACCGTGACAGAATGAAGCTTAAAAACTGTCCAGGGTGCTCACTAAAGCCTGAGTAGATGACCCCAAACATGTTGTTAAAGTGAAACATGACTTTAAAACTACCAGTAATAGTAGTTTTAAACATGTAATATGTTGTTACAAGGTTCTGTCTGTTATGTATCTCTACACACACTTCAAATCAAAGTGAATATTGTAATTCACCTCCATCAGTGTGCCATATCTAACCAGTATCCATGTACTGTATGCATGTATGTAATAATATACTGTATGCTCAATGCTTCACTTTTACTTTTTGTTTTGCTTGTATTCAAATGCCCTTACCGTATATTGTTTTTTGCTCTGAATGAATTCCAAATAGATGTTTCCCATCAAGGCGACAGGTAGTGTTTAAATTCTCGTTCTTATTTTTACTCAATTCAAATGTTTTATTATAACGTGTTTCTTTCTCTACCGTTTTAGAAAGTACATTGAATTGCCTTATATTATATTATTGAATTGGCACATGCCATGCCTTAATTATTAGAACAATAATAACATTACTCAGAACACAGCTCCAGCCTATATCTGGCTGAGACAAACTAAATTTCAGTCCCATGGCATAGGCATAGTCCCATGGCATTTAAATATGCTTTAAACACTAGGTAATTAAAATATCCCATTTGCAGTACAGAAACAGGATTAGTTGTTGTTTTGCCATTTGTGAATTTCTGTCTAAAGCAGGGGTCATAAACATGTCCGAACAGACAAATGTGTCCGTGGCAAAGACTTGGTCTTGTCTGTGGTATAACTGTTTGATTTGATTTTCTTTCTTTTTTTAAATACCGTAATTAATAATGTTATTATTTTGATCATAACCACCCAATCACTGAATGTCAAGTCTCCAGGTAGTTTTTTGAGCCCTCCCATATACAGGTTTAATGTTTTGTTCAATGTTTGTTTTAAAAACACCATTGACAATGAAGGGAAAATTTACGTCATCTTGTCCCTAACACAAACATTGAATGCCATTAACAATAAAGATAATTTAATGTTTGTGTTGGCACCGTTTGTTTCACCTAATCAACATGAGTTAGACTTTAATATATTAGCGCCCTTCACTACACGGGTGCATGTGATTATTTTATTCTCAGAATACTGTATATGTAATGACACTGATTTACTAGAACACTATATGGCACATTAGGAGTCCAACTAGTACTATAGTGGGTATCAAATGTTTAATTTTCAAGGACCCCTTAACTCTGAGAGTGAACACATTTGTACACTCAGAGTTACAGACCTGTTATGGTCATTCATGGAGCTATACCTCCATGTGTTTCTGGTAATATTATTGTTCACCCATTTTGTATGTCTGTGGCAAAAATTGATTTCTTTACAAAAATGGAGGAATGTCCACCACAAGCAAGCATGATGGAGGTGAGGTGACCCGTGTCTAGGCTAGCCTGGTTAATAAACCAGACTAATATCGCACGGATCCGCGGGATATTAGTCTGGGGAGGCTCAGCTTGGATTTCATTTCCAGGGAAACATTTTCTCTTTGACGCAATTGGTCAGAGCTACTGTCAGTCAAAGGTCTCAAGCATTGAACGTCACTGTACCAAAGCCTGCCCATATTGCATACCGTGTCCCTATTGGAGGCCACATTCTCTGGAGTAGGAAATGGGTGTAAAATTTAGCCTCTCCAGACCGAAATCCGCCGGTAGGCAATTTTTTTTTGCCAACGGCTGATTCGGTCTGGTTTATTAACCAGGCTATGTCTAGGCATGGTATGTTGCATTTCTCAAGGTCATATATGACATCAGATAATTGTGACACACTACACAACATGTCTTTGCATCATCAAACAGTTTGTGTGGGCCAAGTGATTTTAGGTAGCATGGGGGGTTTTTTGTGTTCACTTTTTGGGGTTATTGCAAAGTCACGCCACAAGGGGGCAGCTAACACATGTTGGTGATGGGTCAGAAGTTAAGAAATCACATTGGCCCCTTTTCCACCGGTTGGTTCCCAGTGGGAACCGGTTCAGTTCTTTTTGGTTTTTAGTCCATGAGCCAGAGCTCCAAAATTGAAACGTGAATTATGAATTGAGTGGGCAAAACCATACCTATATTAGATTGTTATCACCATTAAACTCCCCCAATTGAGTACTTACACGAAGACAATGATTTATTGTATTACAAATTTTACATTTTTAAATATGCAAATGAGGCATTATGTAGGAAAATATGCAAAATGATCAAAAACGTGAAAAAGCTACTACTGTGGAAGGGTTATCATGTTTATAAACAATATAAACAATATAAACAATGGAGCTCTGGCTCATGGATTAAAAACCAAAAAGAACTGAACCGGTTCCCATTGGGAACCAACCGGTGGAAAAGGGGTCATTGTGTCAGGTCATTGACAAGAAACATTTCATGTTCCTTGAGAGCTCTGTAGAAAATATCTTTGGCTCTTTCCTCCACCAGAATCCAGTATAGGCTATGAACCTTTAGTGTTCTTAATCTGGGAATGACAAAATAGGTGTGCAGATATATCTGAACGCACTGCGTTGAGAGCAAAAAGGAGGTAGCCAAAAAGGAAGGGGCAAATTACAGACCCGACATCTGTCCTTCGGGCCCCTAAGTAATGATCCAATCACAGGTTTGCCCATGATTGCATTGTCCAGTGATGATGACCAAACTTGGCTCATTTTCATATCAGTGCGATCGTTGCTTAAAGGGATAGTTCACTTCCAAAAGTAGTGGATATTTATTCATTTTTGTCCTTAGCCAATAATTTGATTACCCTATGGAGACACAAAGAGTCTCCTTTCTGTCTCCATAGGGAACAACTGCTCCACCAGGATACAGTAACTACTGTATATTGGAAAATAAAATAAATATGATTAACTGAGTAAAAAGCAGTCCATCAAGTCAGTTTCAAGTGGAGTAGTCATTTGGGGTTCCGTTCCACGTGTCCTTCTCCTTCAGGGTAGGTCTCCAAAGGTCTTGCGGCGAGCTGGCCCAGTCTCTTTGGGCTCATTGTCTTTCCCCATGCCTTCAAACATCAGGATCCTTCACACAGAAAACATGTCAACATGTTGTATGCCTCTCTCTATACTGACCTTTCTTAAACGGGGGCGGACATTGCCAAAAATGTATATTAAAAAGGAAAGCAAGTCGTGTATGTGAAATGTGTGTGAAATGTGTCCTCTGCAATTAACCCATACTGGGAGCAGTTAGGGGGTTCAACGCTTTTCAAGTTAATAACCATCAGCTTTTTATCATCTTAGGGCCTCAGTTTAACATGACCTAACTCTGTGGGTCACCACCAGGGGGGCAGTCAGCCAGATATTTCGTGAAGCCTCATTTGAAATCGGTAGTTCATATAATGGCCTGTTGTGGCGCTGGACTGGACCCAAAAAGCCCCATAGCTCCATAGAGGCCCATGTATTTTGGCCCAACTTCACCTAGACTGTATTACCTTAATAAACATGGTCATGAATACTTTCTTCTTCCAGTCACTAGTTTAAAGTCTCATTTCTAATGTCATAATATTCTTTTTGGAAAATTATGGTCCCATTAATTAAAGAAATGACCATAAAGTCGCGTATGTTCTGAGGGGCGTGGCTACCGTTACAGTCTATGATCGGGATTCCCCTCCCACTCAAGAGTCTTCTCCTCCCACTCGAGTCAAAATAAAAACCAACGGAGAAGAAGGGGGGAAGACCCGCCTCGTTGTCTGGGCAGCCAATGACCAGCTGGTACAAAACGGAGCCAGCCAATGGCCAGCTGGTACCAAAAGATGGCGACTTACATCAGGAATTAGCATATTATTACAGGCTTCATTTTACGTTCATGTTAGACCCGGGGAACGCTTTGTCCATATTTTTTACAGTCTATGGTCACCACTCAGTCTCTGAAAAACAAAAGTGGAAAAAGAAGTGTTGTTTGACTCACAGTTTGAGTATGGCGTTCCTCTTCCCCAGCATCATTTTCAGGAAGTCGGTGTAGTTGATGGGTCGGGGTTTAGTGTCCTGGGCTGACCCACCAACCACCTCCGCCATCATCTTTTTCATTTCCAAGTGGGTTTTGGCCACGCCCATCTTCTCCAGCATCCGTTTCAGACCCATCATGTCTACACGGCAAAATCCTCAGTGTTAATTTAACTCTGAGAGTGTATAAATGTTAATGTAATCCGTACGGGTCCATTTGGTTACAGAGTAATAAAATAATTTGAATTAAGTGCAGTTATTTGGAACTATAATCTGAGAATAGATTGTTATGATCTGTCATTGCTTTAGTTTAAAAGGACAATATGGCATGATCTTATCCATAATAAGTTCATTAGTTGAAGTCCCTTATTTGTAAAAAGACAGTGATCATTTGTTTACCTAACTCTCCTTGGTCGGTGAGATCAAACTCCAGGAATTTTTCTGCAGTAAGAGAAGATGTATCGACGTGTCAGTTTGACAAAAGGATATTATGAACTTAATATTACAGTGTATCAAAATCACATGTTTAGTTTATCCTCACTTTTAAACATTTCAAGATTGGAGGCAAGCTCTTCCACTTCTCCATACAGAGGATCTGACAGAAAGTTCTAAGGAACAGAAAATGTTAGAAAACACTGTACATCTTCCTGTATTCTCATAAGGCCTAATGACATGACTAAAACCTGATGTTGCACGCCGGGGTCGTGCGATGAAAATAGCCGATCTACAAGCTCACACCACAGTTGCATCTGTGACGGGTTGTGAGCTTCTAGATCGGCTATTTTCACCAGAATAGTTAAGCATAATATATTAATATTCCACACACCTCATTAACCAAGTTAAGCTTTTCTTCTTGCTGAGACTTCAAAAGGCCATATGTTTTGCCGCCTGTTGGACAAAGCACCATATTTCTTTAGCCTTTTCAATATGGAAAGGAAAGAAACCACTTGACATTATATATAAAACAAGTAAAAAAATGCCTGACAGTGATAGCTGAGGCTGTCAGCTACAGTATAAACATCCAAAAATACAATTAGGCAGAAGACACTTACCTTGAACATTTTTCGCCATGTCTCTCAACTAAGTGAATAAAAAGAGTCTAAACTTCAGTAAGAAATCAAAAGTTAAATTATGGTAGAGTCTGTGGTATTGGGTGCAAGAAAAGGAAGTAGGAGTGATGCTTAGCTGGAAGTTAAGGCCAGCATGTGACCACTTGTGAAGTTCCCTTTTTGTAGTTCTTCAAATGATTGATTAGGACAGCTAAAGAGCTGGGAGAACAGTGCGACACACATCTACAGTGACAGTGAGCAAACAGTACATGCCATGCCTTCAAGTCGAGTCGAGATGCAGATCTCACAATCAAGTTATAGGTAGAGAAAGACATCTCTAAAGTCATATTATAAATAATATTATACTGTAGCATATATCTGCTGTCTCCAAAATGTTAATTTTTCAGGAAATGAAACAAGAAAACCTTATACATTGAAAACAAAGCAATACTCCCTCAAAGACAAAGTTGGCGTTGGCGACTATATACTGTCAATTGCTTTCATGAGAGGGGGAGAGGTGGTGGAGTTAGTTGCTTTAGACAGTTTGAGGGTTGAATGGAGTTAAGGGGTTTTGTCTGAAGTGCTTTTTACTACTTTTCAATTGGTTCAATATTTGTTTAACCAACACACAGACAAAGGGTGTTCAATAGCACTGTTGTGCAAAAACAAATCTAAAACCTCAAAAATGGAGTTGGTTTCCTCCCGACAGCAACGATATATAGCGTACATTATATTAAATGGTTACATCTCCGAATTATTTGACAACATGCACTGCAAATAAAAGCAGGCACACTATTTACACTCACTGTAAATGAATCTTTAAGAGAAAACAACATTACAGCTGTTTGACAGTGGGTGTCAACAAAACAAAAAAGAACAATTCATTTTCAGGTGTAATCATGTAGAAACTAATGTGAGAACTAAAAGAGAACTGAAAATATGGGATGAGCAGGTAACAGTTTAGTTTCTGAATTAAATTGCTGTGGGAACAACAGTGAGACACACAGGCTTCCATGATATGAACAGATAATGGCTAATTTTAATGTTTGGGATCTCTCAGTATTAATTCAGCTTATAATAATCATATCTGAATGCAGAGGTGAGTAGGTTTTTTAGTTTTCTTTACCAAATTGGATCGTTCAGATGTTCTTTTTCCTGTTTTATGGTGAATGGGTTATAAGTAATATAACAATTAACTGCGTTTAATCAAACTGAAAGTTTTTCTATTTAATGCTTAATATCTCGTACAGTATTGTCTATTTGTCTTCTGCACCATACACACACAATTCAATACTCTTGTGTGGTGTGGCTAATCAATGTATACTTTGTCATATGACGGTTTCACTGTCCGACAGTTTTTGGTGCAGTGACAGCATCACATGACAAAGTATAAATCAGGTCTCAAAAACTAGACGTAATTTTTAAAAACTCTGTTTCTCAACTTTCTGTCCAGGATCTGTGTCTTCGCAAGAAGCAGTTGTAACTGCAACTCAAGGAGAAGACGTACGTCTACCTAACTGTTCCGCAGGCCTGGACAGATTAGAACTAACAAAACACACTGGAGCTCATTCTGCTCAGCCAATGGTCATCCTGTCCAGGTGGCCCAACTACAAGGCATCCGAATTCCCTGATGGAAAGAATGTGAAATGGAGAGCCGATGAGAAAGGAGACATGTCTGCTTTTCTGACAGCAGTGGACAGATCTGATGAGGGTCTGTACCGCTGTCAGAAATGGAAAGGATGGACTGTTGTCTTGGACCAAAATATCACTCTAAAAGTGAAAGGTAACTACTAACTATACAATCTGAGGTAACCTAAGGTAATTCTATGTGTATCAGGAATTCATTTTAGACTATTATACAGAAAACAAGTATAGTACAGTAGGTGATCTTAAGACTAAGATTTCACATTGCTGAATGTTCTCTTTCAGATTGCAACATTCTTGACCCAGTGAAGGTAGCAATTCAAGGCAGCAATTCATCAGTCACTCTACATTGTCCATATGACACAACACCTGGGAAGAAACAAAATGTCTCCTGGGCATTTTTGAAAGGGGGCAAAGAGGACAGACGTCTCCAAGCTGCTGGAGCGTCATTAGTGATTTATTCTGTCAATGACAGTGACATTGGCTGGTACAGATGTAAGTACCTGGTTGGACAAACACAGCGCTGCTCTGATCGCCTCCTAAAGATTCAAGGTGAGACTCAAAAACTGTGACTTGTTGCTGTTTCAATAAGTAATTCATAACAACATTCATTTATTACATCATTAACCTATGTCCTTTTTATACAACAGAGGCCGTTATCACAACAACAGTTTTTGTGTCAGAGACTCCTCAAGGTCAGTATTGTAATCCCTGTTCCTATTGTATCGTTATCTCACACTGTAATATCCCAGGATTCGAACCCCGGTCTGCTGTCTGAGACCCCCTCCCCCGAAAAACTAGACGCTTATTATGTTCAGGCAGAACTTAATATAAGTGTCCTACCCGCCACCAGAGTTTACATTTATCCATGGAAGAGAAGGAAGACGACCTCCAGCCACTGCAGATGCACTAGTTATATTGTGTTAACAAGCTGTACCATACAGATTGGTTAAAACAATTTTTTGTTCATTGCAAAAAGTTCTGGATTGCAGCTTTAACTAATTTAATAAATTAACGCTGGATTTTTTTCTTAAATAACTCATTGATCTCATTAATAACAAAGATTGGAGACTGTTGTTCAGAAAGGATGTATTTCTTGTTGTGGGCTCTGAACTCAGCAGTTACAGCAGAAGCTACAACACAGAATGTACAGGAACGTGAAGGGGAAGTTACCGGTGGAGCGTCTCCCAGCACCAGCACCACCATCCTGGTGGCTTCGGTCGTCACCTCGGTTACCGTAACGATTGCACTGGTAGTGGGAGTGGCAATTTACCACAAACAGAATACCCAGAGACGGAGACTGATGCATCATTCAGGTATAATAAGTAATGACACGTCTAGAACGGTGTTATTAAGTACATTACAGTGGTCTATAATAGCCTAGGAATACCTGGACTGTGTAACCTGTTCAATGAAACAAAAGTTTGTTTTGATAATCTTTCACTGGTATGTTTCACATTAGCAGACATAGGCTACAGTACAAAAAAGGGGAAAAAAGTACATTGATTCATACAATTAAGAGACATACTACTGTAGAAAACCAGCAGTGTTTGAGTAGTTGTTCTCAAGGCCCAGACCTAGGGACCACTATTTTGGAGGCCACCCACAGCAGACTGGTGTGGTAGGAGGCTGGTTAGGAGGAAGACGTCGGATTAATGGAGACAGACAGAGAGTCCACCACCACAGAACCCAATCAGTAACAGGGTCAACCTATAGTCAACCACTCACATTCAGACACCACTCACACCAGCTGGTAGTAAATATCAGCCACGCATACTCAATCACGCATGCATGATAATGATAAATAATATATTTGGACTAGTACTTTCAGAAGTAGGTGTAATGGTGGAAGGAAATATTACATTGAAAACTTAAAAGAACCCAAGAGACTGTAAATTATGCTTAAACAGTTCAGATATACAAAATCAAAAGTAAATTCAACCCCACTCAAGTCGATTTTCCATTTTCCTCTTAAAGGATCAGTCATTTCATAGTCAGTCAGTGTGAGGGTGTATGGGAGGCCACTATAAGGGCAGTGTGTGTGGATTTATGGAATAAAGATGGGGGGGTGGGGTGGGGGGGGGGGGGTTTGATCAGGGGGTGGAATGGCCTACCGTCTCTGGACTTTTGCTCGCCATCTTCTTTCAAACCTGTAGGCCTACAAGGGAAAATAACCATAATCTTACAAAATAACCAAAACAGCTTATCTACAATTATACAACAAATCAGACAGTCCTTTACAAATCAATTAAATTAAACCACCAAATCAAACAACAAACATTTTGTCACTCACCAATTCCAGGGGAAAAAAAGCTCCGGGGGGTTGGGGGGGCCCTTTTGCATGACGGTGGCCCAGTTGCCCATCATTTCTAGATCCGCCAGATGTGTGTGTGTGTGTGTGTGTGTGTGTGTGTGTGTGTGTGTGTGTGTGTGTGTCAAAAAAATGTCAATTTCCTTTTTTGAAAATAGCTGACCTACAAGTGCACGTGAGCGTCGTAACCCATAAAATAGGGCTTACGTTTAACTTGAAGCATTGCAATTGTGCCAATTCAGTTTGTGAGTAAAATGCTAGGAATTATGATCATAACCTGGTTTCATATGTTGCAATTAGATTTGTACATACAGGTTGCTGACAGCTCTTATGACAATAGATTTCAGCAAAGAGCCTCAATAGGTAAGGATGTGGCATTTCCTTGATTTATTTCAGTGGTTTTATATATTGAAATGTTCTTTAAAGGATAAGCCCCTCAAACCTTTTCATGTTAAGGACCCCCACATTGATATGTATTTGCCCATGGAAGTTGAACCCTTATGTTTTAGATGAAGAAGATTTTAATACTTGAAAAAAATTATATATGTTCAAAAATAGAAGCTCAAAGCATATACTTCGTGCCACACTGCAAGGTTGTACATCCACTCATTTTGAATAGCCAAAGTATAAAATATGGATAATGTGGTCAAATAAAAGTGATGGCGACCCCCTGGAACCCCCACAAGGACTTCTGGAGGTCCCCGGGCCCCACTTTGGGAACCACTGATTTAGTTTGTAATAGTTTGTCCTCGTCAACAAAAACACTAATTTTATACTAAAATGTCACACAGATCTACAAATGGACTCATTATATGAGAGTGTGGGAGAGGAGGGACTGTGCACCTGTAAGTATTTCACATTTTATACTTTCTAATAATTAGTCACATGATTAAATGTCCCTCAGAACCTCAATAATAGCGGGGCACGGTGGCACAGTCGGTAGTCCTGTCGCCTCACAGCTAGAAGGTCCTGGGTTCGATTCCCGCTGGGGACGCTGTGGGTGCTCCCTCCTCCGCATCATCAGTACCCACACCCGAGGTGGGGTTGGCGAAAGGGCCTTTCTGTGTGGAGTTTGCATGTTCTCCCCGTGTTCCCTATGGTAGGTAGTCTAGGTACCCTCACAAAAACATGCAGTAATCCTGGTCTCTAAAACTACCTCCCCCTGGCCAGCCTGATGGAGGGGAAATTAACTGCTCGGAATAACGTGTTCCTTCCACGCGCTACGTCCGGCCAAGGAAATTCCCCCCCTGTCAGGTGAAAAGAAGCAGCTTGGACTCCTCATGCATAGAAGGAGGCATGAGCTCAGTCTGCTGCCCCCCGCCAAGTTGGCAGAGGAAGTGTAGTGCCCAGGATTACATTAGATAATTGGCACTGGGTGAAAAAACTGGGTCACAAAATTGTGGGATCAAAATTATAGAAAAAAAAAAAAAAAAACTCAATAATCGCTTTTTATTCTTATTGATTGCAGTTCAGTCGTAAAGATTTGAGACATCTTCACATTCCAAGATGACCATCCCCTTATAAAGGAAGAATGTGAATGCTGCTGACTGTACATGCTGTAAATGGTATAGCTTCTGTTCTCTGTGGACTTTCTGTTGCATATAGTATTATTAACTTTAATAATAACTAGACAAAACATGTAAGAAAAATAATATGTATTTATTTTTGATTGGCAATGGTGTATCAAAAATATATAAATCATATTTCCACTAACCAAATATTTATACAAATAACAAATAATAATTTGTCTTCACAAATCTGTTCAAGGAACACCATCAAAAAACAACACAAAACCATATAGCACAGAACAACATATCACCAAGACAGTACAACAGTAGGCCTGAGGTTCCCCACTGTACACAGAACCATCCTATCGGCGGGGCAGTTTGTATGATGCCGTGATGGCCGAGGGGACAAAACTCCTGCTAAAAATGACGTTTTTCCACTTCAAGGATCTGTATCTTTGTCCCGCTGGCATGAGGTTGAAGTAGTAACGAACTAGTGATACAGGAAATGATCAGTGTGATTTGATATTGAAAGCGCTAAGCATGATGGCCTTATTATTCATATCAGAGAGTGTGGGTGTGGGAAGTCCGATAATCGGACTTCCCACACACAATTGCCTTGTTCAGCAACAAGGCAATTCAAAGTGCTTTACCAAAACATGAAATGCATTAAGATAAATTGCAAAATAAACACATTTTAAAGGACATTTAAATACAATTAAAATTGTTAAATAAAAAATATTGACACTCCAATATTATCTGCATAATATCTGCACAATTTCCATGGTGGCAGAGACAGTAGTAAGAATATGATGCTAATGTGAACTTGGCTTATAAGACCACAAGTCGGGGATAAAATCGATACAATTTGTCTCTTATTTTAATTTAGTACTATCGACAGCCTGTGCCAGAGAATAGACCACATCGTTGGCTGTAGGTGTTCCTCTTAAGGCTTCTTGTCTTTGATCTGGTTCTGCTTCTGTATTTGAATCCAGTAGAATGTCATCATAGACATGAGTCTGTGGAGAACAACACTGAAGCTGTTACTTTAAACAATGAATATACATCAATTACACCTTCTTAGGTAGATCTGCTATTTTCTATTTGTAGCTGTCGATGGATATTAGATCGGCTTTGGTAGATTGTATGGCTATTTTCATCAAAGATACTTAGTGTACACTGTACAGGGGGGCCTGGTATAGACCCCAGGGGGACTCCGGTTGACTATATGGTTTACTTTAAGTGGTTGGAAAGAAAGAAAGAAGTTTTGGCAGGACTTTTGCTGTGTTCGTATCTCTCTCTGCACTTGTTATCTATTGAAAGGCCTTTACACTCACACTGCACTCGCTCTGTTTACTACTGCTACATGTACAGTATCTGCAAAGCATCCTCCACCCCATACACACTGTCATAGACGACGCCTGTGGCGTGGCAGCTATCAACACATTGCCATTGTTTGTGTTCACCACGTTGTTATCGTCAACATTATAATTGCAATTATACTTGTTTCACATGCAATGCTCCCTGCATGTTATTCATTACGCGCTGCATGTATATTTCATATTGTTATGCTGTTTTTTTCTGCAGCTGAGAACATTCATACAACAATTCAACTCAGGCGTCTTTTAGTGGAAAAGTGCTATATAAATTCCAGATATTATTAAACTGTATTGTGATCTCCATTAATAATAAATATGAATCAATATTAAGTAATAAAGGCTTAAACGATTAATACATACTGTATGTGTTTCCTTTCTCTTTCACAGTGGTTATATCTTACCATTCCAATATCTGCCATTTCAGTTCCTGTGAAATTGGAATGGGGGGGCAGTATTAATAAATCATTAAATAATCCTATGTACCAGTTTTCATTTTGGCAGGTCTTGAGTCTTGACGGCGTCGTAATGCCTTATTTTACACTTGGTTGCGCTCAAAAAACATCCGGTTTACAAGCTCACAACATGTCGCAGTGCGGCGTGTTGTGAGCTTGTCCCTAGTCCCTAAAACTTTAGTCCAGTTTTAGATTTGTCAATTGTCAATAATTATATTTAATCCTAGTTTTAGTCATCATACCTTCATTTTTATTTCGTTTTCGTCGGTTAAAAAAGGTAGCCGACGAAATCAACACTGGTATGTATGGTGTACACAGTACCTGCACTTAGCCTGTGTCTCCTCCAGCATATGTAGAGTCCAGCAGCAGCACTCACACACAGCAGGAGGACCAGAGGCAGGCCTACCCATGCAACTACTGGAGCAGCTGTCGATGCAGAACCATCAGAAGGTTATTGAAATCACCATCAATAATTATACTAGGCTTCAGTTTCTCATGTGTGGACGCTGTTTTAACCCATTCAGACCTGATAGGCCGATTCTACAAATGCCTCCTAAATCGGTAGTATTCACACTTTAAAAAACTTGTGGCAGAGTCACTTTCATTCATTGCAGATTCTCTGCCACTAAGTTACAATCAGTCACAAGATGCATTTATATTGGCCACATGACGTCTCACGTCATCACGTCAGTGCCGTAAACAAACATTAAAAGTCCATAGACTTAGCTGCCATTCAATTTAGGTCCCAAGTGCTCTAAACAAACCTCTTGAGCCCCATTGCCCCCACCAGAACAGCTCTCAGCGGGTAAATGGAGACCCAATTGGTCTCCGGTTCCAACTCCGATGTTTTTGATTTTTCCCCCTGGACCCCCCTGGGGTTTATTTAAAAGTATTGGCTGCCATATGACGTAATTTTAAAAGCCAGGAATTGGAGGGGATAGCCCCTCGTAAAAGAAATACAGAATGTACAGGTTTGTATACAGTATGGTATTTTTGAATAGCCTAGCCACGGTAAACATCTAAAATGACACGGATGCTGCAGGTGGGTTAAAGAATACATACTGTACAACCAGTGTGTCTCATACTTACTGTTTGTTGGAGGCCATCTCTTGACAGCTTTTACAACCCCCTCTTTGGAAGCTGAACAAGCTAAAGGATATCTTAGATCCTTTAGGTCTGGGAGGAATAACTTTGAGATCAGTGTGTTTGCATCATTCATTAAAACACTCTGCCGAACATGCTGCTGGCTGCTGTCAGTCCAGGTTAAATTGAATTCTTCTTCACATTTTGTAAGAGCACAGGTAAGTGAACAGGTCAACGTGATGTTTTTGCCCTCTGGTCCGTACTCTGCAGCAACTGCATGTGAAAAGCAGCAACACAGTAATTTATATACCTTATACTACTGTATTTATTATATTGTTTAAACTGTTGTCAACACGTGTCAACACTCAACACTCACTGTCTAGTGTGTGCAGTCTCACTTGATTGGTCACCTTCCCATCTTCCAAACATTGATAGTTCCCAGAATGCAATGAAGCCACTTCTCTTATGACCAGTGAAGAGTCATCATTTACCAGTAATTTGCCTCGGTACCACTGCAGTTTGTCCCCCACTCTGAGAGAGGAAGTGCTCTCACAAGAGAGTGACAATGACTCACCCACTACAGCAAACACTTCCTCCACACCATCTAGAAAACAGGCAGCACAGAAAACAATTACTTTTGACCTGTCAACTGACCTTGATGTTCATGCACTAGCATTGAATGCATGGCTGTGTTCAGTTTAGTAGCCTACCTTTTATTGTTGTGTTATAATTGACAGTAGCTTTCACACTTTCTCCCTCAGTCACCTGGCATCTCCATTCCATGCGGTGGTCTGTAATTCTTTGCGTAAAACAAAGTTTATAGAAGCAGTTATCTGAACGACTAATGTGAAATCTGCTTCCCTTTAATGGCATATTGTCCTCATTCAGCCATTTTATTAGTATTCCACTGTGGTACTGCCTACAAATTGTGCGTCCTCTAAATGTGTTCAGGAAACAGTGAAGCTCTATCTTGTTCTCCCCCAATGCAGCTTTGTTCTGAGTAACTGGTGAAAAGGAAAGAATTCGAAACAAATTAGTTACAATACATTTGTTTTTTGTTTTCAGTATCAACCATCTATTGAGTCAGTATAAGAGTAAGGCAGGGCAGCTTACTTTGCAGAATTTCAAGTGAAACACTTGAACTCACAACCCCATCATCACAAGTGTAATTTCGTGCATGATTCATTTCCACATAATTTATCTGCAGAGAACAGTGTTTATCCACTGTGACATTCGGGTCATTGACTGTCACTTTGCCTGCCCTAACCACCTGCTCCACCAATCCAAATGATCCAGTCATATTCCAGTTGATGTAGGAACAGGATTTGAGATCACGTATACCACATGGTAAAGCGATACTATCTCCAGCTGATGCAAAGAATGGCAAATGATCTGTTGGAAAAAAACATTTGAAATATATATTTAAAAATATTAATAACATATTTTGAACATATTCCCTAGTCATATAAACACAATTGGCCTATTATGTACTGTTTTTCTAAATCTCGACACATGCCTTCAGTTATAACCCGTGCAAATCAAGACATTTATAGCCATTTCTAAAGAAGAAATGTTGTCTTGACCTCTTTGAGGAACGTAGCGTGCGTTTTCGTGCATGATTCACAAAAACTCAGCCGAGCAAATGATGTGACTGTGAAGCCTTCTGCTGCTGACTCAGAGCCATTTGAGTTGCATACCGATATTGACAGAATAGTAAAATAATACATTCTCAGTTGTATTGTACATGTTTATGATGTGGCTCTGAAGTACATAGACCAAGAAGACCATGTACTTCAGAGCCACATCACGTAACATTTTGGGGGTACAAAAAACCTCCAGTTTCAACATTCCTTGTGAATTGGAGTGTCAAACATTTGCAGGTGCAAAATGGTTAAGTCATACATTCAACTGAATTGTTGAGGGAATGACAGTAATGACTGAATGTTAATAACTCCTCATACTGCTCATTACTCTATTAACATTCATTGTAGTCTATCAATGTTTTGTCAGGTCATGACTACTATCTTATTAACTTGTAAACAACATAAATCTGGAGCACATTGATTCCTAATGCATCTATGTCATTTGACTGTCCACACACACACACACACACACACACACACACACACACACACACACACACACACACACACACACACACACATGAATCGTATAAGCTGTGTGTACTGTGTACAGAGATGTGGAAATGGTCAAATAATTCCATTGACCATGAAAACCAAAACACCTAATCAGAAACTAAACTAGTTTAGAGTTAAGTTCAGAGACATGAGACAGCATACACTTCCTGTCCTGAAAACCATACATAAATACAAATTACCAACATCACATGATATTCATATTATTACATGATTATTAATAAAAATATGGAATGCTCTGCCTGTAGGCCTACTGTACATCTAAGGGAGTTGTCATATCATCAATTCAAGAACGGTCTAAAATCATGTACTTCTCTTAAACACCACATACTTCCCTTACGGTCTGCCAATTTAACCTGTTTTGTGACTTAGCTTTTCTTCTGCTGTTTTCTTGTTTATTTCGTCCTTACATTATTTAATTTTTCTCTGTCTGATGTGTTTTATTTTATTATTTGTAACAGATCTGCATTTCCAATGTTGATGTAATCTTAGATGTTATTGGAGAATGACACTTCTTAACCCATTCTGGGCGGGAACCCCTATTTGTATCTTACCCCCTCAGGCCGGGCACCCATATTTGGGTTCTGTACAGTATGTACAGTATTCAAAAATGTAAAAATTTTGATTCTGCTATATCAATATTTGAAGTTTTTCAGAAACCTTAGGTCAGGATTTAAAGGTGTTTTTAGAATCGGCCTTAGGCCTCTGGAGGAGTTTCAGGCTTTCTCCTTCACATGTTTTAATTACCTTGTAACTTTTTTCTATATTTTGTAAGTGAAAATAAATAAACAAACAAACAAACAATTGTTTTTCATAATTACCAGATGGCTGAAGTCCAAGTATCACCTGTACAAGACAGAAGAAACAGAGTCCTAAGACAGGAAAGGAATCCATCTTAATTTACTGAAGGTTGTCTTTTTTTAACACTTACAGTATATTCAGGAAATGACAAGCGGCAACTCCCACACACTTCTACGTCTCAGTGTCATGAATATAACCAGAGGCCCTGTCAGCTCTTTATGACAGCTCTATTTTGATCCATGCATCCCATCCTATATAGCTCTGTAAAACTTTACTCTTTCATTGCATTCTGGTCAATAAAAGTTTCTCACAGTGTCACCGCAGCTGGTCAACTGTAATGGTAGGGGGGAAATAGTCACAAAGTGACTTATACAAGTGGTAAAATGTATAAAACTGTTTGACATCTAGTATTATAATTTCTCAGTTCCAAAAACCCAAATCTTAGCTCTCATAATCAGTTGTTGCTGTGCGGACAAAACTGATGATCTTGGCCCCGGTGGCTTGCGTAGCTGTCTGGGCACCTTGGCTGGTAATCCGGTCTGGCAGTGTGCCGCGGGGTCGACTCCCGATCCAGACGGCCTTTACTGCGTGTCACCTCCCCATCTCTCTCCCCATTTCCTGTCAGCCTATACTTTCATCTATCCCTCTATCAATAAAAAGGCAAAAACAAAATATCTTTAAAAATGATGATCTTGAGGGGAAGTACAAGAATTACAGGTATAAATATTGGAGGGTTTGATCATCAAATTGCGTTATATGCTGATGACGTGATTCTTTTTCTAAAAAATCTGGAACAGTCGATACCAGAGCTTATGGAGCTTATTAAGCATTTTGGCAGTATATCCGGATATAAAGTTAACAATTCGAAATCTTCTATAATGCTCCTCAACCCAAAAGAGAGGGCTAATCCGCCGAATTACGCAAGTCACTTTAGAACGGTAGACAAATTTACCTATCTAGGTATCCAGATTGTCCCTAAACTAGAAGATGTGGTAAATCAGAATTATAACCCAATTATAGAGTCTATTACGGAAGCGTTGGACAGATGGTCAAATCTTCCAATTTCTCTTATAGGTAGAATAAATATCCTCAAAATGAACACACTCCCTAAACTGTTGTATTTGTTTCAGAATATCCCCTTGCCGCCCCCTGACGGCTTTTTTACTAAAATGGAAAAGTTGTTTCGTAATTTTATTTGGAATAACCGACGCCCCAGGCTCCGTTTGTCTTTGTTATATTTACCTTATGATAGAGGAGGGCTAAAGTGCCCTAATATGTTATGGTACTATTGGGCAGCTCAGTTGAGAACTATAATGTTCTATTATACAGAGAAGGGATCCCCCACATGGAGGAACATTGAATCACACTCTTTGAAGCTCCCACTGCCCGAATATCTTTACTCTAATTCGAGTAAAAAACTGATAAAATATACAGCTAATCCTATAGTTAAAAATATGATTAAAGTTTGGCAGGATGTCAGACTTTATCTTTTGGATATCCAACCCAGTTTTCGATTCAGCCCAATTTGGGGAAATGAACATTTCACCCCAGGAAGGGCGGATGGGGGCTTCAAGATATGGGCCAAGCAAGGGATTAAACAATGGAAGGATGTTTTTGACAAAAGGGGGAATCTATTCTCTTTTGATGAACTAGCTGCCAAATACAATTTACCCCGTACACACTTCTTCAAGTATTTACAACTCAGAAGCTTTATAGGGGTTAAACAGGTGAACTCTCTGACACTCCCTCCCCTGTCAATAATAGAAAAAGAGCTTATCAGGAACCCCTTTAATAGGGGCATCATTTCTGATTTATACTCTATGTTAGTAGAAATATCTCCTGAATCCTCTGAATCCAAATATAATGCATGGAAGGCTGATCTACAAGAGGAATTGACATTGGAAGAATGGAGCTCAGCCTGTATGGATGCTCATTCCCAGACGGGTAACACTCGGTTAAAACTGTTGCAATATAATTGGCTGATGAGGGTCTATATCACTCCAGAGAAATTAAATAAATTTAGTGCAGATATTCCAGACACTTGTATCAGATGTGGTAAAGACAAAGGTACACTTTTCCATTGTCTGTGGGCATGTCCAAGAGTGAAAAAATTCTGGGAAGAAGTGAGGAGGGAGATTCAGAAGATATTGTCAATAGATATTGAGCTTGACCCAAAACTGTTTCTATTAGGTCTTTACCCACCTGGCCATAAGATTCAGAGTAGCGAACAAAGATTTCTAGATTTATGTTTACTACAAGCCAAAAGGGCTATAGCCTTATCGTGGAAAAAGATAGGCAAACCCAGTATTGCTCAGTGGTTTAGGGAGTTATCATTGTGTCTTCCTCTGGAAAGAATCACTTACACTTTGAAGAATAAACAGGAGATGTTTGATAAGATATGGGGACGGTTTATCGAATATATTACGGTTAATGATTTGTCTTATTTAATGGTGGAAACTGAAAATGTGTAATTGTATTCTCTGCAGCTGTTTGATCTTGTGGCTATAAGGACTCTGTTGTTGTAACCATTTTAAGTGCCCTTATTGTATTATACTGTACTTATATATGTATGTACTGTATGTTATTGTTTTGTTTTGTTTGTTTTTCATTTTAAGTAATTGTATTGTATTGTCTGTATTATGTATTGTTTTGTTGTATTGTCTGTTTGTCAAAAAAAAGAAAATTCAATAAATATATTGTTAAAAAAAAAAAAAAAAATGATGATCTTAACTATGCACCAAAAACTAATTTCACCCATGATGTTTTTATCTTGTACACGTGCGATGTATCATGAGACAATAAAGCTGATTTGCAGTCGAGTGTATGTCGGCTGGGATGAGGACCAGCCTCTCCAAATCTGAGGCCATGGTTCTCAGCAGGAAACCGATGGATTGTGCAGTCCGGGTAGGGAATGAGACATTGCCCCATGCAGGTGGAGGAGTTTAAGTATGTCGGGCTCTTGTTCACGAGTGAGGGGAGGACGGAGAAGGATATCAGCCGGAGAATCGGAGCAGCAGTCGATGTACCGCAATGTTGTGACAAAAAGAGAGCTGAGCCAGAAGGCTACCGAGCAATCTTTGTTCCTACTCTCACCTATGGGCATGAAGTGTGGGTCATGACCGAAATAATAAGGTCGCGAATACAAGCGGCCGAAATGAGTGTTAGGGTGAGAAGTTCAGTCACACAAGAGTGACTCGGAGTAGAGTCCTACTTCTTATAGGAAAGGAGCCAGCTTAGGTGGTTCGGGCATCTGGTTAGGATGCCTCTCGGGCGTCTCTCTAGGGAGGTCATCGAGGCACGTCCCACTGGGAGGAGACCCCGGGGCAGACCAAGGCGCAGTTGGAGGAATCACATCAACTCACTGGCCTCGGAATGCCTCAGGATCCCCCAGGAGGAAGTTACTAATGTTGCTCTGGAGAGAGAAGTCTGGAGCTCTCTGGTGGAGCTGTTTCCCCTGCGACCCGACTACGGATAAGCGGTTGAAGATGGATGGATGGATGGATGGATGGATGACCTTTGTACTGACTGAGATTAACTTGAAGGGTTGCATCTCTCTCTTACTATTAATCCTTTAAAAATATATATATTTATATCCCACGATTTTGCAACTCATTTTTTCACCTTTTCCCTCCATCAGGCACCCCGGCTAGCCAGGGGGAGGTAGTTTAGAGACCAGGATTACTGCATGTTTGTTGTGAGGGTATACCTACCCTAGGGGACACGGGGAGAACATGCAAACTCCACACAGAAAAGCCCTTTCGCCAACCCCGCCTCGGGTGTGGACACTGTTTCATTATTTCATTTGTTTATGACCCATCACTTCCAAAGGTGTTCGATTTTGTTTATTTATGAAAAGCCAAGACCTGTCATTGTCTCATTGTCTCATGGCATAAAAATGTCACTCCTCTATAAGGCAATAGGCCTACCGCTCAAAAACCAATATACACATTATTTAAAAGAAATCGTTATTAAAACCAGAATGGGGTGTTTAGATTACAATATTCGCTGTAGGATTAACATACAGCGGCAGTGCAATTCAGTGTATTTCCATAATTAAAAAGTGTTGCACAAGAAGATTAGGTTTCTAATAAATATTCATGTAAAAAAAAAAAAAAAAAAAAGTGAAGAGATTGGTATCTAAACTATAATAAATACAAAAAAGTGTTCTGAAAAGTTCCTAAAATAATAACACAGCTATACAGTATGTGTGTCTCGTTAAGGACCTGTCTGCTGGTTTCCCTCGGACCTATTGACAAGTTTTATAATCAATCAAACAATCAATCAAAATGTTATGCTTCCGACCAGAATAGCACATTTGTCCTATGAGCCAACAGTGCAACACAACATACAGACTCTGTAAAAAAGGATTACACTGAATACACACACATTATGATGAATATGAAGATCTTTTATGAGGTAATTACATGTTATATTAAACCTAGGGCTATTTTGTTAGGATACAGTAAAGAAGGCATTAAAGAATTTGCTTTTACTGATGTGATCGACGTACAGGTAAGTGGTGATACAATAACCAAGATTAAATGCGACTATCATTATATTATATCAGTAATTCATTACTATGTAAAAATAAACACATATATATGTAAGGCATCACACTATATTGAACAGTATTGAGATAATAATGAACAATGCACAGAGCCTGTGTACAGTCTTGGCCCTAGACCCGACGACCTTACAGGCGTATGCAAAGGCTCAACTTAGATAGCATTTTATGTAGACATAGCACTATATAGTATATATGCATAGTTTCATTATATAGATATTCCACTGTTATGTTCTTAGCTTGATAACTACTTTTTTATGTATATGATATATTGTCATGCTTTTGTTCTTGCTTAATGTAAATCGCTCTGGATTAAGAGCGTCTGCTAAATGCTTACATTTTAAATTGTCTTAGTGCATACTGTACCATGGAGGTGTTATCTAAGTATGGAAAGGAAGCTCTGACTTTAGAAACAAGTTGTCCACACCCAAAGAGGCAAGGATAACTTCCCTCAGCAGGTCTGTTAAAAAGTACAATAAGTGGTGTAGAAAGGCTATAAAAATACAAATGATCAAGATGTACGTTTTCAATGTTGTTGGAGATCAATGAAGACTCTACTATGAGCAACACTGTACAATGTACATAGTGTGTGTTGGTATGACTGGAGAGTACAGTATGTACATAGTGTACACTATGTGTGTGTTGGTATGACTGTAGAGCACAATATGTACTTAGTTAGTGTACACTATGTGTGGGTTGGTATGATATGACTGTAGAGTACAGTGAGTTGTGCTCCATGGACCATAGTAGAGATAGAGATAGGAAGAAATTCATGCAAATTCATGCAAGCGTAGCCCTAGTCCAGCGCCAAATACATCTTTCTTGCATCATAGGAAAAAAAAAGAAAAAGAAGCAAGATAGGGGTGGGGGGGTGGGAAGCATAGAATGGGTGAGGGGTATTGACAGAGAGGGAGAGGGGGGGGGGGGGTGGAGACATCACATCACATTACAGTTGCATTGTGTAGGCACGGAAACTTGGGTGGGGGTGAGGGGTTGGATTTTTGGATCTGAACAAATAAAAAACACTGATTCTCACGCCACACTTCAGTATGAAGTACTGCCTGAGAGCAGGAAAAAAAAAAAAGTTCACAGCCGGGCAGCAGGTGGGGGGGGGGGGGGGGGAGATGTGGGAGAGGCGGCGTGTGGTGTAGGTGTGTGTGTGTGTGTGGAGTTCATTGTCTGTGTAGAGTTCTTGTTTATGTTTGCGTTTCCTGGGCTCCTCTCTCGTATCTGGGCCCCAGGGTCGCGTTGTCTCAAAGTCCAGATAGTGAAAGGAATAACAGCATTGGTTCCCAGGCGAATTGATTGTGGGAGGGGATGGGGGGGTGGGGGGTGGAGGGGGGGGGGCACGTGCTTTCTTTCCGCTGTCCTTCCATCTTTAAGCCGAGTTTCCAGATTATGGCGAGAGAAAAAGTTCTATTTCCCCCCCTCTTGGTGGCTGGATTGAGACTCTGGTAGGTGGAGTCTAACTCTGGTGTGGAGACTGGAGGGCAGCTGTCATAGGTAAGGACCGTAAGGTGACCATCTGAGGATGTAAACAACAGTATAATTAATATTGTATAGATATAATCAATATAACCTTTATTAGGTCTAGATAATTGAATGAAAAATATTGACCTGGGAAAATATCCGTGTTTTCATTATACGTTTCAACAGCAAAAGAAAACAATTCACAAAAAGCCCCATCTCTCTTCTGTCTCTTAATTTGCCTGCATTAGTAATAGTAAGGTTGTAGTGATATCAGCACTAGTAGTAACTGTGGTATAAGTGCTCCATCTATCTATCAATAGTAGTAGTACTGCATTAACCATAGTTAACAGAGTACACAGACAGCAATAAAGATACAAATGTGTTTTTGACCTGCAGAGAATTCCCGGTGTCTGCTTTTCCTGTGGTGTAGGAACCTGTGGAACACACACATAAAGAGTTAAACTAAGTCACTCTGGTCTCTAAACTGTCTCCCCTGGCCAGCCTGATGGAGGGGAAACAGCCGGGCGCCTGATGGAGGGGAAAGGAACTGGTTGGAATAACGTGTTACTTCCACGTCCAACCAGGAAACTGGAAAGGAGCAACTTGGACACTCAGGCATGAAGGAAGCATGAGTTCAAGTCCGTTGCTCTCCCCTTGTCCCCCATATATGGGGACTAGGTTGGCGGAGGGTGTGTAGAGCCCAGGATCACATTAGATAATTGACACAGGGGTGAAAAATGGGTTACAAAATATCAAAATAAACTAAGTCGCTCTTAGTGAACTGTCTGCCCTGCATGGTCTGTTGGCTGTTCGGAGAGGCCTGCCCTGCATTGCACAATGAGGTGTCGCATGAAAATAGGGTAGGGGGAGATATTAGGTATTTGAGCCACTCTGCTATGTGAATGTCACCTCTACCAGTCCAAACACTAACACCAACCTCTATGATGACAGTGGTACAGAACACATGCATAAACAACACACATACTGTACATGTGTAATTGTGTATGATGTTAACTCACCTCGAGTCTGTCTCCTTGGCTTCCATATGTACATGAGCAGTGCAAACACCAAGAACACAGCTACACACAAACTCGCAACCACAAGGAAGTACTTCTTCCGGGCGTCATAGTACTTCTTCTGATATTCTGAGACTGACAGGCAGAGAGAGAGAGAGAGAGAGAGAGAGAGAGAGAGAGACAGAGAGACAGAGAGACAGAGAGACAGAGAGACAGAGAGACAGACAGACAGACAGACAGACAGACAGACAGACAGACAGACAGACAGACAGACAGACAGACAGACAGACAGACAGACGATCAGTGTATAGGAAACACGTTAAAAACAATGATTACAGGAATGGAGGAGTAGTTACATGGTAAATGGTGCATTTACAGTATATGGCATCTACATCCAATGTTCTTTACAATGATTGTGCATTACATTCACTCATTCACATTTCACACACACACACACACACACACACACACACACACACACACACACACACACACACACACACACACACACACACACACACACACACACACACACATGCATACACCGATGGCGGAGGAAACCATGCTAGGCACCAACCTCAACCTCTTTGAGGGACACTTCGGCACTAATTCTGGGAGAGCCAGGGATCGTACTGGGAACCTTCTGGTTCCCAAGCCTCCGCTCTATCCCTGAGCCACTGTCGCCACATATAGTCGTGGTATGCAATGTATATGCAAATGTATCACAAAGAAAGAAAGTGACTATATATCATTTTTTAAGTATTAAAAACAAAATCACTATAGCCCATAGGAACATATAGTGGTGCATAATGAATTTATGTTTACCTCCATCACAGACAACACCAGCATCTTGACCATGATCACAGTCGTGGGATCCCAACCAGCTACGTGAGCACCGTGCAAGCACTGATTCACTGCCTGTGCAGCCGACATCATCCAACCAGATCTGCCCACTGCCTGGTCCAAAATGTGCTCTGGGTGGTGCTGACAGCGCCTCGCCACATCCTAACTGTCTACACACCACCTGGGCATCATTCATGTCCCAGTAATCATCACACACCGTCCCCCACTGTCTACGGAAGTAGACCTCCACTCTGCCAGAGCAGGTGTTCCCTCCGTTTACCAGTCGAATGTCTCCCTCTGATGTTGGCTTGGCAGTGTTCATGGCAGTGGTCATAGCAGTGGTCCTGGTGGCAGTGGTCATAGTGGTCAACCACCATGGAAGGGATGTGGTGGTGGTGATGTGTGGTGGTGTAGATGTCATGGGGTTTACTGCAGAAAGTGGACAAATAGCATTCAGACCTTCAACAAAAACAAACTTTGTTATAATATAATACTAAAGGATGAAAGTGAAGACGGCAAATGTCTGATGTGTCTGAGGTGTGACTGGGCGTTAACACTGAGGACTTTACTATGCAGCCTACACTGGACTATGAAAGGAGAAATTCCTCTACCAGTCTGCTGGACTGTCCATCACGTGTCAGTTCCCTGGTTTTTGAGTGGTGCAGCCACTGCCACTCCAATGCCCAGCAATGTGTGTCCCTATGTGTACAGTATGTGTATGTCTGTGTACGTGTATGTCTGTCCAAGCACGGAAAGCTGCAACACTCTGCCATTTCTCGACAGTTTCGGATGCGATCAGACTTGCCGGAACTGGGCCGGGCCTCTCAAATATATAATAATACGAAAATATATATAATAATAATAAAATAAATATAAGGCCAGGGAAGAGGGCAAATACAGTACAGTACAGTACAGTACAGTACAGTACAGTACAGTACAGTACAGTACAGTACAGTACAGTACAGTACAGTACAGTACAGTACAGTACAGTACAGTACAGTACAGTACAGTACAGTACAGTACAGTACAGTACAGTACAGCGCAGCACCACTCAGTTCAGACGGCTCTGATTTTTAACGCATCTTTAATCATCTTAAATAATTATACTCGTGTGAAGTGATGCATGGGCGCTCTTATCATCATACATCACATGAGCCAATCGAATCATCACAAATGTCATTCACTTTTCTGCCCTCACTTTTATCCTCAATATTGCTCAGCCAATCAAATCATCGCTATGGGATGATCAGCCAATGTTTGTTTTCACACAAAACTTAAACGCTGGGCATAGCAGAGGCTAGTGCCCCTCAAAAAGAAAGGTACAATGATACAATTTCACGTCGGGCCAACGAAAAACTAGAACATCTAATTAACTACAGAGACACTCAGACACACAACTAAGGACAGTGGACTTCTAGACTTCTCCTGAGAGAGAGAGAGAGAGGGGGGGGGGGGGGATTGTTCAAGATACATATTGTATTCATGTTTACCTTCACCACAGACGACACCAGCATCTTCATTGTGATCACAGTTGTGGGATGCCAACCCTCTATGTGTGCACCGTGCAAGCTCTGATTCACTGCCTGTGCAGCCGACATCATCCAACCAGATGGTCCCACTGCCTGGTCCAAAATGTTGAGCTGACAGTGCCTCACCACATCCTAACTGTCTACACACCACCTTGGCATCATTCATGTCCCATTCATCATCACACACCGTCCCCCACTGTCTACGGAAGTAGACCTCCACTCTGCCAGAGCAGGTGTTCCCTCCGTTTACCAGTCGAATGTCAGTGGTCCTGGTGGCAGTGGTCATGGCATTGGTCATAGTGGTCAACCACCATGGAAGGGATGTGGTGGTGGTGATGTGTGGTGTTGTAGATGTCATGGGGTTTACTGCAGAAAGTGGACAAATAGCATTCAGTCCTTCAACAAAAACAAACTTTGTTATAATATAATACTAAAGGATGAAAGTGAAGACGGCAAATGTCTGATGTGTCTGAGGTGTGACTGGGCGTTAACACTGAGGACTTTACTATGCAGCCTACACTGGACTATGAAAGGAGACATTCCTCTACCAGTCTGCTGGACTGTCCATCACGTGTCAGTTCCCTGGTTTTTGAGTGGTGCAGCCACTGCCACTCCAATGCCCAGCAATGTGTGTCCCTGCTATGTGTACAGTACGTGTATGTCTGTGTACGTGTATGTCTGTCCAAGCACGGAAAGCTGCAACACTCTGCCATTTCTCGACAGTTTCGGATGCGATCAGACTTGCCGGAACTGGGCCGGGGCCTCTCAAATATATAATAATACAAAAATATATATAATAATAATAAAATAAATATAAGGCCAGGGAAGAGGGCAAATACAGTACAGTACAGTACAGTACAGCACAGCACAGCACAGCACCACTCAGTTCAGACGGCTCTGATTTTGAACGCATCTTTAATCATCTTAAATAATTATACTCGTGTGAAGTGATGCATGGGCGCTCTTATCATCATACATCACATGAGCCAATCGAATCATCACAAATGTCATTCACTTTTCTGCCCTCACTTTTATCCTCAATATTGCTCAGCCAATCAAATCATCGCTATGGGAGGATCAGCCAATGTTTGTTTTCACACAAAACTTAAACGCTGGGCATAGGAGAGGCTAGTGCCCCTCAAAAAGAAAGGTACAATGATACAATTTCACGTCGGGCCAACGAAAAACTAGAACATCTAATTAACTACAGAGACACTCAGACACACAACTAAGGACAGTGGACTTCTAGACTTCTCCTGAGAGAGAGAGAGAGAGAGAGAGAGAGAGGGGGGGGGGGGGGGGATTGTTCAAGATACATATTGTATTCATGTTTACCTTCACCACAGACGACACCAGCATCTTCATTGTGATCACAGTTGTGGGATGCCAACCCTCTATGTGTGCACCGTGCAAGCTCTGATTCACTGCCTGTGCAGCCGACATCATCCAACCAGATGGTCCCACTGCCTGGTCCAAAATGTTGAGCTGACAGTGCCTCACCACATCCTAACTGTCTACACACCACCTTGGCATCATTCATGTCCCATTCATCATCACACACCGTCCCCCACTGTCTACGGAAGTAGACCTCCACTCTGCCAGAGCAGGTGTTCCCTCCGTTTACCAGTCGAATAATGTCTCCCTCTGATGTTGGCTTGGCAGTGTTCATGGCAGTGGGCAAGGCAGGGGTCATGGTGTCAGTGTTCATGGCAGTGGGCAAGGCAGTGGTCATCCATCTTGGAAGGGATGTGGTCGGAGGTGTTATAGATGTCATGGAGTTTACTGTAGAAAGTGGACAAACAGCATTCAGACCTTCAACAAAAACTAACTTTGCTATAATATAATAGGATGAAAGTGAACATGGGGAATGTCTGATGTGTCTGAGACACATGTGTGACTGGGACTTAACACTGAAGGATTTTACTATGCAGCCTACACTGGACATAAACATAAACATCTAAAAAGAAAGGTTCAATGATATATACAATTTCACGTCGGGCCACGCCAACTGGTCACAGGTTAACACTTGGTCAGGACCTCCTTTCCTCACCGGTTTATACCACTTTACCTGCACAATAGGCTAAGTCACAGTCGTCTGGTGGTAGAAGTTTGTAGACATAGTAGTTCCTATGACAGTTCTTCACATGGATGGAAGGTGACGCAAATCTGCAACAGTCGTCACCCCAGTGACCACAGACGCTGCGCTGCACAACTCCCTCTGACACTGCTGGATGAGGCTGTGTCATCCATAGAGGAGCATGTGTTCCACACATGTTTTTTTGCACACATGTCTCTGGCATCTGGGCACTGCTTTGCCCCAGGAACAGTCGATACCACCCTTGCCAGTTGACATTGTTGTCACAGTGCCGGCTACCATCATTGTAATCTGTTGCTCTCCAGGCATCATTCAGTACTGTGTAGAGATCACAGGGATCTACACAGTGAGAGTTGATACAGTCCTGACCTAATGGACAAACCACGTTGCCACAGGAGAACTGAACACTGGATCTGTTGGCTCCCTCTGGTGTTTGCTTGGCAGTGTTCATCCATCTTGGAAGGGATGTGGTCGGAGGTGTTGTAGATGTCATGGAGTTTACTGTAGAAAGTGGACAAACAGCATTCAGACCTTCAACAAAAACAAATGGGGGCTGCCCTGTGGTGTCTGAGGCACAGGTGTGACTGGGCCTTAACACAATACACTGGATTATCAGAGGGAAAAGAGAGAGAGAGAGAGAGAGAGAGAGAGAGAGAGAGAGAGAGAGAGAGAGAGAGAGAGAGATGATGGTTCAAGATAGTTTTTGTATTCATTTTACCTTCACCACAGATGACACCAGCATCTTCACTGTGATCACAGTTGTGGGATGCCAACCCTCTAGGTGTGCACCGTGCAAGCTCTGATTCACTGCCTGTGCAGCCGACATCATCCAACCAGATGGTCCCACTGCCTGGTCCAAAATGTGCTCTGGGTGGTGCTGACAGCGCCTCGCCACATCCTAACTGTCTACACACCACCTTGGCATCATTCATGTCCCAGTCATCATCACACACTGTCCCCCACTGTCCACGGAAGTAGACCTCCACTCTGCCAGAGCAGGTGTTCCCTCCGTTTACCAGTCGAATGTCTCCCTCTGATGTTGGCTTGGCAGTGGTCATAGCAGTGGTCATGGTGTCAGTGGTCATCCATCTTGGAAGGGATGTGGTCGGAGGTGTTATAGATGTCATGGAGTTTACTGTAGAAAGTGGACAAACAGCATTCAGACCTTCAACAAAAACTAACTTTGCTATAATATAATAGGATGAAAGTGAACATGGGGAATGTCTGATGTGTCTGAGACACATGTGTGACTGGGACTTAACACTGAAGGATTTTACTATGCAGCCTACACTGGACATAAACATAAACATCTAAAAAGAAAGGTTCAATGATATATACAATTTCACGTCGGGCCACGCCAACTGGTCACAGGTTAACACTTGGTCAGGACCTCCTTTCCTCACCGGTTTATACCACTTTACCTGCACAATAGGCTAATTCACAGACGTCTGGTGGTAGAAGCTTGTAGACATAGTAGTTCCTATGACAGTTCTTCACATGGATGGAAGGTGACGCAAATCTGCAACAGTCGTCACCCCAGTGACCACAGACGCTGCGCTGCACAACTCCCTCTGACACTGCTGGATGAGGCTGTGTCATCCATAGAGGAGCTTGTGTTCCACACATGTTTTTTTGCACACATGTCTCTGGCATCTGGGCACTGCTTTGCCCCAGGAACAGTCGATACCACCCTTGCCAGTTGACATTGTTGTCACAGTGCCGGCTACCATCATTGTAATCTGTTGCTCTCCAGGCATCATTCAGTACTGTGTAGAGATCACAGGGATCTACACAACGAGAGTTGATACAGTCCTGACCTAATGGACAAACCACGTTGCCACAGGAGAACTGAACACTGGATCTGTTGGCTCCCTCTGGTGTTTGCTTGGCAGTGGTCATTGCAGTGGTCATAGCAGGGGTCATGGTGTCAGTGTTCATGGCAGTGGGCAAGGCAGTGGTCATCCATCTTGGAAGGGATGTGGTCGGAGGTGTTGTAGATGTCAAGGAGTTTACTGCAGAAAGTGGACAAACAGTATTCAGACCTTCAACAAAAACAAATGGGGGCTGCCCTGTGGTGTCTGAGGCACAGGTGTGACTGGGCCTTAACACAATACACTGGACTATCACAGGCAAGAGAGAGAGAGAGAGAGAGAGAGAGAGAGAGAGAGAGAGAAAGAGAGAGAGAGAGAGAGATGATGGTTCAAGATAGTTTTTGTATTCATTTTACCTTCACCACAGATGACACCAGCATCTTCACTGTGATCACAGTTGTGGGATGCCAACCCTCTATGTGTGCACCGTGCAAGCTCTGATTCACTGCCTGTGCAGCCGACATCATCCAACCAGATGGTCCCACTGCCTGGTCCAAAATGTGCTCTGGGTGGTGCTGACAGTGCCTCGCCACATCCTAACTGTCTACACACCACCTGGGCATCATTCATGTCCCAGTCATCATCACACACTGTCCCCCACTGTCCACGGAAGTAGACCTCCACTCTGCCAGAGCAGGTGTTCCCTCCGTTTACCAGTCGAATGTCTCCCTCTGATGTTGGCTTGGCAGTGTTCAAGGCAGTGGTCATAGCAGTGGTCATGGTGTCAGTGTTCATGGCAGTGGTCATGGTGTCAGTGTTCATGGCAGTGGGCAAGGCAGTGTTCATGGCAGTGGTCATGGTGTCAGTGTTCATGGCAGTGGGCAAGGCAGTGGTCATCCATCTTGGAAGGGATGTGGTCGGAGGTGTTGTAGATGTCATGGAGTTTACTGTAGAAAGTGGACAGCATTCAGACCTTCAACAAAAACTAACTTTGTTATAATATAATATTATAGGATGAAAGTGAACACGGCAAACATCTGATGTGTCTGCGGTACATGTGTGACTGGGACTTAACACTGAAGATCTTACTATGCAGCCTACACTGGACTATGAAATGGAAAGGTCCTCTAACAGTCTGCTGGACTGTCCATCTGTGCACGATACGTGTCTGTTCCCTGTTTGTAACACGACGTAAATGTATTTTTTTGTAAAGGTTCAATAATGTATAGTATTTCCCGTCGGGCCACCCCAACATATTCTCACTGAACTGGTCACATGGTAACACTTGGTCAGGACCTCCTTTCCTTACCGGTCAAAGCACTGAAGCTCTTTAGCATCGCCTTTCAGCGTTCAAGGTATATAGACCCAATCACCTGATGGCATGCATAATGTGGGCCATGCACACTTAACATTGAAAAAAGAAAATATCAAATAGTATACTGTGGCGTCTCGGTCGAGGACCGCGCACCACGGCTTGGTAACCCCGGGGAGAGGGAGAGAGAGAGAGAGGGAGGGACGGCATGAGACGCTCCTTGCTGGGAGTGGTTCAGGACGCGCGGTACATCCCCCGACACCTCTTCATTTACCAAACGAGCTGACACCTGCGCGCCGTCACCCAGACAGCATAAAAGCCTCCTCTCTCCTCAGTCTGGCCGAGACTCTCCCGGGGGACAAGCTGACCTGCGGTGCTCGGTAAGACCAGCCCATGTTCCCTCTCACCCTGTATGTTGTGTATGATAAACCGGACAGTAACTTTAATTCTCTCACCTCACAGGACACTCCACGGACGGAATGATTGACTGTTGGGCTCGGAAGGCTATGGCAAAACATTCCCCTATTCCCTACCAGTGACTATATGACAGAGACTGTCTCCTTTTGTTAGAGGAGAGAATACGGCCCCTGCTGTTCAGAGAAGCGCCGTTTATGTTGGAAGCCTGAGTTGGAGCAAACCCCTAAGTTAATTATTACTCACCTTTATATGGCTGGCGCCTCCTTCAGTTGACCAGTTCTCTCCCTACCCACCGTAGCACAAAGACTATGACCATTATGATTTTGGGATGAATAAAACTGTGCCTAAATAGGCTTATTGTGACGCTGTCTCCTGTGTGTGTGTCCTTGATGTGAAACCAGTGCCCCACAATACATTGAAAACGAATTGAATATTGTCTCTGTCGGGGTGGAAACCTCAATATGTCCAGAACTATTACTTTTCAGAATTCAAATTTAAGAGTATAAAAAACTGCAGATCTACAACAAGCTCAACACGTGCCTCTTCGCACCATGTTTCAAGCCGTGTTTCGAGCGGAATTTTGAGCTTGCGGATTTGCTATTTATGATACTTGTGTGTGATGCTGTAGTATGGTCAAATAGGACGTTGATTTACGAAAAATACAAACATTTAAAATGTGTTGATAAGAGGCTTCTGCCCGACAGCGACCATATGAAACTTAAAATCAGGCAGACAAGCCATTCGAAGCAGACTTGAGCTCTGTGAGGAGCGTCCAAGCGTGGTGAGATGGCCACTTCTGCCGACTCGGTGCCATTCCAGTTGCACACCGATAGGTAGAGAATATTAACTATTAAATTATGATCCCTCCACGTGAACATAGATGTAACTTTATTCTACATACCTAGCTGTCAATCTCACATGTCTTATAAGCATGTGTAGAGGGATGTGGGAATGATCAAACAATTGACCATGAAAACTAGAGAGAGAGAGAGAGAGAGAGAGAGAGAGGGAGGATTGTTCAAGATACATTTTGTATTCATGTTTACCTTCATCACAGACGACACCAGCATCTTCACTGTGATCACAGTTGTGGGACCTTCCATCTGTGCACCGTGCAAGCTCTGATTCACTGCCTGTGCAGCCGACATCATCCAACCAGATGGTCCCACTGCCTGGACCAAAATGTGCTCTGGGTGGTGCTGACAGCGCCTCGCCACATCCTAACTGTCTACACACCACCTGGGCATCATTCATGTCCCAGTCATCATCACACACTGTCCCCCACTGTCCATGGAAGTAGACCTCCACTCTGCCAGAGCAGGTGTTCCCTCCGTTTACCAGTCGAATGTCTCCTTCTGATGTTGGCTTGGCAGTGGTCATGGTGGCAGTGATCATCCATTTTGGAAGGGATGTGGTCGGAGGTGTTGTAGATGTCATGGAGTTTACTGTAGAAAGTGGACAAACAGCATTCAGGCCTTCAACAAAAACGTTGTTATAATATAATATTATAGGATGGAAGTGAACACGGGGAACGTTTGACGTATCTGAGGCACATGTGTGACTGGACCTGGACCTTAACACTCAGTGGTGCTGTACTGTACTTGTGTGTGTGTGTGCGTGTGTGTGTGTGTGTGTGTGTGTGTGTGTGTGTGTGTGTGTGTGTGTGTGTGTGTGTGTGAGAGAGAGGGTGTGTGTGTGCGTGTGTGTGTGTGTGTGTGTGTGTGTGTGTGTGTGTGTGTGTGTGTGTAAGAGAGTCACAACAGTGACACTTGGTGGTGCATTTCCATGCTCAGACATACAGACATTTCGTCAGTGTTGGGCAAGTTACTTTGAAAGCGTAGCTTGTAAAGCTACAA
Source organism: Protomyctophum parallelum (assembly GCF_964188405.1). Classification (NCBI taxonomy): domain Eukaryota; kingdom Metazoa; phylum Chordata; class Actinopteri; order Myctophiformes; family Myctophidae; genus Protomyctophum; species Protomyctophum parallelum. The sequence continues at coordinate 47,448,037 of NC_139698.1, forward strand.
GTAGCTCACCATGGCAGTAGCTTGATCAAGCTACATAGCTACCCCTGGAGAGATGTAGCTTGTAAAGCTACAGCTACATGGAAAAAGTAGCTCAAAGTAGCTCAGCTACTTTTTATTTTTCAGCGTTAAATTGAGAACATGCGGGAGACCCCTCCTCCCCTCTGGGAGACCCCTCCTCCCCTCTGGGAGACCCCTCCCACCCTGCTCCCCTCGGGGAGACCCCTCCCACCCTGCTCCCCTCTGGGAGACCCCCCCACCCTGCTCCCCTCTGGGAGACCCCTCCTCCTCCCCCTGCTCCCCTCTGGGAGACCCCTCCTCACCCTGCTCCCCTCTGGGAGACCCCCCCACCCTGCTCCCCTCTGGGAGACCCCTCCTCCCCCTGCTCCCCTCTGGGAGACCCCCCCCACCCTGCTCCCCTCTGGGAGACCCCTCCTCACCCTGCTCCCCTCTGGGAGACCCCCCCACCCTGCTCCCCTCTGGGAGACCCCTCCTCACCCTGCTCCCCTCTGGGAGACCCCCCCACCCTGCTCCCCTCTGGGAGACCCCTCCTCCCCCTGCTCCCCTCTGGGAGACCCCTCCTCCTCCCCCTGCTCCCCCCTGGGAGACCCCTCCCACCCTGTGATACCAGGGCCAATCAGAGGCCAATTAGAGGCAGCTGTCAAGTGCTGATATGCCCTCAAAGCAATCAGAAAAAGGAACAGTCCTTGATTTTTCAAAGGGGGTTCTAGTACAAGAATTAACACAGCAACCAATGGTCAAAATTAATATATTTCTTTCATGTTATTGCCCAAAATTGTAGCTTGTAACTTGAGTAGCTAAGCTACAAAAAATGACCCAAAAGGTAGCTGAGCTACTTGACGAGGTACACAAATATGAATGTAGCTAAAATACCACAAGCTACAGCAAAATGTAGCTCAGCTATGTAGCTCAGCTACATGTAGCTTAATACTCCCCAACACTGCATTTCGTGCTCAGACACAGGCATACACAAATTGCTGCGTATAGGAGTGGCCACTCAGAAAATGTAAATGTTCAAAACAAGGATTGCTTACTGCAGTTTGCTTCGTCCGACTGATCCCGGCAGTCCATGCCGCCGTCACAGCGCCAGGTGCCGTGGACACACTCCCCGCTGCCACAGTGGAACTCGTGGGTGCCACAAGGCCTCTCCGTCTTATCCGGCTTCTGTTGCCGACCCACACAGTTCTCGGGCCACTCGTCGGAGCCGTCGGCGCAGTCCCGGTCTCCGTCGCACGCCCACAGGGCGGGCACGCACACCGTGTTGTTACACTGGAACGCGCCCACGCCGCAGGTGGCGGGGGGACAGGCAGACTCGTCCGAGCCGTCCGTGCAGTCGTTGTCCTCGTCGCACACGAAGGACGAAGCCACGCACTGCCCGCTGGTGCAGCGGAACTCGTCAAGGGAGCATGTCTTGGCCGCTGAGGGTGTACAGAGTATATATGAACCTCCTGCCTATTATTATTTTATCTTCATTTTGTTTGCCTGTGCTTTCATCATTATTTAGAATTCATCTTTGTCTTTTTTTTATTGGCCCCTACACTGGAATTACCTTTGGGATCAATAAACTATCCATCTTTTGGCTTGTGTTTGGATTAATGGATTAACCACTTTGAACCTGATGTCCCTATTGTTGGCATGTCATTATACTGTAGGTGAAAATTCAGAGATCTGCTGTTCTATTTTTAAAAGAGGGCTCAAGTTCATTATTTTCTACCCTACTAGTAGATGGATACTATACTATAATAAATAATAGTGCTGTGTACGACACGTGTCTCTTCCCTGTTTTTAACACGACATACTGTAAACATCTAAAAAAAAAAAAAGTTCAATTATGTATACAATTTCCTGTCGGGCCACCCCAACATATTCTCACTGAACTGGTCACATGGTAACACTTGGTCAGGAACTCCTTTCCTCACCGGTCAAAAGCACTGAAGCCCTTTAGAATCACCTTTTAGTGTCCAAGGTATAGACCAAATCACCTGATGTATAATGTGGGCCATGCAGACTTAACATTGAAAAAAAGAAAACATCAAATACATAAAAAACGAATTGAATATTGTTTCTGTCAGTTGGAAACCTCATTTTGTACAAAACTGTTTTCAAATTAAAAGGTTTAAAACATTGCAGATCTACAAGCTCAAAACACGCAGCTTTTCAAGCCATGCATGTTTCAAGCCACATTTCGAGCTTGCAGATCTTCTATTTTTCATACTTTTGTGGGACGCAGCGTCAACAAAAACACAAAAGGTAAAAACATGGAGATGTTGTAGGTCTAGATGTCATGGAGTTTATTGTATAAAGTAGAAAGCATTAATGGTACTGTAGCAAACAAACTTTAATATAGATTAATATTTTATGAACACTTTACCTGCACAGTAGCCTACTTGACAGGCGGTTGGTGGTAGAAGCTTGTAGACGTAGTAGTTCCAACAGTTCTTTACATGGATGGGAGATTCAGTCCATCTGGTATTACAACAGTCATCTCTCCACTTACCACAGGTGCTGCGCTGTACAATTCTATCTGACACTGCAGGATGAGGCTGTGAAATCCATAGAGGTACATATGTTCCACACTGTCCTTTTTCCACACATGTCTCTGGCATCTGAGCACTGCTTTGCCCCAGGAAGAGTCGATACCACCCTTGCCAGTTGACATTGTTGTCACAGCGCCTGTTACCATCACTGAAATCTGTTGCTCTCCAGGTATCATTCAGTACTGTATAGTGATCACAGGGATCTACACAGTGAGAGTTGATGCAGTCCTGACCTAATGGACAAAGTATGTTGCCACAGGAGAACTGAACACTGGATCTGTTGGCTCCCTCTGGTGTTTGCTTGGCAGTGGTCATGTTCATGGCAGTGGTCATGTTCATGGCAGTGGTCATGTTCATGGCAGTGGGTATGGCAGTGGTCATGTTCATGGCAGTGGGTATGGCAGTGGTCATGTTCGTGGCAGTGGGTATGGCAGTGGTCATGTTCACGGCAGTGGGTATGGCAGTGGTCATGTTCGTGGCAGTGGGTATGGCAGTGGTCATGTTCATGGCAGTGGGTATGGCAGTGGTCATGTTCGTGGCAGTGGGTATGGCAGTGGTCATGTTCATGGCAGTGGGTATGGCAGTGGTCATGTTCATGGCAGTGGGTATGGCAGTGGTCATGTTCATGGCAGTGGTCATGTTCGTGGCAGTGGGTATGGCAGTGGTCATGTTCATGGAAGTGTTCATGGCAGAGTTTACTGTAGAAAGTGGACAAACAGCATTCAGACCTTTGTTATAATATAATATTATAGGATGGAATGGAAGTGAACGTGGCAAACGTCTGACATGTCTGAGGCACATTTTTTCTCACTCTATGGTTATCTGCTATGGTTATTATGGGGACGGCTATGGTTATCTGCACATTTTTTAATTTTTTTATCACATGATTTTGTAACCCATTTTTCACCCCTGTGTCAATTATCTAATGTGATCCTGGGCTCTACACACCCTCCGCCATCCTGGGGAGAGCAACGGACTTAAACTTGTTTCCCTGGTTGGACGTAGCGCGTGGAAGGAACACGTTATTCCAACCAGTTCCTTTCCCCTCCATCAGGCGCCCCGGCTGGCCACGGGGAGGCAATTTAAGGACTTTTAATATATTTTTGATGATTTTCTTTTTTCATTAGATGTCAAAAGTAATCAACAAACCAGGCGCGCAGATAGCGGGGGGGAGAGGGGGTGGATCGACCCCCTCAATTTCATGAGGAGGGGGGATTATCCCCTCCAAAATGTACCATGGCTACATGGAAAATCTGAGTAATTATGCGCAAAAGTGGGGGAGATATCCCCCCCCCCCCCCCCCATGAACATTTTCACACGCACAGATAGCCCCCAAATATGTCCCCCCCCCCCCCCCAGTTATAAAATGCTATCTGCACCCCTGCAACAAACTATACTTTAAAAATGGTCAAACATTGGCCAAATTGTCAAATATTACCTACAAGAAAGATGCACATTCTTTTTAGAAAATAGCTGATTTACGTGCGCATGTATCAGCTATTTTCACAATATTTATCTGCGGAACCGAATCAAACTAAATGTAATACCGGAACTCCTACAATTCCGATCATGTTTATCAGGGTGGGGGTTCCCCCGTTCATCATATAGCCTATTAATATGTTGGGCCTGAAAAGAGAACTACTGGTTTGGGACACAGCTGTTGCTGCTGTGTTGTAGATTACAGAGGTCATTGTGGATGTTACATCACCATGTTGTTCCCCACAACTCATTAGGAATACAGTAGGCCTACATCACTTCTTCAGCTACAGGCCTACTCTAAAAAGAGAGCTAGTAGGCATATACTCTGCTCAATTAAAAATGTAATCTATTTTGTAGAGTCCTGTATGTAAAACGCAGGATTGTTCTATGATAAATCATGCGATTAATCACACTTCAATTGATCAAAATATTTAATTGGTTGACTGACAGCACTAAATTGGATGAATCCTTTGTCTTTTAGACTTGCCCTCCCTGAAATCATATACTCAAACATATGGGTAAAGTTATGAATATAAGTAGCATTGTGATATTACAGTAAAACAAACAAGAACTAGCACTATACAAGAACAACAGCTAGTGTTAACCTGGAGTAGTGGGGTATTGTTTTTCACAACAAATCCAAATTGAAACGGTTTAAATATTTTAAGCCTGCAGTTTATTTTTGTTAGTTTCTAAATTTGTCTAACTTTGTCCATATAGCTGACAGAGATCTGAGAGATGTTTGTGTTTGTCACTCATGGTTGAGTGCCAAAATACCTAATCAGTATGTAAAACCAGAAACCTTAAATATAGTTAAAGGCAGGGTATTAAAGTGATATTTTGTTTGATTAAAACAAAAGGTATTTTTGGTTAAATCACTATATCATGATAGTAATTATTGCTATAGTGTTTATTCTATAACAAATACATTTTTCCCTGTCTCTCCAGCTCTTTAATAAACAGAAATTACATTTTCAGGATAGGTGACACATCTTCAGCCAATCAGGAGAAATTTACATTTATCATTTATCATTTTTCTAGTATTTCAGTAAAATGCTGTATAGACCATACATAGGAAGGCTATATCTTGCGCCACCCCTTAACCCTTATCCCTAAACTTATTTGCCATTTTTTACTATTTAAAAAAACCTTTTAAAACTGAACAAACACTCTATAGCAATATAGGCTACACAATATAGAGCTTTTTAATTTTAACTAATTTTAACCAAAGAAAATCACTTAGTCTATCTTTAACTGAATAAATAATTAATAAAAACATTTACCGGTAATGTGAGCAAAGTTAGGCCTACTAAACTATAGATCATTTTAAGGACAAGGTATGACTGATAATGACATACATTTCCTGCTATAAAAAATACACTTTAGATACATCACACGGCCAACTATATCACTATCACCAACTACTACATCATTTATCATGAGGTGACTTTGGGTACCTTGAAAAGTGCTATATAAAGTAGTAGTAGTAGGCCTAGTAGTAATAGTAGCGTTAGTATTATTCATTCCATAATTACCAGATGACTGAAGACCCTGTATTGTCTGTAGGTCTACAAGACAGAAGAAGCAGAGTCTTAAGATGAAAAAGGAATCCATCTTAATCACTGAGGTTTTCTTACTGACTGCATTTCTTACTGACCGTCATCTGCAAGTTTGTTAACACTTATATCTATTCAGGAAACGGAAAGCTGGTAACTCAGCCCCTAAAAGGCCAGACCACACCAATGCAACTAGTTGAAACACTAGCTTGCAGCAAGGAGTTGGAAGTAGTTAATTTATAGTATTAGACTTAGTTGCTTCTCACCCAAGTTCAAGCCTATACACAGCAAATGTCCTAGCTGATTAGAACAATCCAGATGAGTTAAAATGTCTGATGAGCTGAATGTAAAAGTAAATCATTTTTATATAGTTCATTTGAACTTTTCTGCCTTTATTTGGATAGTAACCCACAGTTGCAGAAAAGGTTGTTTGGCTCTGACCTCTCCAGGAGGGACGAGATCCAACTGATCTCACTGTCTCTCCTATATGTGGTATGCGCCTTAACAAATAGGCCATCAGAGCCCCCAAATAGTAAATCATTTTTGTAGGTATTTGGGTCACTCATTGAAAATAGGAATTGTTTTACCTTAGAACGATGAGAGGGCATTGCTCCAGTCTCCATGCAGGGAGACCTTTATAGCAAAAGTCTGTTGTAAATTTAAAACATTACATTATATATTAATATAATGCAGTTCATCTTTACTTTATTTGCATTCCCTGCCATAATAGAACTTAAAACATGATGATCTTTATCTATAGTGGGCCGCGCTGTGGTTGACAGAGAGGCAGAAGTGTTGCAACCATTCAATAGGGCCTAAGTGTTGCGTCAGTTTACTGATGTGCAAGAAGATTTCAGACCAGATCTGCATATACTATACATGTTTCCACAAACTCAAACCACGAGTGACAGGAAGAGGACCCCTGGTCTAACGCCTGCTTGAGCTTCCGAACCTACAACTCATTTCTGTATCTGTGTATTGCGGAACCCACGTGACTACCACTGTTGCCTAATACAGGGGTTTTCAACTGATTATGAACCAGGGACCACCACCCTGACTGAGAATCAACCTGGGGACCACTGTTGTGTTGGGAGGGGGGATATGGGCGTGGTGTGGGGGGAAAATTAACCTTCCATATTAAAATCATGTTGCTGTTCATTGTAACTTACTGTATGTATGTATGAGCGAGCAGACGCATGCAATTAATTATGGGCACATTTCCTTATAATGGTGACTCAACCAGGCAAGCCGGTACAGTTTCCCTTGAGATTATATCTCCCTTTTCTGTGGAAGTTCTTGACGTCCGACTTCCCAGTAACTGACAACATCGATCGAGCGTCATCGTATGTCACCACGTCATTTACTGCATTGTTTCTCAACTTGTGGTCAATACAATAAATTAAAATACAAATCTTCCCTTTCCTACATTACTAAATGCATGGTCAGGGACCACATGCAATACCTTCACGGACCACCAGTGGTCCACGGACCACCTGTTGAAAACCCATGGCCTAATACATAGACCTACTCTGTGGGATTAAAACTGTTGGTCCATGGATCACTGGTGTTCCATTAAGGTATTGCATGTGGTCCCTGACCATGCATTTATGCTAAAGTAGGAAAGTGATTTTTTGTACAGCTTTGTGTGTAGGTGTGTTTGGTACGGAGTGTGTTTGTAGCACAGAATGTGCTCAGCTGATTGGCTGGGAATGTGATGTGTGTGATGATGTATGATAACAGAGCCGCTAACTTCACACGGGCGCTAGCCCCTCCTATACAGCTTTTGTCCACACACGTCTCGCCATTGAAAGGAGAAATTAGGTCAAATGTCCGCAAAATATGACGTAAATTTGTGGCAACACAAACATTAAATGCCATTGACAATGAAGGGAAAATTGACGTCATACGAGCAAATCGGCTAACCAATCACATAAATTCAGTTGTTCATGAGATGATGTATGATGAATGATATATAATGATAAAAGAGCGCTCCTCACTTCACATGGGTGTGATTTCTTTTAAATATATATCATATCTATTCTATACCACTAGTTGAGAAACAGTGCACTAAAGACTAAATGCACTTGCACAGAAAATGGAGTTAGAATCTCAATGGAAAATGTACTGTATATTGCCTGGTTCAGTCACCATTATTAGGAATTGTGCCCATAATCAATCAGTCTGAGAGAATAATTTGCGTAGTTGGACAGTGATGAAACATAACATAAAATAAAAATATAAATTATTAATACATCTTAGCTACTGAGTTTGGGATACATGCATTATTGTACATGTCTGCCCTTAGTAGTGCTGTTAGACAGTTGTAATTCCTGTAACAGGTTCCCACACATTTTTACCAATGCATTTCCCCATTTCCAGGCCTATAACAATCATGCAGTGCAAATAATAATGGGTCTCTTACTTAGTTCTATGGTAGCACACAAGGACAGTAGATGTGGACCAGGACAATACTTACCATATGTATGCCTTGTAGGCCTACGATGCAAGCGTGACAATGACACAATCACTGACTCAGGTTCTGTGGACATCGTCACTTTAATCTGTGGACAATGTGGTTTTTAGATTGTGAACAACAATTATGAATAACGTGGTTACAAATGTGCCACAGGAAACATCCTGCCATAAATGTATACATTACGGATAAAATCCTTGGAGGAGAGCAGTATGTTCCGTTAATGTAGTTTTAGGTCATTATGGCTCTGCAAAGACATACATGTGAGTAAGCTCTGTCAATGATGTCCAGAAACTGCTCGAATAGTTTTGTACAGAGCATTGTTGTAGAGCCTTGTACGATGCAGCAGAAACTCTGATGTAAGTACTCTCTATATTCAAGGAGCCTGCAGCATCAACTCAGAATCTATCCAAGGAAAATGACCATCTTGCAAGATGTGCCCAAAAAAACCCATTAATTTAGTGACATAGAAATAATATGATCCAATAACTAAACAGCAGCTGACATAGTTGTATATTTAGGATGAAATGTATACTGACATATCAATAGATATTCATGGCCTGGGCCACTGCAGAGTGCAGACCTTTACCTGATAGTGAAAGTGCTGAGGCTGCAGAAAGCAGGATGGGGAATGAGAGGTAACACAGCCTGTTTGGAATGCTGAGCACAATAGCACATTCACCTACTGGAGATATTGGCACACGGACGTGCTTGGTGTATTAAGAGCCATACAGTGAGTGAGTACAGGCTACTGCATGCTGGGAAATGTGCCTGTGGGACGTGACACTGGGTTCCTGGCAGTGATACGCTCAGTCAAACCGAGGAGCTTCATAAACATTATGAAGTAGGGCTGGGCAATTAACAGGAAATATGTTGAAACCAATATTTATAAGCCGGTTTTTAAAATATCGTTTTGATTATATGTCAATGAATCAACAGATCTAATTTCAACCAATCTTTTATTGTAATTCCCACAAAATTCAAAAGGAAGTGTTATCACACCGTCCTGTCCTGTTTCATTCATAAATATGTCACAGTGCAGAAGTTACATGCTCTCAAAATGCCGTTTCATCTCGACTTAAATTATTATTCATTCATTCAAATATGCAACATGGAAAACAGAGTAGAGTGACAATTCAAGAACGTTGGTTAGAACTGCTCGTGTGTGGGTCACCCACAGTCAGTAGTTAAAACACAATGCATAGAGAAATTACTGTTAAGACTAATATTCACACAACATGTGAAATTGAAAAAATATCACCTCCTGGTAGCTGTAGCTGGTGCTTTGGGTGACGCAGAGGTATAGTACCTAACCTGTTTCAATCCACCACAGGCTAGATCTATTTTATACTTTGTCAGACACTGGTGTTGCCCTGCTACTTGAAAGTAGTTAAAAAGCGTTATGCCATCCAAGGCATAAGAAGAAATGGCACCCTTTTCACATTGGCCTATTATAGCGCCACCAGGAGGCCACAACCTGACCTGTCCTGGTGGAGACCTGTGCCCCGAGGGGCACTTTATCTAGTTTACAAATAAAACAGGCTTTAGTACAGTATGCAGGATACTCAGTCCCATGATGTTACTTCCAGCAGAAGCTTGTGAAGGGCCTGCGTGGAGGCCCAACATCCCACTGCCGTGCAGCCTTTCAGCAGACATCTGAGCAGTCCTTCGGTGGCAGCTGTAGAAATGAGTGACCCCGACAGGGCTTTGGCTCCGGCCCTGGGGGCCACCAACGAGGACAGACTGAGGGCCACGCCACTGAGGGCCCCCAGAGCGTTACCGGCGAATAGACACACCGTCAGGGAGCAGGACACGGACGACAGAGCCAGGCAGCGAGTCATCAGTGTCAGCGCGTCAGAAGACAGCCAATCGCAAAGTCCCAGGAAGAGGCCTGAGCCAATCAGGAGGAGGTGCGCCGTGTTGCGGTCCTCGCTGAGCCACAGGAAGCCGAAGGACAGCAGAGGCGAGGCAAGGACCTCGCTGGCCCACTCCATGTCAGACTGGAGAGAGCTCAGGTAAGGGATCATGGAGGCAGGTAGGAGACTGAGGCCGGCAGACAGTCCAAGCAGAAACACACCTACTGAGGGAGCTCTGTGGTCCTGCAATGAGAGAGAGAGAGAGAGGTCTGTATTCAGCCGCCAACCCTCATCTGAAAATGTTTTCTACCAGGAAACCCCCAGAAGCAAAGATTTGAGTTAAACCTTCACTGTGAAAGAATATATATATTTCAACGATTTCAACACATTTTCACGATTTTTCAGTATAAAATAGTATAAAATAAAAAGTATAAAATAATGATTCAAGTGGTTAAAAGCTAAGGTGACACAGATGCGAGAGAGATGCGCGCGCGAGAGACTGTAATAAAGTGATTCTCAAACGTTTTTAATTTTGTGGAGAATTGAGATAGATATTGGGCTTCTTTAAGCTGCAAGCAACTGAGAAGCCACCTGCATCTAAGTTGCAATATCCTCCATTGACAAACCATTCATTAAACAGAAAGGTTATATCTGATTGTATTAAACAACAATAAACTCACAAACATTGCAGCTGGAAAGCTTGTGGTATCATATATTGACAGCCAGAATGTAGACGGCACCCGGGAGCAGTATGGGTTGGCGCCCCAGCCTGTGTCTTCCGTTGCACAGGTGGAGCCTGCAGAACCATTGCGGCTCAAGAATCCACCACTCCTGAATGAAGTGTCTGGTGCTGGGAGTCTGGTGCAACGCACAGGTCCTGGACCTGGTGAGAGCAGGAGTGGACCTGGTGAGACGTAGGAGGGGCCCAGACAGGAGTCAACCCACAGAGCCTATAGTCCTTCCAGGCGCGAGATTGATCTACCTCCCAGACCCGGCAGAGTAGTTCCGGAGCAACGGATTGTGTGGCCCTGGTCTTTCCCTAATAGGACTGATCGAGCGTAGCTCCTGGGATGTAAGTCGGGACTTGATCACCCCGGCTGGGTCACCTGAGTGACCCCGATGACCTTGGGATACATCACTGAGGATACGTCCCAGGTGCATCCATGCGATCATGTCTTTTTTTCGTTCTTTGTCTCTGTCAATTCCGAATCCACCATCTCAGAGCAACTTTCTGTCAATAAAGGACCTTTCTGTTTGATGAATGGGCTGTCAATGGAGGATAGGGCGTATGAGGTTCAGGCAGTGGTGGAAAATATACTCACATGTTTTACTTAAGTAAAAGTATCAATAATGACATGTAGAGCAATACTCTGTTACAAAAAGTCTGCATTGGTATTTAAAATGCACCTAAAGTACCAACATTAGAAAGTACGTACTAAATTAGGCAAAGTTTTCAAATGTAGGTTGACCACCTTGCTTCAAACACCTTCAACCACTGTTCAGTTCATTTTCAGTTCTTCATGACCCAAACATCTCCTGAGATCGATTTGGTATGGGACCTTATATTATTTATCATCTTATTTATCCGTGTTTTTACAAGATGTCATGTCAGTAGTATTTATAATACCTGCCCAATAGCCCACATCTTGGCTGCTGATGTGGGGATAGGTTAGCCTGCTATTTCAGTAGACTATTATAGTTGATTGTTTAATAATGTTGAGTTTTTAAAGTCCAATATAAATATAAATCAATATAATTAAATATTGTGCCCATTTAAAGAACCACTCGTATTTACAATCAGAAATCTTTATGTTGTTATGCTCATTTGGAAAACAAAATTCTACTTCAAAGGATGTGGATAGTGTTAGCATAAACAATAAGTTGAAGGGAAACTTCAACTCATTGCTTCAACTTATTGCTTCAATTAACTTATTGCTTCAACTTATTGCATCCAAAGTTCAACTTATTGCTTCAACTTATTGCATCAAAAGTTCAACTTATTGCCCCGGCCTTGCCGCACACGCATGCGTCGCAACTTCGCAAGGCCGCGGCAGGCAATGGCATAAAGAGTGTCCCTTATTTCAAGATCTCAAAGGTGGCAATTGGCAACCCTAGTCTACACAAATAGAGGATGTAGAAGAATTGTTATTTTGATCAACGATTGCCTGTTGTATCTCCTATGATATTACCATCAACACAGTATGGAATTGTAGTAGCTCTGGTTCATATATAGATCTAAAATTGTACTAAAATCTTTCGCACAACATAACATAATATTATTTAGTTTAGGGTCTGAGAGGCTAAATGCCTGGTGGTCCGTGGCTCAATTCAAATGCGGAATAAATAATGGACTTTGTAACTGTACGCCAGCCTACCTTGAAGAGATGATAGGCTGAGTGCAGAGCAGTGGCACACAGAACGGCATTGGAACACACTGTGATCCAATCTGTTATTATACAGGATGCCATTGATCACAAACAACAAACTAACTCATTCACTTCTTTACCACAGTTCTGTTACGGAGCCAGCAAACAGCTGGTGGATGTATTGATAATAATGAATGTTGATTGAGCACGACACGCACACGTGGTGGTGGCATGAAACTTTACAGAAGCCACTGACTGAAACATAAACATAAACACACTAGTACTGCCGCTCGTGCTGCATGACTTTGTTTTGTCACGTGACTAGAGAAACGCGGATATGATTGCGCGCATGCCCCGGAGCCAGTGTTGCCATGTCTGCTTATTATAAGCGACCTTGAGCTTCTTTTTCTGTAAAGTTGCTTGTAAATTATGTTGTTGCGGGTTTTGGGGCTTGTTTTTGATTGATTGATTGATTGATTGAAATTATTATTTGTCGAATGGGTACATTTCAAAGAAAGCACCGGGTGCCAAGTTTCCTAATGTTGTTTAAACCAGTGATTCTCACACATTTCCATGTCAACGACAGAACGACCCCCACAAGGACTGAATAGAGTCTATTCAGTCCTTGCTTTGATTTGTGTTGTTAAAATGTTTTAAAAATATTCCACATTTGTCCATTTTTTTTCCTCCAATTTTTTCTTGTTTTAGTTTTTTGCGACGCGTTTGTGAGCTTGTAGATCTGATCTAGTTCCAAAGAGCCTACCCCGAGCCTACCCTTCTTTGGGGCTTGTTTTCATGAGACTTGCGGTTGCTTATTTCTCTCACAAAATCGGGCAACACTGCAAAGGAGTTCGAAAAGTAATGGCGGCTGAGCGCTTGACAACCATAACAGAGGCATGGATACGGGAGAGATTACAGTTAAAACTTCCACATCTCGGTAAGACGGCTGCTGTTTTCATTGTGCAACGTGCGTGCGACTGCAAAGGGATGCCTAAATAGGGTCGAGGGCGTGACGTCGTCCGAGACCAAATACGGGCCAGAATTGTAAACACGGGCTAATAATAAAGCTAATGGGGCTAACGTTAATCTGTCGATCATATTAATGCCTGCACCAAAGCAGACCTACGCTTTGTGATGATCATGATCATCACACAGACAGGGGTCCTGGAGACCACACAGACAGGGGGGTCCTTGGGGAATGGGGTGGTACCCAGCAAAATGTGGAAGAGTGATTGATTGAAGAATGGGTACAGTCCAAGCAAGGGAGGTATACAGGTCAATACAAAAACTGCTAAGAGGATAAAACCAAAAAAATCACTTAGACTTGTTTACATCTGGGTGCCTCCATTTTCAATTCATCAAGACATTTACAGACATATATACACTGCATCTATGTACACATCTATTCCAATTTAATTTCCTATATATATATATATATATATACACACACACACACACACACACACACACACACACACACACACACACACACACACACACAAATCAAATAGTTAATACACAGTATTGATTTCTTTATTTATGTTTGCATTATATTTGATCGATTTTGATATTTGCATATGCAAACATCGAAATAGATTGATAGGCTTGATTCAACTAAGGGAGGCTAATGCCCAATTCGATTTTAGGCTATTCGAAAATAGTTGATCTATTCTACAAGCTCGTGAGCTTGTGGATCATCATATTCCCGAAAGAACTGTTGACAAATCTTCTCTTTTGGGGGTCCCCAGTCCTCGTACAGAATTCTGAATCTTTTCCGTGGGGCCCAAATAAATACATATCAATTTGGGCGTCCTCGACAATGAAAACGTTTGAGAAGCATGCGTTGTAATGTTGGTGTAACTTGTTAACAGGAGATGTCAGGTCACTCAGCCTTCCAGGGACATATGAGGAGAAGATCAGACATCTCGGAACGGCACTGAGAAACTTTGTGCGTCTGAAGAGCGTGGACCTGTCCTGCAATGCTCTTACTTCTGTTGAGGTAAGTTCTCCCAACCAAGACCTGGACAGATTTAATGACGCTACAAAAGATGAAAGAGAAAAAGATGAACACTTAGCATTTCGGGTGGCACAGTGCTCAAGTGCCTGCCCAGCCCACCACCGCATAGGTTGTGGGTTTGAAATCCACTGTGCGTGGTGCATCCGGCTTTGTCTATACAGGAACACAATTGGCCCGCGTTCGGGGGAGGGAAGCATGGGGGGATAATTTGTCACTGCACTGTACTGTAATCCTACGGGCTGTCAGTCAGCACAGCACTCAGCAGGGAGTGTCATTAAGTGTTGGAGTGTTGGACAGGAGGAGTAGGACGAAGGCTCTAGTCTTCTCGGTGAGGGGGTCAGTAGGATACAACAGCAGTGACAAACAACACAGAATTATGTGTGGGGAGGAATCAATTGGCATTAAAGGTAGTGTAGGTTTCTTTTGGTTAAAAAGAAGGGAAAAAAAGTATTGTTCCAGTTCCAATTTTGTCTGCTCATTTCTTTGTGTCATCTCTTACTGTTGAATTCCACTTGTTTAATCTGTATCCTGACTGCATTCTCTATCCTGATTGCATAAAAATAGTATCCCAGTTTCAGTTTCTGTTTAATAAAAAGCTGGAGAGACATGGAGACTCCTATTACTGAACAAACACTATATAGCAGGGGTTTTCAACTGATTATGAACCAGGGACCACCACCCTGACTGAGAATCAACCTGGGGACCACTGTTGTGTTGGGAGGAGGGGGATATGGGGGGAAATTAACCTTCCATATTAAACTCATGATGCTGTTCATTGCAATTTATGCATGACGAGCAGTGAGCAGACATTACATTGAGTATTGAGTATTACATTATATTTCTTTATAATGGTGACTCAACCAGGCAATCCGGTATACCTACTTTCCCTTGAAATTCTAACTCCCTTTTCTGTGGAAGTTCTTGGCGTCCGACTTCCCTGTAACTGACAACATTGATTTTCTTTCCATATTTTACTATCTTGAAGCAGATCTACATCCATACATTATGGCTATTATCGGCTATTTGAACTATTTTAATAATAGTAATATATGTATATATATATATATATATATATAGTAAAAATGGCAAATACGTGCAAGATATAGCACATGATTATATGGGCACATTTCGTAATAATGATGACTCAATCAGGCAAGCTGGTACACTTCACCCCTCTTGAGATTCTAACTGCCTTTTCTATGGAATTTATTAACCTCAGACTTCCCAAAAATTCTGATAACATTGACGCACGTCTTCCACAGAACAGTGAGTGCACAGACGTTTAGTGCACTATTCCGTGGAAGAAAATACAAAATCTACACTTTGCTCTGCTACATTACTAAATGCATGGTCAGGGACCACATGCAATACCTCCACGGACCAACAGTGGTCCACGGACCACCTGTTGAAAACCCCTGCTATATAGCAATGAGTACGGTACTATCACAATATAGAGCTTTTTAACAATGGTTTAACCAAAGAAAATCACTTACACTACCTTTTAATGACAAAATTGGGGAGAAAAAGGGGTAAAAAAATAACACAATATTTTCTGTGCTTCTCCTCAGGGGTTGCTTCACTTGAAGATGCTGGAGAGACTCAACCTGTATTATAACTGCATATCATCTGTCAAGGAGGTCAAGGAACTCTGTAAGCTCCCAGCGTTGAGGGAACTGGACCTCAGACTCAACCCTTTGACTAAAAACGACCCTCACTACCGCCTGTACCTGGTGCACGCCATGCCCAACCTTCGCAAACTAGGTGAGCTCGATATGTTCATTATTAGTTGGATCACTGTTTCGCAAACATTTTGTGTGTCTTGGATCCATTTTTGTGGGTCGTGAGTGAATATACCTTTGTTTATTGTTTCCTAAATGTTGTCATTAAGGGACCAAGAAGTCACAAAGTGACTTTGGTCACTTATTGTTTTTGTGTTTTTTTTCCTTCTTCTTCTCCTTCCGCCAAAAATAGCAGTTCTGGCTGAACCGTGCAGTCGTTTTTGGCAATCTGGTAATCTGGTAGAGGGCCATGCCAAACGGTGACTATGTGAAGCCCATGACGATTGGTCAAATGGTGGTGCTATAGCACTCAATTGAAAATGCAAACTTTGAACGTGCGTAGCTCATGAACCATTTGACCGTTGGCAATGACACTTTGATATACATATGTGTCTCCTCATGCCGAACAACCGTGTTCTGACTTTTGACCTCTGACCTTTAGATCACCCGCCATTTTGAATTATATGAAAAACAGTTAAAATGTATCTCCTCCCAGGATCTTTTATCAAAATGCACAAAAACGTCTACACGTGAACTTTGGACAAATTCATGCAATAATTTCATGAATAAACAAAAAAATACCTAATTATTAAGAAGTAGTGCAAATAGCAGATCTTGAAAGATGTTCTGTGTTTTCCAGACGATTGCCCAGTCAGAGACACAGAGCGTAAAGCTGCCATCATGCAGTTCTCCTCGGACCCTCTACCTCATCAGAAGAGCCACCTTCTAAGCCAGGCACCTGATAACAGGTACATATTTTAAGTCAGTGGTTCCTAATGTGATGTGAGACAACTCCAGGTGTGCCTTGGGATTTTGTAACAACCACAGGCACTTATTATTGCAATACTGTATTTCTTTGTAATCAATGTTCATGATAAAATGCCACCATTTCTTTCTACTCGGTCTGTGTCTCATAGAAGGGCTGTGGGCAGTTCAGAAACCCATGAAGTAGTCCTTTGACTATTAATGTTTTTTTTCTTCTTCTTTTTTTTTAAGTATAAGGTTATTTAATGTCAGTTTTTTTCTTTGTAAATCTAGGTTGTCATATCTGCATTGTGCAACTTCAAAGCTAAAAGCCAAACAGAAATGCAATTATTATTCCAGTCTTCAACGTCAATACAATTAATTACAATTATTTGAGTGACAATTAATCATGTAAAATGCAATAATTGTGACAGCACTAATTTCTATGAATTGATGAATTGAACAAGGTGGACCCTCTTGTAAACAAGTGTAATGCTTTATTGGGTCGTCCACTCACAGTTAACCCATAAAAAAATCACTCTGAAAGAATATATATTCAAAGATTTGCGCCACATTTTTACGATTTTTCAAAAATAGCAGACCTACAAGCTCTACAAACAGTCTTTGTATTGAGTTGTGCTTGAATTGTACTGTAATTCTGCAAACTGTTAATAAATATTTCAATCAATCAATCTGTGATGAATCAACTGAAACTGTGCCTCAGGAGTCAGGATTAACCCATTTAAGACCTGGAACCCATCTAGGTCATCTAAACTTTAACTATTGAAAAATAGCACATCTACGAGCTTGTAGATCTTTTTTGAAAAATTGTGAAATCTTGCAAATCTTTGAATATATATTCTTTCACATCTTTGCTTCTGGGGGGGGGGGGTCCCTGGAACAGCATATTTTGAGATGGGGGTCGGCAGTCAAATACATAGAAACATTGGTTTTCAGAAAACGCATTTAAGAAGACATTTTGTAGATTCGACCTCAGGCCTTAATAGGTTAAAGTCTATCTTCGAGCATCGTGTGGCTTGTGGTTTTTCAGGAGCAGTGATCCGAGGCTGGCCTCCGTGGACCGCTTGACAAAGAGGCTCTCCTTCGCGGAGAACAGCGATGACATTGTGTTGAACTTTGGTGCTAAAAGTAGTCATCTACAACAAGGTATGATTTTATTGTCCAAATGAAGTAATTCTTAGTAATGAGAATGGCTTCCTGTGTGCTGGGTTTCATTGTGTTCTTTTTCCATTGTTTTACCTCCCAGAAACTGAAGAGGCTGAGGCGAAAAATGTTTCGGAGACGGAGAGCTGTTCTTCTCAAAAACAGGTGATTTTTAGTGGTTTTCAACAAGTGGTCCGGGCACCACTAGTCTTTGAGAGCGTAAAGTGGACGCTAACGGGTCCATTTGGTTTCATTTGACACTATCAAGAGTTAAATTATTGTTAAACACCTGCATTAGGCTATACTAGAAGTCTACACAAAAATAATTATTATTTTGATCAACGTTACCCTGTTATCTCTCCTATGGTCCCACATCAATGCAGCATGGAATTGTGGACAAAATCTTATCCAACTACAGTACAAAAAAATCTTCTTTCGTTTTGGGTCTGCGAGTAAAAATCAAATGGTGGTAAATGCTGAATAAATAATGGCCTTGATATGAAAAAGGTTTAAAACCACCATGTATTCTGTGTTGCACAGATTGTACTACTAATGCTGTGTCAGTGAGTGAGCTATTTCTCTGTTTTCATAGGAACCAGTCAAATCCATCCTCAGGTCCACGCAGAAAAACTATGGTAAGTTTTTATTAAAATTTTTGTTTCTTGAATTAAAGTTGTTCCTACTGTTTTATGTTAAGCGCTTTGGGTACTTAGAAAAGCGCTATATAAATCTGAGCTATTATTATTATTATATTATATTAACCTCTTATTATTATTTATTATTTATAGATTTTAGAAAATCATCAAGTGATACTGATAGGCTTGTTTATGCTGCAGTGGTGGCCCAATTTAGATTCACAAAATCCTTCAGTTCCCCTGGATCAAACAGTATCCAAAACCCACCACTAGATGGATCCAACAGCACATTCTATTTTTTCATGAGCTAGTGCTAGTGCATTCAGTTCTAACTCGAATAGGGCTGCAACTTTCAATAATTTTCTTATTTTCTATTGTTTACAATTGTTTTGAATTTATATCAACAAAATTGATTAACCACGTGGGCATAATTTTATTCTTTGTTACACAACACTATCATGAAAAAATAAGTATTTTGTGAGCTTTTAGGTCGTCTGTTTAAAGAAAAAGGCGTATATAAGGATTATTAATTCATCGATTCATTTGAAGAACTATTGCACGCCTAGACTGAAAGAGACCACTTGCCGTGATACATTTCTTTGTCTGTTTCCCTCCCTGTGTTGACCAGGCTATACGAAGTCTAAAGTGCCACAGACGAAAGTGTCATCATCGCATAAAAATAATTCTACCTCATTGAAAGGGGTGGAGGGTCCGAGGGTGACCTTTGACCCCTACGTGGAGAAGCGGAGGCCAGACTCTGGAAGGCACAAGCACAAGGACCCCGGCAAACGTCCCGCTAAGGGCCATTTCACACCCAATCCTAGTGAGTACTGCATACTGTAAAGCAATGGTTTTCAACCCTTTTCATTTCAAGGCCCATAATTTATTCATCATTTGAGCCACGGACCACCATCTGATGAGATTTAGCCTCTCAGACCCAAAACTAAGAATATTTTGTTATCGTTGGGTCGGATTTTGTCCACAATTCGATGCTGTATTGATGTGGTACCATAGAAGAGGTAACAGGCAAAAGTTGATCAAAATAACAATTCTTCTACATTTTCTAATATGTAGACTTCTTGTAAATTAAGTAATGCTCTTGATAGCGTAAAATGAAACCAAATGGACCCGTAGGGAAAATTACGTTGTTTTTGTTGTTCTTTTGCCAACAATAGGGACGCCAGTAAAAATGGCCAGCACGCAATAATGTCCTTTTATCAAGTTTATTTCCTTCTCTGAGCAATAAACATCACAAAAGATGTTATTGAGTGCTGACTTTTTCTTGTTTTCATTGATCGTTTTGTTTAGCTGTGCGCCTAAAAGATGTCTTCAATTGTGGGAGTGTTGCAGGTGCTGTGGTTTGTCACTGGACAGCACTTCTCTATGTTCTATTGAATGTATCCATGTCTTACTTTGTCAAAGACCAAGGACACCAGCACGATACTCCGTTAATGAACATACAGCCTCCAAGTCCCAGGAGTCCCGGCATGACCCTCTCTGACCCCTCCAACCCTATCCTGCATCCTCCGAGAGTGTCCTACTCCAGTAGAACAGCAGGGGGGCCGGGCGCACCACAAAAAACTCCCAACCAAAAGAGGGTATGGGAAAACTAAAAAGCATTGGCCTACTGCTCACTGTACTCTTATTGAATTGTTCAACATGCTTTCATTCACATTTACAATTTACAATTTAGGCATTTAACAGATGCTCTTAATCCAGAGAGATTTACATTAAGCAAGAACAAAACACATGCTAATACATCAAATACATAAAAATAGTCATCATGAATCATACGTAAGCTAAGAACTAAAGAACTTTGAGACGAGTACTACAACATTCAATTGACACTGGCTGAACGCTCAATGCAACGGGAGCAAGTCTGACCCAACACGGCAGCAAAATGAGCAAAGCGCCCAAAACGGCTGATCTACAAGCATAAATGACAACTGACAAGTGTAGACGGGAGGTGGTAAAATAAGTGGTTACTCAACAAAAATAAAAAGTACTCTTATCGGTACTCGGTATCGGCGAGTACTTAAAAGAAAGTACTCGTACTCGTACTTTGTCTTAAAAAAATGGTATCGGGACATCTCTAATTATATTTAACAGTTTAGCTAATGCTATTAGATTGACTGCTTTATGCATGTGTTAATGTCTACTTTTTGAATGGGTTTAACAGGGCGGCTACAGGAAGCCACTGGAAATGCTGCTCAACCTTGTGGACAAGCATTGGAAAGGAGAGAGATCACTTCACCATAACAGCGACTTTCTGTGTGAGTGGGAGGAGACAGGTTTATGTATCTAAAGGCCTATTCATACACCAGTTTTAGGTGATGAGGTGAAAAGGTGGTCACCTCATCACCGACAACTAGAGTATGCATGGGTAAATGGTAGGGCTGTAACTGTGTCGAAACATCGATTTTAATTTCAAGAATCAAAGTATATCGAAATGTAAATGGCAGCATATCGTATCATTTGACTTTTTGCAATGCAAATAATCGGTATCGAATCGTTTTGCAATGCAAATAATCATCCATACTAACTACATACTAACTGCATTGTATTTAGCAATTTTAGGAAGAAAAAAGAAAAAGATCTGTTTAATTACTTTTCCATTCAGTATCGCTACACATCGATATATGTGTGTATTCTCCGTGTTGTGCAGGATTGTACGGAGCCACTGAGTCGCCATGGTAAGAAAAATAAATGTCTTACCATGGCCACTCTGGGGCTCCGTAGGTTTGTCTATATTTGTTCAAATATAATGTTTTCCCACACTATCCACTTACTATGTCTCACACAAAGTAAACGTCTTTGCTAAATAGTTACTTTATCGATTTTAAATCATTGAGTCGTATCGCCATGAATGATCCAATATCATCCATGTATCATATCGTCAACTATGTATCGTGATGCTTATCGTATCACTGTTAAAATGTATTCTTACACCCCTAGTAAATGTCTGCCCATTTAACCACTAGAGCCCATGTTCCTGTTCTGGGTTAAATATTCAGCAAAAAATAGCCAATCTACAAGCTCACAACACGTCAATATATGAGCTTGTAGCGAGGCTATTTCTACAAAGTGGACTGGATACAGTTGTGTAGTGTACAGCGAAAACAGGAGCGTAGAAGTATAAAATAAATTATTTCTGGGCTTTGTACTGGGCTTTGAAATTACCTACTGGAGGAATTGTGAAAACCGAAACATTGTTTTCAAAGATTTTATTATTAAAGCCCAACAATCTGTATTAACCATTTCATTCTCTTTCTCTCTCTCTATAGCCAAGGCAGTGCAGATCCTATCCATGATGGAGGATGATATCTCCAGTCGAGAGGATGAGATCAAGACGTTGAAAGGGGAAGTGGAGGGACTGAAGCGTCAAGCGGACGTACGACAGGAGGAGCATAAAATCCAAGTCCACGATCTGTCCGTCCAGCTGGAAGACACCCAGGGCTCGGCGGTGAGAAGAGCCATAGCAGCAAAGCTAACGAAGACTAAACACACATTTAATTTGCATGGATTAAAGTTCTCAGTCGCCACGACTGATTTCAGTCATTTGGGTTCTGGAGATGCCAGCATTTCTTCTACTTAAGCGAATAAGCCAAAGTAGTCTGGGGTGCGCATGCTTATCCGACATGCGAAAACAACGATCGGATTAAGGTTGGCAAACGTGCGTTAAGGTTGGCGAACATGCGCTGCTCCGTGCTTGCGGTTATGGTTAGGTTAGTGTTTGAGGTAGGTTCTCGAGTCGGACCGTAGTCTACTCTAGCTTATTTTAAGATTGGAGGCACATTTCAAGTGGTCAAATTAGCATTATGTGCCGAAACCGCTTCCATAAAACCCTAATGGTCTCGGATATTTCATATAAAAGCAAACGTTATAGCCTCAGTCTGATTTCTTCACCTGATTGGTAGTATTCAACGGCAGGAACATTATTACTAAAACATCATGATATAATTTACATATTGTGTTAATTGTTTAGGAAACGGCACTAGTAGTGTGGGTGCACGCTGTTTCAGTCGTGAGATTTAATTTTTGCTTTAATCCATGCATTTGCTACAGAGTGGGTGGGTGGGATATTGTGATCAAAACGAATGTACCGGTACTCATTTCAGTTTGTAACTTAATCCAGGCTAAATTGAACGAGCAGCTGAAGATCGTGTTGGAGGAGAATGTGAATCTTCAGAAGCAGCTCATCAAACTGGAGCAACAGTACCTAAAGTCTATGATGAAAACCTCTCCTGTTACGCAGATAAAGGGTGAGAGGCATATTTGTACGTATTTTTAGTACAAAGTACAAAGTGCAAACATTCCATTATTTCATGCCCTGCTTCAATGTCCCACCACTGTGTTCCGTAGAGGCACAGACAGAGGTGGATGAGCTGAGGAGGGAGATTGAGGGCCTGAGACTTAAGGTCCATGAGGCTGAGAAGGTCAAAGACCTGGCCCATATGCTGCAAGAAAGTCACAGGTAAGAGGGTGCTACCAGGCAGGGATGGGTGCAGTCACCACAGTAGTCGCTCTTTGTAATACCTCAAAAAGAAAAAGTCCATTACTGCATCAAAAGTAATCAACAAATTAGACTATAAAACTGGTCAAACATTGGCCAAATTACACAAGAAAGAGGCAAAGAGTTTGAAAATAGCTGAACTACAGTACAAGCTCTGAGCCGTTGTGAGTGTACTATTTTCACTATTTATCTGTGGAACTGAGTAAAACTAAATGTAATGCCTCAACACCTACATTCTAAGGTTGAGAACCACTGCATTAGAGATATTAATTAGGTAACTATAACTAATCTACAGAAAGACGCTGAATCCTCACCCATTATTAAATGAAAGCAATGTATCATTATTATCATACGTTTGTGTTCTGGCTATATCTACAGAAACATGCCAAATATATCAGTGTCACGTGATATATTATAAAGATAGTCCACCATGTCATGTGTCCCGAGGCACATCAAAGAGAGCTGTTCCTCTATCCTTTTCGCCAGTGTGACTGGGGAATGGGAATCGGCATCACATATTTCTGTTTTACGTTCCATCTACACAGCTGTGTTGTTTGCAGACAATGGTGAATTTGGCCACCATTCCATTAGTGTGTGTTCAAACAGTTTTTTTGTGTACACGTTTTAGGTCGCTGGTGGCTACCAATGAGCGGCTGTTGGGTGAGCTGAGGGCCAGCACGGAACAGTAACTAACAAGAACATCATTTTTTACTGTATATTGAACTTTATACCGGCATAGTAAAATCTGCATGAGCTTCAGCGAATAGAATCTCATATTTGACATGATTAATCTTGTCTCGTTTACCAAACTAGAGGTCCTGTTGTTATCAAAATTGCACCAAACTTAGAAGTCTTTGCACTGTATATAATTTTAAACTTCAAAGCCTTTGCACTGTGTATTTTGGTTTTGCGTTTTTTATTTTGCTCCGAGGCATGTTGATGAATGCATTATTTATTGTTCTTTGGAAGATGAAAAAAAAAGTGCCTCGACTGTGTTTTGCTTAGCGTGTAAACTACTGTTCAAGAAAATGTGTATATGTGTGTTTGACAAGGCCAGCTGTGTTAAGAAATGATCTGGTAACGAGGAGGCCAGTACAGTATGTCGTTCCTGGATCAGAGGCAAGATTGTCAATACAAACTTCATGTTTCTTTTTTATTTATATATATATATAGGTCAGTTGTCTTGTCTATCCATCTGCCTCGTAGACTGCAGTGGAAAAGATTTGACCTGATTTCAGCTGCACTGTGGCCTTATTTTTTACCTCTCTGCCTTAAGGCTGGAGAGATGCATACACACATTAATACCGGTGCACGCACACACACACACACACACACACACGCACACACACACGCATGTTCTGACACTCAAGGTCTTTCATGTAAGTACAAATGTGGGGCCATAGAGGTTGGAGGGGAGCGGGTTTGCGATCGGATGCTTGTATATTTGAATCGTTAAAACTAGCTTGGACAAACCTGGGTGGGGAAAGCGAATGTGATGACACCCTACTCCTCAAAGACCTCCATCACCCTTGAGCAACATGCTTAACCACGTGAACCCTAGTGCCCCTGTTCTGGGGGCGAGCATTCTGTGAAAATAGGCGATTCACAAGCTCGCGAAACTACGCAACGCGGTGTGAGCTTGTAGATCGGCTATTTTCTGCGAAGATGTTTTATGTACGTGGGAAAAGGAGCGGGCCTATTATAGAACCCTGGGGGACAGACGACAAATAATGGAGGGTTTAAGTCAGTGGTTTTCAACCTTTTTCATGCCAAGGCCCATTATTTATTCAGCATTAAAGCCACAGACGAGATGATGAGATTTAGCCTCTCAGACCCAAGACTTAAGAATATTTTGTTATCGTTGGATAAGATTTTGTCAACAATTCCATGCTGTATTGATGTTGTATCGTAGGAGAGATAATGTGCAAATATTGATCAAAATAACACTTCTTCTACATTCTCTATTTGTGTAGATTTCTTGTAAATTAAGTAATGCAGATGTTTAACAATAGTTTAACTCTTGATAGCGTAAAATTTTACGCTATCAAGAGTTAAAGATATATAAGGGTCCATTTGGTTAACTCTCTTGGTTAATTATTTAGCTGGGCACCACCTGGAAACCTCCTCAAGGACCACTGGTGGTCCCCGGACCACTGGTTGAAAACCACTGGTTTAAGTGGTTGAATTGCTTCTCAGTAGTTCTGCAGGGCAGCTCCCAGGAGTAACTGTATTGAATGGTGCTGGAAAGAAAGCATGAGTAAATAAAGGTTGAAGAAGCACACCACTTGTTTTTTATGTGATGTTTTGTGTGCGTGCGTGCGTGCGTGCGTGGCAGTGTGCACGTGTGTGCATGGCAGCGTGAGCAATTGGGTAATGCATAATATCAAAATGAGCAATTCACACATTTTCCCGAAGCAGAGGTTCTGGGCTCGAGTTTCAGTAATATCTGGGAATTTATTTTATTTCTTTTCAATAATGCACTAAATGAACACGTTGTCTAAAGAACAAAGCCACATGGCATGCACCGGGGTATAGTAATACATAAGAAACTATTTATTTAAAAAAATGACAATATTGTTCCACCACATGAGAAGGTGCACAGTATTTGGCATTAAGAACACGACACAGACCATAATAATAATGAAATACTAAAGCAGGCCAAAGCTAGTACACTGACTGCTGCTGGTTTGGCGTCCATGCATGATTCTTCATAAGCTCACAGGCTAGAGTGTATGAAGGAACAGTATGTCACTATGTTTGAAAAATAGACTTATAGAAGTGTACTTCTCCTAACCAAATTGGACCTTTCTCTCACAGTGTCCTTGTAATGATGCCTTGTAATCATGCCGACCTTAGCATCCCTATTTTGAACATTTGCCAAAAAAATATGTTATAAGAGATTTGGTATAGAGCGTGCCATGGACAGAGCCCACTCGCGACTCCTGTCAACTAGTAAATATAGAGTGATTTAACTGGTTAAATTCAGACTCCTTTGTGGTTATAGAACTATGCAGTATTCAACTAAAAGAAATCCCCTAAAAAAAAAAAAAAAAAAAAATAAATCCCCTAAAATGTAGTCATAGACTTATAAAAGAGCATCACATGGTAGCTAAAATAGTTTTAGTAGTTTTCTTAAGATTTCCATGTGAAAATATAATTTCCAAATGTATTTATCTTGCACCACTGCAAGTATATGAGGCTAGTTTTGTTTTGCATCCTGTATGTTTGACATTGTGTTGTAGTAAAGATCTGTTCAATAATGTTCAACATCCACTATTACCATCTAATGATCTCAATGCTAACTCCATTAATCCACAATTTCTCAACTTGACATATTCAGGAAGTTAAAGACAATTTTGCATATTCAAGAGTCTCACAACTGGCATAGCAGTTCAACTGTGACACAATAATAGTCTATATATGCTTCAGAATCAAATGCACTATACCATGGGAGCATGCACACAGTACAGGGGAAGAAACAAAACATTTACTGCATGAAGCCAGTGTCTTAAATTAAGCCATATGGATTTTTGTTTTTAGAAATATACACAATCTTACCACAAATATATTAGAACTATATATAAATCTGACATGGTAACACAAGTAAAATGTTAAAAATACAATCTTAAAACAACCCAGTTCATGTTTGTCTCCTGTAGTAAAGGCTTCCGTTAATTATAAATATTGTTTTCTTTTAAAATCAGTATGGTACATTGGGAAAAACCAGATGGAAGGGTCAAAGTAGAACAGATACATTGAGATATGAATGAAATAAATGAAATGTTCAATATGTTGTACTGTTACAAGGAGGCCCAGTTCAAAGATGGATACAGTATGACTTACAATAGGCATTTAAAGAATTTAACAATGTTTCAAAAGAGACATTAAGACAAATGTTAATTTGGACAATTATAATGACTACATGGGTGTCTATAATCTCTAAGAATTCTAAAACAACTGGACACAAATTCTCAAATCTATTAATGATTTTGGCCAAAAACAACGTATGATCTGAAAAAGTGACAAACTAACCGCATTAAGTCAAGAAAATTAACAGCACGTTACATTAAGACTCGACAACTGATGTCATTGACGGAGAACAAACAGAGTTATGTGGAAAGCAATCTCGGGTTTAGCAAGAAATAAACATTGATTATGTCTGTCATTATGCTGGGCTAGTAGTACAATATAAAAACAACAAATCTTGAATTAAAAATGCATTTCTTCAACTCAGTAATGGGAAATAGAATGGAAAAGTGCAAGGTTTCATTCATCAACCCATTTCTCCCTGTCGTTTGTTTTTCTTGGCATGGTCATTGTGCTTCATAAACACTAAACAGGCTAGGCCCTGTCATAACAGCAAAGCTTCAATACTCATAGCATAGCCCACTTCTCTGATTTAGCTTGTTTCAGTTGTGTTGGCAGTAACTTGCTTTCAGATAGGAATGTACCAGCTGATGATGATTTAGTAAAAATAAGATGTAAACAGTTTTCCAGTTCTCACACTTTCGTCACTAAGAGAGGAACTCAAAACATGGCAGGCAGGAAAAGAACAGGCGGGTAGATTAAAAAAAA
This sequence comes from Protomyctophum parallelum, assembly GCF_964188405.1. Lineage (NCBI taxonomy): Eukaryota > Metazoa > Chordata > Actinopteri > Myctophiformes > Myctophidae > Protomyctophum > Protomyctophum parallelum. The sequence goes on from NC_139698.1 coordinate 47,475,748, forward strand.
CACACAAAATCCTATCCTTTTTGTGCTTTCGAGTACTTTTTCTTTCTTTTGTAAATAGAAAATCATCTAAATGTTTGTCTCTGACCAGTGACCTCACATCGGTTTGGGTAGGGTGGGCTTGGTGACTTTTTTCTCGTACGACCCGGCGTGCTTGTATCCCGAGACGTAGCCGGACGTGTCTGCGATGTCAACACGCCCCGCCTTGCCCTTTCCTCGGCCGCTGTTGTCGAAGCGCTCCTTGTGGCAGCCCGTGAACTTGGTGGTGTCCGTGAGGCGGGAGACCGTCGGGGAGGCCACGGCTCGCTGTGAGGGGTGACACGTTGGAGTTTATTCTATCTATCGACTGTTGCTGATATGACAATATGAACAATGGAATCAATGCTGTCGGGAAGAAAGAAACCACCCAACTCCAAAATGTTTTGTACATTTTTCAGGAAATGAAGAAAACTATACATTTTGAAAATAAAGCAATACTGCCTGATTGAATGATTTCTGAATGATTTCTAACCAAATTAGTGACAATATCTTACAAAAGATAGTGTATACTTGCACTGACGCAATGGCCACAGTATGGGCAGAATTTGTGAAATATACTGTATTGCATGAAGCCTGTACACAATTTGTTGTTGGCAAGTTTGGCAACTGACTCAGGCAGGCATGTACTTTCAGCTCTATGAAATAAAGGTTTGATTTTGCTGTATGACTTTGAAGTGGATTATTGGTGTATCCCAAAAGTAGTAACATCCTATAAAGATACTTATTAAAATGTCTTATGTCTTAATAACTGAAGTATTTCAAAGCGATTCTGCTTCTTAGTTTTATCATTCTGATTCTTCTTATAATTATGATTCATGACACTACATGTGTACTACAGTAATGGATTACACTTCTTGAGTCTTACTGTGACTCCCGATATGTATTCTAGTGAATCTTACTGTGACTCCTGATATGTATTCTAGTGAATCTTACTGTGACTCCTGGTATGTATTCTAGTGAGTCTTACTGTGACTCCTGATATGTATTCTAGTGAGTCTTACTGTGACTCCTGATATGTATTCTAGTGAGTCTTACTGTGACTCCTGATATGTATTCTAGTGAGTCTTACTGTGACTCCTGATATGTATTCTAGTGAATCTTACTGTGACTCCTGATATGTATTCTAGTGAATCTTACTGTGACTCCTGGTATGTATTCTAGTGAGTCTTACTGTGACTCCTGATATGTATTCTAGTGAGTCTTACTGTGACTCCTGATATGTATTCTAGTGAGTCTTACTGTGACTCCTGATATGTATTCTAGTGAGTCTTACTGTGACTCCTGATATGTATTCTAGTGAATCTTACTGTGACTCCTGATATGTATTCTAGTGAATCTTACTGTGACTCCTGATATGTATTCTAGTGGATCTTACTGTGACTCCTGATATGTATTCTAGTGAGTCTTACTGTGACTCCTGATATGTATTCTAGTGAATCTTACTGTGACTCCTGGTATGTATTCTAGTGAGTCTTACTGTGACTCCTGATATGTATTCTAGTGAGTCTTAATGTGACTCCTGATATGTATTCTAGTGGATCTTACTGTGACTCCTGATATGTATTCTAGTGGATCTTACTGTGACTCCTGATATGTATTCTAGTGGATCTTACTGTGACTCCTGCTATGATCGGTGCCTTCCCCTCAATCAGTTTGAAGACCTCTGCCTCAGCCTCTTCTCCCGTCTTGTCTTTATACTTCTTCCTGGCCAGCTCCCCCAGAGCAGTCTTGAACTCATCATAGGTGATGGTACGACATGTTTTCTTCCTGAAGCGGGACGAAAGGAAACCATGGACGTGGAGCAACATTTGTCACTGTACGGTTTGTGAACTCCAAAGTAAAGAACCCCTTGTGGAGAACGTCAGTCTGTACCTTGACGTGTAAACAACTGTGACATTTTGATTGAGCCTTTGTGCAATTATTTTTACACGCTTAACTTAATTGTACAATCGGTTCTTTTCTTACCTCAGGAGTGCCTTTTTAATTATTAACTATTATTACATAGTTTTAGATTCTAAAGCTGCTGTAATGCTCCTGAGATGAATACAGTCCAGTCTATTCTAAACGTGTGCTTTTGTGGCACAAATCTTTGAATATATATTAATTCACAGTGAACGTTCTTAACTCATATCTTTGCTTCTGGGGGGGTCCCTGGAACAACATATTTTCAGATGGGAGTCAGCGGCCAATTACATATAATTTCTGGCGTCCTTGACATGAAATAGTTTAAGAATCACTTTATTTTGTAGAATCTGGCCTCAGTCCTTAACTGGGCATATTTTATGACCTCTAATTAGAGGTTGAGTGAGTGCTTGCAAGGGGACCAAACAGACTAGACATGTGGGATCACTTTAACATGACAGGTTTAAGGACCCAGCGCAGAGACGCTGTCCTTCTCGGACATAAACAGCAGGGAAACTTTCACTGTTTGGATCTCGTCTCCTCACGTGTCTCTCAGCCAGTGGTGGAAAAAGTACTGACATTAAAAGTATCAATACTGCAAGTAAAAGTGGAATTCAAAGTTTACTTGAGTAAAAGTACAAAAGTATTGGTATCAAAATGTACTTAGAGTACCAAAAGTAGAAAGTACTTATTAAGCAGAATGTCCCATTTCACAAGATTTAAAATGTATAAATAATCTGAAATGTAGTGTAGTAGAGAACTCTGAGGACCCCCTAGGGGTCCTCAGAGTTACTACATGGGGGGACTGCCAAATATTTGTGGTAGGAACTTTCTTTCTTGATATTAACCACTTGAACTCAAGCGTCGCCAAAATAGCCAATCTACATGCTCAGTGAGTTTGTAGATCGGGGGGGGGGGGGGGGGGAATCACTTAATTTAGTTTTTAATTCATGAAAAGTTTAGCTTTTTTGGGGAATCCATAAAACCCATAAAGATGTGTCCAGGCCCAGTGTTTGGGAAACAGTGGTGTAGAGGCGGAAAGTAGCACACCGAGTACAGAAGGCAAAGGTCAAGATTTCTTTCCAAACACTAATGTGCAGCAAGTCCACGAAGCTATCTATGAAATCTACGAAAACATTTCATCTGCAACACAATTTTATATACAATATGCAGTGCAGGTCCCTGCTTCACATCTCTCAGCTAAGGGGTCTTTGGCCTGAAAAAAACCCATTGAAGACTCCTGAGAGAAGTTGTTACTGGTCTGTCCAAGTCGCTTTGAGAGCATGTCACCCGTCCCTCAACCCAGTTTTGGTGACAAGTGGAGTGGCGCTACTGTAGAGTGATTCTGTCTCCACACAGAACCTTCCTGCATGGTGTATTATATCCTAGAGTTTACAGTATTTCTTGTTGTCACTGCCAACAATACCATAACACTGTACATTCCCTCCGCTGAGAGTCCACACTCTCAGAGTTGTTTAGCTGGCCCGCGGCCCGCACGACTTCCATGTTAGAAGTGCATGGTAACACAAACATAAACAGCCCCATCGCCGTGGTGATAAATCACCTAAACACCGGCCAGTTTCCCCAGGCAACTGGCTGTCATAGCAACAAGCTACAGTAAACAGGTCTGTTTGGGTTTATTATTAATTTGACTCCCGTCGGTGTGCAGATTTGTTTGGACGATCGGTCAGTGTTGAACACTTGAGAGCTCCGCTCCTCTGAATCTGTTCCATGCTGTCTAATGTCAGATGAGAAACTGGACTTCCAAGTCGGCACGTTACTTTCATTCTTTTCCTATCTAATGGGTTCCCAGATTGCTGTCCGATGACGACCTGCAAAGGGTGACCATATTATTAAAAACCCTTAATCATCCGCAAAAGAACACAAATTATAGGCCTATATATTTTCACCTGGTGTTTTCATCAGGATGGGGGACAATTATTTTAGTGACTGCACCTTTCGGCAGAACAGAACATGATAAGCATCTATGTGAGCACTCAGAACAAGTGTCTTTTTGGTAGTGAATGTTAAAAGACATTTTAGTGTTTGAGATATATATTTTTTGGGACACAGGAGTCAGGACACCCAGCTTGAAGCCGGGACAATCCCAACTCGAGACCGAAAAGAGAAATTCGATGTCTCCCTGAACCCAAACCACTAGCCGATCTACGAGCCCTGTGAACTTGTAGATTTTCGAAAGTTATTTTTTTTTCCAATTATTATATTTATTTTATGGAATTATATTGATTTATTACATACATTTTCTTAAATGAAAATATTGTTTGAAAATCTTACCAAAATGAGAGGAGAAAAAAAAGGAAAGGAAACAAAAAAAGGGATATTTATTCATGTTCCATAAAATTGGGCCAGTGACCCAAAAATGTTTCCCAACCCACTGTTTGGGAAACACTGTTCGAGCACGACCACATCCAATCCCTAGACTCCCCCATTATTATGACAGGCAGACAATAAATCAGCATCGTTCTAGAAGAAAAAACAATGGTTTGAAGGCTATACAGAGAAGCTATTCTCAAGCCTAAAGTAAACATGTCAGACCCTAAAATGTAGTCCTTTGTATCAAATTAAATTCCATTAAATTTTTCCTTTTATAATCCAACTCAATCATTGTTAGTCCCACCCACCCGGGGAGGAAATGGTAGTTTGCATATTATATACAGGCCTGTTACAGTACAGTAGGCTATATATTATATTACTGGTATGTCTGTACAGCATTGTTGCTAGTTCTCTCTCTCTCTCTCTCTCTCTCTCTCTCTCTCTCTCTCTGTGTGTGTGAGAGAGAGAGAGAGAGAGAGAGACTGCTCAGCATTCTTTGCTATCTGGCTACTTTGCTTTTTTATTAATACTGCTATTTAACATTTTCTTATTTTATTTGTATTGGATTTCTATCCACACAGTTGTGGATAGAAATGAAGAATTCCCTACTGCTGCTTCCAGCTGTACTGTGTGTGTGTATGTGACAATAACCACTCTACAGTTCTACTAGTTCACATCCATTTTTATGCAAAATATGCTGTAGACTAGAGTGTGTACACTGTACAGCATAATGGCATACAAATGGACCTGAACTAGTTTTCTTAGTGCCTGCAGCACATGTAGCGATGGCTGCCAACTGCTTGATAATCTGCTTGGTGAATGATGAAACCTCAGCCACAGCACGGGAGCCGAATTAATTAGTCTTCGGCGCATTTCTTTCATTCACATCCGTGGTTTATGCTGCCTGGCAGAACACTATACGGCAGGCACTTCTTTCCTTCCACCCAGAATAAATGGGGATTTATTGAGCCGTGTTGCCGTTATACAGCGCTCATAAAGCTGTTTAATTCTTTATGTGTTGGCGATCGGAACTCCGGCTCTGATTAAAAAATAAAGTGCAGATCTTTCTTGATCTCTTGCGTGGAAGCCTTCATGGCACGCAGATGATGTACACGCATGCACGCTCACTCCGACGACGCCTGGAGTCAAACAGCTTATAGAAACATGTCCCCCCTCCCCCTGTCCATTCTGTGGGAGTGGGAGGTCGGGGTTCGATCCCTGGCCGGGTCATACCAAAGACTGTAAAAATGGGACCCAATGCCTCCCTGCTTGGCACTCAGCATCAAGGGTAGGATTGGGGGTAAGTCTCTGCGACATACTAGTGTCATGTCCAGGAGGTGTACTTCTACATCAAACCTCCTCACGCTATAGAAACTTGCTTACTATGATGTTAACACCAGGGGTGGAGTGGAAGATGGAAGTGGATCTGGGTAGACAGCTCCATTTCCCCCCGGAAATCTGCACCACCACCTTAAGACCAGATGTGGTGCTGTGGTCTGCAGCAGTGAAGTCAGTACTGCTGATTGAACTGACAGTGCCATGGGAGGAGGGAATGGAAGCTGCTTATGAAAGAAAGATGGCAAAATATGCAGACCTGGTTGCAGGGAAAGTGGATGGAGTGCCAGGACGTACCCGGTGGAGGTGGGAGCTAGAGGCTTTGTTGGTAGCTCCACGTCACGCCTGCTCAAGGACGTGGGTCTACGGGGAGCCAGGCTAAGTAAGGCCACCAAAGAACTGTCAGAAGAAGCAGAGAAAGCAAGCTACTGGCTCTGGCTGAGACGACGAGACAAGTCTTGGGGGGGATCAAAATAAGTTGCGCTGCAGGGAGACGTCCCTGTTCACTGCCCCGCCACCAGGAGATGTTCTGCTGGATAAGGGGCGAAACATCCATGAATGGTGGTCCCCAGCTGATGACCCTGCAGCAAAACGTACCTTTCTGGTATGCGGTCAGGCTTAGGCTTGGCTCAGGGAAGAGGACGCCCCTGCCATGCATAGTCCGCCATGGCACCGTTGGAGGTGTGACAAAGAAAGCAGGAAGACCATCCTTCTGTATTAAATAATTGTTCTCAAATCTGATCTATAGGACTGACAGATTTGTGTATTCAGATGTGGTCGATCTGCATTATCATCGTTGGCTGCTGTGGTAACGATGTAATGACATAAAGTCAGTCTGTCTTTCTGACATGAATGAATGAATGAATAAAAAATTGATTCTGAACTGCGATTCAATTTTAACATAAACAATCGTGATATATCCATGAAAATGCCCACGCCAGCGGTCAGTGCACATTACTTACTTGACTTTGGAGAAGACAATATCCACATCGGTGAGGGTGACGTTCTTGCCGTCAATGACTCCACAGTCCTTACAGAGCTTGGACCAGTTCTTTCCGTGCAGGTCCTTGCCTGTGGCGCGCGTGTCACCGTGGATAGCGAAGCGCCGGAATGACTCCTCCAAAACGGTTATCTCCACTGGGGTTTTTGCCCCTCCTCCCTCGCTGGTCCCGTTGGAGTCCAGCGACAGCCTCTTGGACGCACGGTCCTTGGAGTGCTCGCTGGGCGGCCGTAAGGGAGCCGTGCTGCTGGGATGCTTGGCCGTCTGGACCTTGAACTCCTCGTTGTTCTCCCTGAGAAAAGACAAAAGTATTACAGCAGGAACAGGATGGACATCTGGTCAGTGTTTTGGTTGAGACACGCAGTTTTAAACTATCGTAGTCAGTCAGTCAGTCAGTCAGTCAGTCTGTCCGTCCGTCCGTCCGTCTCTCTGTCTGTCTGTCAGTCAGTCAGTCACCTATATCCACAAATGGTTTGACCAGAGGGTGCTACCAGGCAGCTCAACTGTGCACACCAGTAGGTGGACCTTCTAGTAGGGAAAGTGTGATTCAACTATTTTGTTTCGTTTACTTTATTGATAAAACACAAGACAATATGTATTTATAAAACACAAGAAAATCTGGTTAGTTGCATCAGTTGGGTCACTGTTCAACTGGGAGGGATATTGTGATACTCCACATGTGTTTATGCGCTCCCAGTGAACCTCCTCACTGTCAGGTGGAAAGAAGCACTGGCAAGGGTGACAATATGTTGTGTTCCTCAAGCAGGTTGTTCCAGACCAGAGTGGAGGTGTCATCCCTCGTCTACAACCAGCTGAACAAAGGTGTTAATAACTAAAAAGGAGCCTAGGAGCCTTGAATCATTTAAAGTCAATACTAAAATAGACAGGCAACCACTGTACTAAAAAAAACATCGCTAGGATGCAACTGGGACGTATCCTCAGTGATGTAGCCCAAGGTCCTCTGGGTTTCGGGTCTTCCAACATCATACCCTCACTCGGGTGACCCAGCCGGGGCTACTTACGTAGCTACCCTCGATCAGTCCCTTAGGGAAAAAACAGGGACATACAATCCGCTGCTCCAGAAATACTCTGCCGGTACTGGGCGTGCCATCCGGCGCGTGGAGGGACTAGGCACTGTGGGTTGACTCCTGGCCGGGCACTTCCTACGTCTCACCAGGTCCTCTCCTGCTCTCACCAGGAGCACAACCAGGACCTGTGCGTTGCACCAGATTCCAGCACCAGACACTTCCACCGACAAGGCAACAGTGGTGCCACAGGCTCCACTTGCGGCTTGAATAGGCCTATCTCACAGCCATTCCCCGCTCCCTTTCCAGACCTAGTGGTGTTGACGTGACATCACTCCATATACATTACATGTTAAAAGATTTTTTAAATTGGAAACAATAAAGTTTACAATTAGAGGTTCAACAGAAAGGTTCTTTTCTAGCTGGCAACCATTTATTACCTACTTTGAGAATCTGAGAGTACTTCCGACAGACTAATTGAATCAATACTATGTGTGTTTTTTGCTTTCTCATAATGATAGAACTGTGTATAGAGGGTGATATATGACAACGTTCCGAACACAATCTTTTCCAACATAACTTCTTGAACTCGAATAACCCAACTCATAATTGTATTTATTTTGTTTTATTTTATTTTTTGTTATTTATATTGTTTTTGTTTTCTGTGCTTAAATTATTATTTTTGTATCCTACTGTTTATATCATATGTCTGTATGTATGTTTGTTTTTGTATGTCTGTACTAAATTATTAATGTTATTTTTTATATTGTTTTAATGATGACGATAACTGGGGGGAGGGATGGGGTGAGGGAGAAAAAATAAATATGGTATGTTCAAACTGTACTAAATTGTTGAAACCTATTACCAATAAACATATATATAAAAAATAAAAAAAGACGTACATTCAGAAGCCATAAACAACGCTTTTTCTGAAGGTAAACTTTATTCTATTTGTTTTAGCTGTCTTACCATCTTGTTTTCTTCATAATAATATTGGTCTTTTACATTTTAACATTTGGAAACGGCCTTAAATGGTGCAGAGAAAGCAGGTAGGGATGTAGCTCTGGTCTATGAGTAAGACTATGGACCAGAGCTACATCCCTAAAAAAAAAAAAACATATACGTTGAAATATGGACATTGGACAAGATTTTGACGATGACAGCAACGATTTGTACACTCGCAGAGTCAGATTTATACAGAAGGAAGCAGTGAATGTTGCCTGTGGGTCAAGACACAGCTTGTTGACTTGGCTGTGACTCTCCTCTCTCTCAGGTAACTCGGTGCTGAGGGCACGTTCAGACAGTTGTCACACTGAGGCGCAGGCGCTTTGCTGTCTGTGTTTCAGACAGACGCCCCATCGTGCAGAAAGTCTCTGCGAAAGCTTTCCCCGCAATAACAGAAAACAGAAAGGCTAGTGTCCTTAGGCTTGTCCAGATCCGATCACGTGATCGGAAATAAGGGCCGCTCACGTCATTTTCAAATGAGCCAAAAAGAAAACGTGATAGGGACAACCCCATTATCAATATTATATCCATATCATGATATTAGACTGGATACTGTCTGTGATTTCGGATATCGTTTGTGATATGGCATAAACGTGTTCTATAAGAATATAAATATCCGATCGGGGAAAATCGGTATCAGCAGATACTCATAATCAAATGACTGGAATCGGATCGGGAGTAATAAAACCTGATTGGGACATCCCTAGACACTATATGGAGCCCTGAGGTACTCCGCTCAACTATATGGAGTTTTTAAGTGGTATAGCCTACGTAGTGAAATAGACCTGAGTTGTCTCTGCACACACACACACACACACACAAATCCGCTTATAGATGTGTATGAGGGCACGTGTGGACACAAACATTAAGCATGTCTACACACATGAAACATACACATACCTCCCCACATACAGCAGTATGTAAACTGTATACATATGCACACATATACATATACTGTATGTACACACACACACACACACACACGTGCGCGCACAAGCGCACACAGTTACATTACGTTTAGTATAGTTTCCTGTTCACACAGTACTTACTTGTGTTCTGCCATGCTGGTACCAGACTGGGTTTCTCCGTCTATGCAAGTTGAATTGACTGTTTTATGTTTTCTCCTTGTGCTGTGAAAATAAGAACAAAATAATAAGAAAAACATGGTGAGTGTGTTTATCATTTGGCAAGAATGAGAGAGAGAGATAGAGAGAGAGACGGACGGACAGACAGACAGACAGACAGACAAGTTTCCCCCCGACAACGAACATGATTGGAAAGAGTGTCCATATTGAACTACTTCAAAACAAAGACAGTACAATAATCCTATAATTCCCCCCCCCCCCCCCCCATATTATTTTCTTTTTTACTTTCTTTAACTGTATATACGATGATTTCCTTTTTTTTCATAGATGTGTATATTTGTACGTGTTTAAATGTTCTGATGAATTGAAAATGGAGGACCCTGACGTAAACAAGTCTTAGTGCTTTTTCTGGTTTTATCCTCGTAGCAGTTTTTGTATTGATTTGTGCTTTCGTTTGAAATTTACCCATCCCATTCTACAAACTGTGAATAACATTTTCAATCAATCAATCAATCCACTGCTCATTATCCCCTCACCTTAGTCATCTCCAATAAAAAAATTAAAATATTTACGGCGGATCTCACATAACACATGACAATAGATTAACAACACGTTCCATTACAAAACATTAGATTAATAACTTTTACCTGTAGCCTACCTGACAATGCACAAAAACACTACACTTAGATCCAGGAGGGGCGAGATAATTTTGCGACTCTCACCCATTAACGCCAGCATGTTAATGAGACAGCACTCAAGCCAAATGATACCGCTATCAATACTTACTCAAGACACAGTCCACTCCAATAATCCTTTATGTACCAAATAAAACCTTATCTCCAAATGGAACAAGGAAACAAAAGATTCTCCTCGCTGGTTGCTATAAGAGTGTACTTCACTACAGCCACCCTTACCCTTACATTGTTTATCGAGTAATAACATCCATGCAACTGCTCCAACCTTTGTAGAGGGGATGTGCATAGTGCTGCTCACTGTCCTGTTAAGGGTTTGTTTTTTTAAAGCTGTGATTCCCCCTCTCTCTCTCTCTCTCTCCATCTCTCTCTCTCTCTCTCTGTTCAGATGATTCATTCAGTGGACAATGGATTCCTCTTTAAAGACATCATCTCCCTAATTTGTATCTCCACAGACAGACCAACATCCTTTCAAATCCACGTCTTGCTTCCACATGTGTGGCAACTATTGTAACATCTGCCATGAGGTCATTGCAATTCAAATAAGCCATTTTAGCATGAACTCTAAAATCATAACCCAAACAAAGTGGGTTCTCAAAGTGGGGTCCAGAGACCCTCAGGCTTCCTTGGGGGGGGGGGGGGGGGGGGGGGACACAGGGACAGGTCTGTAACTCTGAGAGTAAATGGGGATCCGTGAAATTAAAATGTTTGAGAACCACTGATGTAAACAAAGGAGATATTCAGTTGGGGTCGATCTTATTTGGTCTCTGTTGAAGAGTATCTTCCAGCAAGGCAGTGACCCCAGACAGACAGACATTGAGGTAGAGATAGTTGGAAAATAAAGCAACAAAACATAAACACAATTGAGTGAAAACTGCTAGCGGGTGCCAGTAATCTGAGCGAGCACCATCGTAAAAAGACACCAGAGTCTATACACCTCCAGCAGTATACAGTAACTACGGAATAATATTCCGCCTACCTTTCAGTTGTTCCCATACTTAACTCAACATCCTCGAACGACCTGCCGCGTTGCCATGGCAAAGCATTCCGTGGGCTAAACACCACCCCGCTCCACCAAGCAGTTTCATCTGAGCCTCAGTTACTTTCAAATGACCCAATATACTGTACTGCACTCACTGCTCCCCTCTCACACACATACACACTTTTGCGAGCAAACACACACGCGCACGCACTACGCCTACATGGGGGTGTAAGGTTTTGTTTCTGAGACAAATGTGACACCTGAAAGACAACAAAAGGCCCCAGGACTGGTGACTGTGTACGAGGCCATGACATTGTACATGTCAATGTTCATAGAGGAACAGCACAGAAGAGATTATTAATCTCTATGAATAATGGCATTCATTATTCATATGACTATGGACACTGGGTGTCCATTGTGTCAGCTGTGCGAGCGCTTTCTCTGTGTGTCCCTGACCCGTGTCCATCTCTTCAAACAAACACACACACACACACACACACACACACACACACACACACATACACGGTGACATCGCAGAGTATCACTGTTAATTATGTAGTCATATGTCATCGAGGGCTCAGGCCAAGACAAATGAGACAGAGTGAGAGTGAGATTGATAAAAAGCTCCAATCTGTGTTTTTGCAGCAGATTGTTTATAAATATAGACGTGGACGTCACAAATCGTTGTTTTACTGATAAAAAGAGAACCTATTTAAAACTTTAAATAGAAAAAAATATATATTTTCTTCAGTTTAGTTTAGTTGAATGGTTGAATGCAGAGGAAAGGTGACAAATAAACAGTAAGAATATGATAAAGTTTTACACATTTTACACTGAAAGATTAAGTCGAATAATCAATAAAAAATATAAATCAATACAAATCTGGAAAATAGGCCTACTGAACTATATAAGCTTCTACTATAGCTGAGGATTATGACTATTTAACGAGCAGTAAACTATTGCTACCAGCTAGCTACCAACATACTTATCATCAACATCAAATAATACCAATTATTTTATTATTTATCTTCAACAGGGTAAAATCCTCAAGCAGAAGCAGCTGAAATGAATAATTAATTTTATTGTTAAATAATTAATCATTCACAGGTTTCAACAATGTTATGAGATCATTGTGAAATAAGAGCAATTTGCAGTTGTATTTCCTATTAATTTCAGTACTTGATTATGATTGATTGTGTTGAAGACCAACGTTAAATCATTCTACACCTGTCTATACTGTTGTTACACTCAAATTGGCAATCTATCGGATACAACTGGTGTCTTATATGGAATACTGTGAGGGTCACTAATGCTTTAATGTCTGAACACAAAGGTGAGAAATTGACAGCTCACCTGACATCTGACAAGATTGGTGTGTTGAGGTTGTTAGACATACGTAAAGTGAGGCCATATACAGAATTATGATGCTACTCGTTAGATAAATACTAGTGTCATGGTTTTCCGTTAGGTTCCATTACAAACTGATTTAGTTTTGCCTATTGACATGACATGAAGAAACACATTCTTATTACAGCAGCTGTAATGGTTTTGGGGTCAGAAAATGAAACAGACAGAAAGCAGTTAGATGGGGCCTGTATGGGTCAATGTTTTGGATAAAAGTGGGCACCAGACTGCAGGGGCCCAGGTGTGCTGCAGGTGTGCAGTGAGGGCCAGAGGATGCCAGGAGCACCAGCGTCAGTCTGCCAATCATGTCTCAACTTGCACTAGAAATGATTTCACATGAAACCCACTCACTCTTTTATGGAACCGCCTCATTGTGCAAGTTAAAAACGTCCTGTACACGTTTAGCTATGTTAGAACTACTGAGGGTAATAGGGTATATGTGTACACACACACACACACACAGACAGACACACAGACACACACACACAGACACACACACACACACACACACACACAGAGAAAGAGAGAGAGTTTACTTTGTTACTATTGACAGATGTACTATTTTTAAGTAATAGCTTGTTTGCGTGTGTTGTCCACACATGAAGACACGTTCCTAATAACCTACACATTTATTTATAGACCTGTTACTCTGAGTCTCTCCCGCTCTTACAATAAAGTACTCCTCTCTGTCACTGTGTGTGATCGTTTGTCTCGTGGAGAGCAGCCAAAAATGAGTGTGAAACAAAGGGACCTTTTCACCTTCCAAATTATAGTCTGTACAATCAAGAGCCGGACTCCAGTCCTCAGAACAAGAGGACTCCAGAACAACAGGACTGCTCCAACATATTATGTTCAAGATTACTAAAGAGAAGGAATATTCAATCTGTGTGGTGGGGACTGGGAGTAGTGGATTGATGTAGTGTAAGCTCTATTACAGTTTGTTGTTGTCCAGTTGTCTTGTGGTGTTTTTAATTACTTCTAATTCTGTCTAGTGACTTGCTTTAAAAAAAAATATATATATATATATATATTTTTTTTTTATATATATATATATATATATACAAATATATATCAATTCCGGGGTCCTTGACATGGACCAGTTTGAGAACCAATGTTCCTGTCCTGCAGCTGTCTCAAGAGACAGTCCTGGGGTTGCCTGTTTTAGTAAAAGCTTGTTTCTCTGGTTTGTGGCCAATACCACTGTGACACTCACACCATCAGGAGAGCTGCACACTGTGACATTACGGCAGGTGAACCACAGTGGCTGTCTCTCCCGTGTCCATTTTCCGACCCACCCCCGCCCCGGGCACAAAAGTGAAGTCATTTGACCAGGACTTTTCTTTCTCTTGTTATCATGTTTCCTGTGAACTACTTAAAAACAAAGAAGGTACAACAATCCACTGCTCATTACGACAGATCCAACATAACATGACATTAGATTAATAATACATAGTGTGTGTGAGTGTGTGTGTGTGTGTGTGTGTGTGTGTGTGTGTGTGTGTGTGTGTGTGTGTGTGTGTGTGTGTGTGTGTGTGTGTGTGTGTGTGTGTGTGTGTGTGTGTGTGTGTGCGACTGTGCGTGAGTGCGTGCGTAAGTTTAAAGGAGCATTCAGTGATTTGGGTGATTTTGAAAACCCCCCGGTCCGCCCCGGTAACAAGATGGGCACACCACTGGTGGGGTGACACACGACAGGCCAACAGCACACACACCATGGCCCGCCCCCGCTCGATCATGATTGGCGGAAGGCCCCTCTCTATCCTGATTGGATGAAGGCTGGGCCACCTAGCCAAAAACTAAACCTACGGTTCAACTGGGGCCTGGGAGAAATAGCACACTCTATAGTAGGGAGGATTATCACAACAAAACAAAAAAGTGATATTTGAAGTAAGTGAAATCGCTGAATATACCTTTAACCCAGAACTGGGACTGACTATGGGAGCCAACCCAAGTGAATAAGTGAAAAGTACCTCAAAATTGTACTTAAGTACAGTACTTGAGTAAATGTATTTGGTTACTTTCCACCACTGCCTATATAGATCAACACCCTGATGCTATATAGGAGGGAGAGGAGGACAGTGATCCACAAGTCCCTCGCATCATTCCCAGTGGACATTTATGCCTATAACACTGATGACTTTTTCTTTTCTCGCACTTGAGACAACACAGATTTCTTCCCTGAGTGAATGCAGCCATTAAACACGGACAAGACACAAACAAGACAGACACAAGACAGGTGTCTGATATGTGTGAGTGCAGCCACAGGCCTCCTAACTCAGGAACATTGGTGTGCCATCAGCGAAGCAGACTGAGACATTACACCAGGTGAATGACACAGTGGCTGTTACATTTGCCGACCTACCCCCACCCTTACACAAAAGCAAAGATATTTGGTTAAGGCCAGATCTCCACAGACGAATCTATGACTGGATGACAGCGTGCGTCTACACTTGCCTTCTGGCGATGCACTGCACAGATGAGTGGTCCATTTTGAACTGAGTCTATTTATAACAACAAGATGCTGCCATGGCTGGAACAACGTTCCATGCATTCCCCAGTGAATAGACTCAGCCAGCAGACAATAAGCAGACCGCAATACTATTAGTTTGGTAGTTCCAATAAAATACACAAAAGGACACGGTCGTTAGCTGAGTGATTTGAGAGGTTTCTGTGTGAGTAGAGTGTTGAACAGTAGCCTGCACGCTGCCTTCACCCATGCCATCATGGTGACTGATCCTGCTGAGATCCCATCTGCGTTCTATCTCCAGATCACCGTCCTGAAATGCTACGCCTCAATCAGCTAATCATATTAAGACTAGAGAGCAATTACCAAAACATGCGTGCACACACGCACGCACGTACACTCGCGCGTGTGCGCGTGCGCGCACACACACACACACACACACACACACACACACACACACACACACACACACACACACACACACACACACACACACACACACACCAACCCCCACTGTTCATGACTGACCCTAATCTAATCAAATACACCTTGCCAGCCTGATGACAAGAGTAGACTAGATTTTCTAGTAAACACTTTGACAAGCAAACACAAGACGTCTGTCTCTAGAGCTAGTCTAGTCCCCTATCCCTCCTGACTCCCAAGATATTGAACGATTCCTACCCTCCTCAGTCAGGACTGCATGCAGACCCTGACAGCTCACCTCTTCAGACTCCACCTCAACACCTAGCACTCATTATTTCTTTGCATCAGTACTGTCAAATCAATCGGACAGTGGCATCTATGACCAGGATAGACACCATCAGTTCAGAGGTTTGCCATGCAAATAGTCACAAAAGGGTCCACAGACACACCAATGCTCCAATTCACGGGAACAGAGTGGCATTCTGACACACCGCCACTCTGACTGCGTGACTTCTGCGTGCGGTTAGGGTTAGGGACCGAGTTAATAATTAACCCCAATTCACACCATACTTGGCACAAACAATGTTTAGGAGTCTGACATGAGAATTGTCATACCAAAAACCTAAATAACACACATACAGAATGGTGCACTAGCCGCACTACAGCAGTGTTTAACACTTCAATTCATTGTCACTATCCGTGTCTGTTCTGTAGCCCTATGGCGTTTTATTTTGTTCCTTGTTTCTTAATTATAGTCAGGGTTTTATTTGACTGTTTTGTTTATTAGTTTTAATTAGGTTTTGATTTACACCCTTTTTTTACACAATTCTGTACCTTATTATTGACAGTTAGTTCACCTGTGTCTAATAGTCCTTGTGTATTTATACTCCTGTTCCTGTCTTTACCTATAACTGCAGTGATCTGCGTAACGGTTTGTATGCACACTCCCAAGGAAAAACGACTGCCCTGCATTTTTCAAATCCGCCTTTTATAGCACCACCGACTTATGTGAACGTTTTTATATTAGTCCTTCATATTTTATCCAAATATCACGCAAATTGGTACACATGGTCTTTATAGTCATGTGAGGATCTGTGTGATTTTTTTTATATTCCATCGTGGTTGGCTAAGATTGACACGTGTTTGCACGTGTGGCCCGTTTTTATACAATTATAACAACACATTATCTTGAAACTTGAACTAAGTGACTAGATACGGTGGTCATTTCAAATGCTGCCATCACAATGGCCTCAACAAACATCTTCTGCATAACATTGCATCATTAACTCAGCTAGCTAGACTGAGCCTCTCGATCACATCCAATTTGTATTTTGTTGCAGACTTGCAGCCATGTCCCTTCGTTTCACAGAGACATCAGTCCCCAACCTCTCAGTCACCACTTACACAGACACACAGAGAATTACATCACCACGAAGATGCATGCATGGCTCCCTAGTTCACTACCCTGTCACTGCCAGTAGAAGCACGCACGTACGCACGCATGCACGCACGCACGCACACACGTACAACCTTCGCCCTCTCCTGAATTAAATACAAGGCATTGTTGTGCAGTTGCAATGTGCTTCAGCATCAATGTTACACTGCTTGTTATTATGAGCTGTGTAAAAGACAACCAGAGGGTCCTCACAATACCCCTTTAATTATGACAAAGATGGCAATGCCAGCTATTCTTCGGGTCAAGTTTCATACAGTAAATTCTTAACAGGAAGGCTTTTGAAAGATCATGATGCTACCATACCACCCATGGCTTCTATTTCTAAAGAGATTCCTGGTACAGCTTTTTCAAACATTGTAATGATGAGAAATTAAAATGTGTAGTGTACATAACATAGATGCTTCTCAATGGACACAGCAATTAAATGGTCTACAAACTGGAGAAAGTTTGAATATCTAACACAAAATATGTTTGTTTGTTTGTTTGTTAGAGTCCTGGACTTTATTATCCTCAGATGTCTTTTAACCAACATATCGGTTTATTTGCAATTAAAATAAACAATTTATGGCCCAGGCGGTTAGCTCAACCGTCCGGGCACCCAGGCTGCTGAGCCAGCCTGACGGCATGCCGCGGGTTCGACTCCCGATCCCGGTGGCCTTTGCCGCGTGTCTTTCCCCCATCTCTGTCCTATCAATAAAGCCAAAAATAAAAAACCTTAAAATAAACAATGTATTAACTAAATGTTCTGGGAAGATTAACAGTTAAACAGTGTATTTCTCACTCACCATCTCTCTCTTATCACAGAACAATCTTAACAAAGGGGGCAGATTTAATTTCATTGTTTTATTTTACCCATAAGCATAACCTTTAGGTCTTTTTCAAACTGACCTAAATATGAACTAATGGCAAAGCTAGACTAATTTACCCATTGAGGTTAATTGTTTATGACAGAACCCAGTGGCTTTTAGACCAGTCAGTACACTGCAACAGTGTGCAGAAAATCTGGGGCAAACTGGCGATGAGCATATATTCTCGTCATGCGTACCTAATCAACATATGGAGAGAAACAAGACTAGGACAACACATGCATTCGGAAAACATGTTACCTTTCCTTTAGTGGATGCTTACTAGGCCTAACCCCCACTGCAATGGAACAGAGCAAAGATTGATGTGGCTTGTGTGATTTGTGAATTTATGGAACAGATTTATTTGGGCTGGGGCCCTGGCTGCCATAGGTTAATGTGGTGGCAGGTTGACCATATAGGTTCATGGGTTTCATCCCTGAAACAGAGTAGCCTCAAGCAAGGCACCAAAATGTCCACCGCACTGGCCACTGCCTAACTGCAAATAGTGGAGGATATTAATGACACGATCGTTCACTTTATGGTACAAGCACCAAATTTGGTACACAAGTGCTTCAGAACCTACTCTCTCAGAAAAGTACGTTGTCCACTTGAAAAAACTAAATGGCCACCATTTTTCAAGATGGCCGCCAAATGAAAAGGGCCTTTTGTGGCGGTTCTGGACAACCGTGGGTCCGACCGACTCGAGACCGGGCACTGCACTCCCTGTGGGTGTGTGGAACGTGTGTGTCGAATTTGAAGTCGGTGGGGCGAACGGTTCTCGGGTTATGTGGATTACAGATGTACAGACACACACACACAGACTTGAATATATGTCAATGGGCAATGCCCATTGGGGTTTTCTTTAGATGATGGGTAAGAAGAGAGAGATGTGATGTCAGGTGGTGTGGGCTAAGAAGTGGTCAGGGCTATATGAGATGTACAGTAAGTGCAAAGAGAGATGGTGAGGGAGGGAGAAAATGATTTGTACCAATTGACCAGACAGTAGACAGTAGTGTAACAGGTTAAGGTGAGTATAGAGATGGAAATGTTCTAGCAAGAGAAGCAAATGTATTGAGAATATGGGACATATGTGTCAGGAGTTATTTGTGACAGAAGGCTACCAGTGAGAGGGAAGATGTATACGATGGTAGTGAGACCAGCCATGCCGTACAGTTGGAAACGGTGGCACTGATGAAAAGGAGGCACAGCTGGAGGTGGCAGAATTAAGGATGCTATGGTTCTCATTAGGAGTGAAAAGGAAGGACATTATCAGAAATTCTGAATTAGAGGATCAGCCCAGGTTAGAAGGTTTGGGGATAAAGCAAGAGAGGTGAGGTTGAAATGGTTTAGGCATGTGAAAAGGAGGGATGAGGGTACATTGGGAGAAGGATGCTGAAGATGTAGCTGCCAGGTAAGAGGATGGCCAAAGACGAGGTTTAAGGATGCTGTGAGAGATGACATGAAGGTGGCAGGTCACAGAGGAAGATGCAGAAAACAAAACCAAATGGGGTCCATGTGTGGTCCAGCCCTATGGAATGTAAAATTCAAGCATGTGCTAATGAAAAGTATTTAAAATATATAGTTTTGATGCTCATCCTAGATCCTACTACTATAGGGGATGCAAAGCAATATGTCCGTTTATCCGTCCGACTTCTCCTACCAAATCACTCCGTTAGCACACATCTCTCTATTCACAAAAAATGATGCATGCCACAGAAATCCATCTGCACTACATTGCATCCATGTCATATTTACTGTACAAATATTGCTTTTGTATGACATACTGTTATTGCACAACATTTCACTGTGATGCAAATTACATTACAATTTCCACATTAACCGACCCCTCCCCTTTTCCCTGCACGTGCACACACACACACACACACACACAGTACTGTACAGAACACTATAGTATGTTACAGTACAGTATGGTAAAGTACAGTACGGTACAGTAACGTGCGGTACGGCATGGTACAGTATGATACCATAAAGTATGGTACAGTACAGTATGATGCCGTACAGTACAGTACAGTACGGTACAGTACAGTACGGTACAGTATGGTACCATGCAGTAAGGTACAGTACGGTACAGTATGGTACAGTACGGTACGGTACGGTACTGTACTGTACTGTACGGTACGGTACGGTACGGTACTGTACTGTACTGTACTGTACTGTACTGTACTGTACTGTACTGTACTGTACAGTACAGTATGGTACAGTATGGTACAGTATGATGCCCTACAGTGCCGTACAGTATTATACAGTAGTATGGTACAGTACATCACAAAGGTATAGCCAAATATATGCTGAAATGCAAAACCAGTCTAATTTTGGTGGCCATCTTGAAATATCACCGCCATATTGGATTTTTGGATGGCTCGGTTTAAAAAGTTAAAGAGTTGACCAAAGGAATGTTCACGGCAAATGTCACGCTTGTATCACCAAGCGAACAACCGCTCCAATGATCTGCTAATAGCACAAATTCTGTGTGTGTGTGTACGTCTGTAATCCACATAACTCGAGAACCGTTCGCCCCACTGACTTCAAATTCGACACACACGTTCCACACACCCACAGGGAGTGCAGTGCCCGGTCTCGAGTCGGTCGGACCCACGGTTGTCCAGAACCGCCACAAAAGGCCTTTTTCATTTGGCGGCCATCTTGAAAAATGGTGTCCATTTTGTTTTTTCAAGTGGACAACGTACTTTTCTGAGAGAGTAGGTTCCGAAGCACTCGTGTGCCAATTTTGGTGCTTGTACCATAAAGTGAACGATTCTCATGAAATATTGACTTAATATCCTCCACTAAAATCTGCGATCACCAACTAACTAAATGCCTATAAAATGTAATGTAAATGGGAACTGTCTCCCTGTCTCTCCAGCACTTAAGTATAGAAAATGCATTTGGGTTAATATTTAAATTTAGTTTATAATAGTTACCATTCCAATTTATTGCATTTCAATGAGGAGAGAGAACTTATACAATATACAGGATACAGGATAAACAAGTGATATTGGAAGTGTTCAAACAAAGACATGAGCAGACTGACTCTCATTGGAATTGGAACACATCAGTGCGCTCCCATTTATGCTCACACAGGTGCAGGTTGGACGACTTTCAACCGCGGCAACCCTATTAAAACCCAGAGTTTCTCAACAAATGTAATGTTTATTTCACTTGACAGCGGTGAATAAACGCTATAAGAGCATGTTTCTAGCATGAGACGTGATTACATAAACTAGAAAATGCGAGAATTCCTCAGTGTGGAACGAGAGACCACGTGATCATTGTTATGGCAAATCATAACATCTGAGGACAGAGGACCCCCCCCACACACACACGCGCGCGCGCACACACACACACACACACACACACACACACACGCAGTCTCTCACTGCCTCTCTCTCTCTCAGAATGCGCTTTATGATATAGGCTAATACCTAATTCTGCGACCTTAATATTGAGGTGGCATGTCATAATGATATTATATCATCGACAATTATTTTAATTATTTATTATTGTTGGTCGATCAGCTGAGCTGACAAACAGATTTCATATTTTGACGTTGTGTATCCCAATAATACCGTCGACCAGACCAAATTTCTCTTAGGGTAAAATAAATAAATGCAACTCCACATTTTACGGAATAAAACGCACAATAGCCTATATAAATGCCGTCATCCGTTACCTGGTGAAGTAATGTGCTGTGTTCTTCGCGCAGTTCGTTGTCAATTCCACAGAAGAAGCATAATTGCATTGGAGGATGAGCGACACTGGCTGCTGCTCTCCTAGAGAGAGAGAGAGATGGGGGGGGGGGGGGGGGGGCTGCAGCTCAACAGCTCTATGATTGGATGGCTGAATGCAGGCAGGCATGCAGCGTTGTTGTTGTTCAACAACGAGGTGTTTACATGTTTTTTTGTATAGCAGTCTCTTGAGTCTGAGTTATACTTAGACGTACGACTGTGTCACTCACACCAATTAAGTGGTGGTACAGGATGGACCGTGGGCGGTCTGGGCACCAAGGAAGGGAGTGCAGTGCACCGCGGTGTTAAATTGTCTATTAGGCTACTATTATTTTTTGAATATGCCTATACATGATTGCTTAAACACAAGACAAAGTCTAATATTTCTAAAATTGCTACCAAACCAAATTATTTGGACAAAATAACCAATTTTACATAGAGGTGCATAGGTTATGTCTCTTAGTGCCCACCTATCCTGCTGTATCCTCCAACCATCACTAGGCATATAGGCTATAGCCTATATGTTCTTTTTATCAATGAATGTGCCCTGCCTCAGTCTGTATCAGCTCAGTGGTAGGCTACTGATGACATCATTATTTATCAGCCTTGGTGCCAATCAAACACATTTTGCTTCCAAGAACATAACTGATGATCTGTTGTGTGAGAACACGGCTTAAGGGGATTCCAGTTTTATTTTTTTACATTTCAATACAAATCTTGTATGGAGGTCTCTGGCTCAAGATCCTTTCAGATGGGGGTCCGCGGTCAAAAACATTTGGGGGTCCTTGGACATGAAAAGGTGTTGGAAGCACTGCGGAAACCGCATCAGCGAGAAGCCAAGAAACCATGGTGATACAAAATAATAATAATAAAACATTGCCAGGAAATTGCACCCTGGCTTTGATCCAAGACCAGGAAGCCCTCCCCTGGCCTGAGGTCACGGCAGTAGATGTTCATCTGGACTCCCTAGAGTTCTACTTCAAGATCTGTATCTTCAAAAACAGACATGGACTCATGGACTCACTGTAACCACTTACACACAGCTGTATATTTCCTTGTATGTCAATAGCAAAAATAAGATTTATTCTTGGGCTTTTACTGTATGCCTTTATTATTGATAGGACAGTACAGTAGGCAGGAAATGGGGCAAGAGATGGGGAGAGTGACAAAGGCCATCAGGCCATATGTTGATTTAATGATTTACCCAGTTCAGAGCCGTTTCTATAAGGCTGGGCTTAGAAACAGATTTTGTGTAATGGCTAGTGTAAAAAAACATTTGAAAGGATTATGCAACCAGTACTATGACAGTTATACAGCATGATTATATCATGCTGTATAATTGTTGTGTAATGTGATGACTGTTATGCCTCAAACTGTTACAACAGCTCCACCATGTGGTCAAGCAGAGATAAAGCGAAGTGAATGAAGAATTGTTTATGTAATCTTTATTATTTAAGTTATAATAGTTGCTGAGGAAGCATTTTTATTAAAATGGATGAATGGCATTTCCACTAAAAGGTGTCTCAGCCAGTTAGTGCACAGGCCATATTACGCTGCTTGTGAGGGTAAAGACTTTTTCCTTCTGCCCATGGCCCACTACAACAATCTATCTGAAATAAGTTATACAAATGTCAAGAATCATTGAAAATAGAAAAGGGCAGATAAATAGAATATCTGTGGCATTAACACAAATTATTTTATGAAGAAACAAATGCAAATACATTATCCTTTCTTTCCCATAGGAATTCAGATTGCATACAACATTGTCCAGTCCTTTGGCAAAATTATATGACTCACCACTTCAAATGTGCGAAATCAAGTCTAGGTCATCCTCAATCATAGTAAAGCCTGATTCATACTTCGTTGCACATTGTGTCTCACACCGAAAACATACATACATGCATATATACAAGCTCACAGCCTATTGAGAGATATATTGTGAACTGTAAGTATAAATCAGGTGTAACAGGGATTTGAGCCAATACGGCTCAGTTTAATGCTCCATGGCTCGCATTAAACTATTATGCTATAAACAGTCTAATGTACATGACAACCAGGAATAGTCTGGTGACCACCATAGAGACAGGTGACAGCCGGAATGTAGATGGCACCCGGGAGCAGTATGGGTTGGCGCCCCAGCCTGTGTCTTCCGTGAGGAGGAAGCCCAACAAACCCACAGTGAGGCCTTTAGGAGGGCCATTCAAGCCGCAAGCGGAGCCTGCAGCACCACCGTTGCCCAGGTGGAGCCTGCAGAACCATTGCGGCTCAAGAATAAAGTGTCTGGTGCATCGCACAGGTCCTGGACCTGGTGAGAGCAGGAGTGGACCTGGTGAAACGTAGGAGGGGTCCAGACAGGAGTCAACCCACAGAGCCTAGTCCTTCCATGCACCAGATTGATCTACCTCCCAGAGTAGTTCCGGAGCAACGGATTGTGTGGCCCTGGTCTATCCCTAATGGGACTGATCAAGGGTGGCTACTGGGACGTCCCAGGTGCATCCATGCGATGTTTCTTTTTTCATTCTAAGTCATCCTCATAAGGACCAACGGGTGCTTGTGATAATATTGCTCAGTTCAATAAAGCATTTCTCAAATTAAATAAAAAACAGTTTGTGAGGGTTGGAGACCAGCAGTCTATGGCTGAGCTTCCTGTGGGACCATTATGCAGCTTCCCAGTGTGTTCTGGAATTCAGGGACATTATCCACAGATTTCACACTGGCCTGCTCAGCAGGCTGAACTACCTCCGCTTCTTCCTCCTCCTCCTCAATGTTTGCTTCAGGGTGCCACATTTTGGTGTCAATCATTGAAATGTCACCTTTCAAACGCAGAGGAAACGGGGAAGGAAAACATGCCGTTTGTTAATATTACCACACAGAGGGGGTAACCTTTTTACTTCGGTAAGTCCAGCTTATCTCTTTAATGTTTTGTCACTACTGCTGTTGTGTTATAGTGTATTATTTTATTGTAGAGCATCTTTAATTTTGTAAATAACCCTTAATATGACTTTTATTATAGAACGGTGTTGAAACCACTATGTATTAGGCCTTTGTATTCCCTTTGGAAGATAGGCCATTGATTAATTGTTTTCAACCCTTGTCTGTCTGATGGTGCACTACAATGCACCACTACATCCAAAGGTGTGGTTATCTTAAAATTATACAGAAGCAATGATCAATCAGAAACAAGTACAGTATTCCTCGTGGCCGTGGCAACCCACCTGTTCTCATCGCTGTAGGAGTTTCTGTCCCATACTGATGGCTGTTTTCCTCCTCTGCTGACTTCTTAATCTTTTCCAACTAGTAAAAATGAAATAAAAAGATATTTGGGTGTACACTTGCAATATCCTCGCAGCCCACATGTTAAGAACCACCTAAGACTTAGGCATAGGAATTTTTCAGGCCAAGGACCCCTTAGCTGATAGAGTTGAAGTAGGGACCCCCCACTAACTATTGGATTAATGTTAAATGTGTTTTACTTTGGTCCGCATTTTTGAGGGGCACTAGCCCCTCCTATGTCCAGCTTTTAGTGTGTGTGTACAAACTTTGTCCTACACAAACATTAAATTCCCATTGACAATGAATGAACAATTTTACGTCATAGTGTAAACTGTAAACACAAACATCACGTAACAAACAGATATGTTGTATATAGGAGACATTATTGAACGAAGGCAACATGCTTTCTCACCTCCATGCAGATGGATGGAGGTCCTTCTTCAGTAAATGTGCAGCTACTGCAGAAAATGCAACAGTTTCAGGTACAGAATTTGTTAATATCATGCATTTGGACATATTTACATTCCCAGAATCCTCATGAAAGAATATATTACTGTAAAAAGTTCCCATTTCACATGGGTCCCGAGATCCATATGATCTGATTGTTGAGCAGTGCTAGCCACTCCAACGCATGCGTGTCGCGTGATAGTGTGTGGCTCCCCTGTGAGTGACATCATGTGGCAGTCAAGTCTATGGACTTTTTTACAGAACAATTTATTCCATAAAGATTTCTAGGCCAACATAATCATACATTGTGAGCGCCGCTCACTGCGCAGTTCACATGAGTGTGATTTAATCATTCTAAAACTATCAGTGAAATTAATCAAGCTTTCCCTGACAAAGACCATGTGTGAGTGTAAAACTGGTTGCATGGTGGGGGATAACCTTATTAATCATATGAATTACGCAGATGACTTAATTGTACCGTCTCCATACAGTGCTGGCTTACAGCAGCTACTATTTACAGAATATGGCTTTTTATTTTATATAATGTTTAACTCTAAAAAGAGTGTTGTGATGATCACTCGAACAAAGGACGACCAGAAGCTCACCTTTCCCTCTTTGGCAGGTAATAGGTTGTAAAGGAGTTTAAATACTTGGGTCATAATCATGGATGATCTCTATGATGATGATGATGTGCAACGTCAGTGCTGTAAACTATATGGGCAAGCCAACATGCTGGTACGAAAATTTCACATGTGTACAGACAATGTTAAAATAGCCATTGCACACATATACAGTTCACTTGTGGTGCCGTTATACTTTATACTTTATTTGTCCTTTCGGAAATTTGTTTTGTGCACAGCAGTCATCAGGATACAGATATACAGGATATACAAACAAACACAGTACATGCCAACAGAAGGCCACCAGTCATAGTTCCAAGAGGCATCAAAATAAAATAGCCACATTAAAACAGTCCAGTACTAATAAAAAGTGCACATGAGACATTGCGTTGTCGTGCCCCTCTTGAGCAGACCTGTTCGACTCCCTTTGCCGCGTGTCACTCCCCATCTCTCTCCCCCTTTCCTGTCAAATTACTGTACCCTATCAATAAAAGGCAAAAACGCAAAAAATAATAATCTTAATGTGTGTTTTGTATTGTTTTGTATATGGACCTATAGTGTCTGCAATAAAGTTTATCATGTGCACTTTTTATATAACTGAACTGTTTTAATGTGGCTATTTAATTTTGTGTTCTATGTGAACAAGTCAGCAAGTCAATTTCCTCAATCGTACACAATGTGATCCAGACACTTCAATATTACCTTGAGCTGTGTTGTAGTCTTGGATCACAGTCAATGTAGGTTTCCTGCTTCTGAAAAGATTTTTAAAAACAACAATTCCAGTTCATATGCATGAACTCCATGCATGGGGTCAGAAATGTGACAGAAGGGGTCAGAGATTAGACGGGTCTGACCTGTGACGATTTCTTATGGTCTAGTTTCTTCCCTGCTTCCATGTCTCTGTGTCTGCCTTCTTTCTGGCGCTGTAGCTTTATGAATTCAAACGTACTCATACCTTTGTAAACTGCATCAACCGTGAGAAAACAAACCAGGAGACTAATGACAACAAAGAATAATAACCACAAATAATAATAATCACTTTTTCAGAAATCTACAAGTTCACAATATATCGTGAGGTATTGTGCGCTTTTAGATCCGCTATTGTCGATATTTTCTATAACTTTTTGGAAGATTTGAGAACATTTTTGCATGACATGCACATGCCCAAAATAGTGACCAGATAAAAAACCAGTGTAAAAAATCTTCTAAATCTAAAAATCTTAATGTCGTTCCAGAGATATGAGTTCATTTTGACCTTGACCATCATTGTTTGTAACCTTGATGTTTATGGATTTCAACCCAATGCTAATCATCTATTTGAAGGCAGCCAACTGATCATACCCACCAAGTTTCATGAAACTTTAAATCCACCCAGCCCAACGTTGCAGTGCACTATACCCATCCACTAGGGGGTGGTGTTTATGGTCAAACTTTACTGTAATTGTGACTCACATAGGTAGAGGTGGAATCCCAGCAGGTGGCCAAGAAGCAGCAGACAGGTGAAACACAGCATCATGGTGATGCAGGCCAGCACAAGGAGCCCCACTGAGCTGGTCTGTATGGGAGCTACAGGTAAGAATACGAGCCATGTGCCATTACCCAGCAGACCTAGAGAAATAAGAAACAGGTTCGAAACACACTCAATACAGACAGAATGCATGGTTACAGCCTTGAGCCTTGGGTTTTAAATGTGTAAATAACTAGCATTCTGATTGGCCAAACAGGCATTCCAACTGGCAGCTAATTCCAACAAAGCATGATAAGCTGTGCATGAATGTATTCTGTGCCATTTTGTTGTGTATGACTGTAATGTGGTCCAGAACTGACATGCTCTCCCTGCACTTAAAAGTGCATGATACATACTGGCAAGGTACAGAAAGATTGTAAATCATGGAAAGGGTTTGGTTAGGTTTGACAACAATTTGAATGTGTACTCTTTTTTTTGTCAGACTAATGACAGTAAAGAATACCATTTAGAATTTATACGGAGGGATTATTCATTAAGTTGTACTGTACTGTACCGTGTACTGCATCATCAAACACGACATATGTTGAGACTCACGGTCAAACTGTGGGGCGGTCCGTAGAATGCCAGGATCCAAGAAATGCTGAATGAACACGAACATGGTAACTATGAGAAGCATCAGCACAGCTGCAGTAGCAGAGGACAATGCCACAAAAAAACACCTGAAAGGAGAGAGACCATTTATTCTGATGCAGAGCACGGCACTCATAACAACATCATCCACACTTCCTCTTTCTTACCAATAGTTCCTGCCACCGACACAGTTGTTGAGCCATTTACAATGGTGATCAAATTCAGCGACACATTTGTTGCAAGCACCGCAGTGTTTCACTCCAGGGCCACTGCACACAAAAGATTGCATTATGTCAGCCTTTTGAAGGACAGTGTAATGTTGTCTCTAGGCAAGGCAAGCAATGTTTTATATGCGGCACATTTCATACACTAACGCATTTCAAAGTGCTTTACATGAGGCATAGAAAGGCATTTGAAGACAAACAAAGAACATAAGTAATAAAACAATAAAAGAAAGAAGAAGTGTCAAAATGTCAATGTGTGAAAATGATGTTGGCCAATGAAATTGATTGTAATCGTTTGTGTGGATACGTACACTTTGACATCACACAGATAACAGTGGAGGTCCTGGATGACATGTGGCTGCTTCGTTCGGTCAAACAATGGCGCCGGACCGGAGCAGCTGTTTTTGGATCGGACGCTGGCATCTGCTGGATCTATAGACGCTGCAGCAATATGGGTGATCATATGCACTACAAAGGCCATCCCAGTTAGCTACACACAGCAGGGGGTCAAGGAACTCAAATTTGCTGGAATTGCTAGAAAGGGTAAAGTCACAGGGACGTCGTAAGGGGAGGGCAATCTTCGTAGGAGTAGGATGTAGGCGTTACCTCTGCCATTTAGGAAGACGTTTGACAGCCACGGGTGGATGTGAATAAGAAAGTGACCGTTTTCACATAGGCTACACAGTTACTAGGGGGAGCCTAAGGATGGAAATACAAGATTGTCTTATGTGAGGGGTGAAGAGTCCAAGTGTGAATACTTCAGCTGTTCCCATTTTAACCACTAGCCTACAGTTATGTAAACAAGTGGCACTGGGATTGCCTTGCATTCATCACAAGACAAACAGAGCACTGATAATGTGGCCATGGTTAATGGAGAGGATCGTAATTGAGACAAAGAACACAAAGTCATGTCTAGGGTGCCTTGAGCTTCTATTCAGAAGCTCTCGCACAACAAAGTCCTTGTCTTGGTTGGAAGGCCATCATAGCTACAATAAAGGCCGCCCACATAGAGAGGGCTAATATTTAAAGTCACTTTAATTCTCTGAAAGATGTGCAGCTTGCCTTGCATTATATTAAGATTGCAATAAAAGCAACATAGCTGATTCCTCACATCTTCCAACAAGGTTTCAACTTAAGCCTAATTTATACGTCATCGCATGGCAGTCGTGCAATGAGGTATAAATTAGACTTTAGTGTTACTTGAACGTTCTGCTTGAGCTTTAAGTTCATGGAGAAACACCAACCTTCAGTTGAGAAACACCAACTAGCCACTTATGCCGTATACGTATACATTACGACAAATAAAGACAATAGCTGATCTACAATTGCTGTAGATCTGCTTATTTTAGCATAATTTGCATAACATACAATAGCATTAGCAGTGACTAATGTAGTCATTGGTGCAAAGGATACAGAGTAGGCGACAACATTCCATGGTACGGGGAGAAGAGGGGTGTAAATGCCAAAGCAAACTATGCCAAAGTAGGCATACACCAGCCAGGCCACCACCTGGTAACCCTGAAGAGGCCACGACCAGCCATTGATCCTGGGTGCTTTGGAGGGAACCAGCTCATTCTTACTGCTGCCAGGAGTAGGGGTTGTACGCCTCGCCCTCCGGCCAAAGCAATTCATCTACAAAAAGAACAACATGAAAATGGACAGTGGCTAAGAG
This sequence comes from Protomyctophum parallelum, assembly GCF_964188405.1. Classification (NCBI taxonomy): domain Eukaryota; kingdom Metazoa; phylum Chordata; class Actinopteri; order Myctophiformes; family Myctophidae; genus Protomyctophum; species Protomyctophum parallelum. The sequence goes on from NC_139698.1 coordinate 47,505,813, forward strand.
AAATCATGGGTTTGGAAGACAGACAACCAATAATGAACAGAGTAGTCCTTGACAAAACATCCCCATGGATTAATGTTATAGTACTATGGAGAGTAGCTCTGACTTAGACTGCGAAGAAATTTGCCAGGGAAATGAGCAGAGCGTGGTGGTGACTGTCGCCCTCTGCATATTGAGATATGATATGGTTAGAAGGTGTCTCAGTCATATAGGGCTGTCGGTGTGACTTAACTCTAGGGTCATGCGATACTTTCATACTGAATATATTGTAATGTCCCCGGGTGTACCAATAAACATGGAAGGATGTCCCAGCATGCCTCTGGGCAAAAGGGTCCCGACCCAGTGTTTGGCAGTGTGTGTAGAGTTACATAGAGTATAGGCTACTGGTGGTGGTGGTTCCTGCCTCCTGGCACCATCCCTTACTGGCCCAAAGACAACCAGAAGGATATGATTAAGAGACCCCCCACACTGGACATCCCTCCCACTGGGCCTCCAGAGCCTATCAGGATTCAGGCCTGTGTAGTTCAAAGTGTCAATATATACTATATAGCCATATAGGCCTATACCTGGTCACCTTCTGGACCTGAAATAGCCTATATGTATGAGGTGGGTTGGAGTTGGACAGTGGTGTCCTTCCTTGAGGTGCAACGTACTCACAGACACTGACACACTTAGGCTTATTGTCTATTGTTGTGATATTTTGTATAGTGTAATTTCATGTTGGGGATAAGGGGTTATGCCTGCGTTATCTGTGGTTTAACATGTTATGTTCGTTTAGGTGGTTTTCGGTTCGGAATCCATAGGTTTCAGGGTAGTTGCATTGATTGAACTCCATTGCATGCAGTTGGAATCGTAGCCGAAAATAAAAGGAAATTGCATTGCATGTTTGGTAATGTTGTTACTCAATCAAAAGTTGCAACCTCGAATGCCCACAATAATTGTATTTTGAACACAGGCCTCACTATTACCAGTGGTGAGGAATACGATACTGTTGCCTAGCAGGAGAGCAGGCACAGACAGTAATAAAGTTCAATTATTCAATGTCAGTCAGTCCTGACGATTGGTTTTGGCTGCGTCCTCGATTTTGCTAAACAAATATATATAATCCCTTGGTGGTGCACACTATTGTTAACAATTACATCGTTGTCTTCGACTTGACAATTAGCCCAAACATATTTCAAACTTGTGTCGTTTTATTAAAACACATTTTAGTAATTTTCCGTAGATGGCTAATGGCTTATTAAAACGACGCCACATAAAATAGAAAATATGCAGATTTTGTTCACAAAGAGTGTAAGTAATGATTAATGAATAACAATTAACTTACCCTTGTCATTGGATGCCGCTCGGTGAACATAACATAAAAAACATCGGCCTGTAGTATTGTTCAAATAAAGAGGCAGGTTTCTCTCGCTTGGTCGACCATACAGTCCAATACAGTAGGATAATTAGTTTGGCGATTGGGCAGGTGTGTTCTCCCATAATATCCATGAAACACAATTGCCTCCGTCAAAGGAAATAACTCCATTATTGAATGGAGGCTACTCATTTCCCTCTATGGATATAAAGCGCATAAGAAATATCAGATGGTCTTCCGACCTTTTCCATGCCTTCTAAACCCAATAGGACATGAGTCAGAAGAAGTTTTAAGGACGCAGTTCCAACCAGTGCTATGGAAACTGATGTTAAACCAAACATTGTGACCCATCGAATTGTGTGCCTCCTGGCGTCGCTGTTGGTTACCCTGGTTAGCACAAAACGCGACCACCCACCGGTGTATTAGGAGCGCACTCGCCTATTAGTTTGCATTGCAGTGCGCTATTTCCGAACGCGCCCATTGTAACGTTTTAGCACCCTGAGCTAGAATCGAACCCCGTCCCCGATCTCCAACTCAGCAGACCAGGGGCAGGCAACAAGCCACGCCAAGAGTTACGCCACGGCCTGGTCTTTTGCAGGGTCGTTGACTCGTTACAATATATAATAACTATGCCGTATTCTGAATCTGAACTATAGGTTGATGATTATCTGACTTAATCATCTCATATTATGGTAGGTTCAAAGCCTACCCAATTCATCAATTGCTGAAAGTACAGCCTTTTAAATCACAGTATTCGGTAAAGTGACATTTCTGCATAACACCTACTTTGCTGAGACTTGCATTCACTGCACAGTTTTCGTTTCTGCATGGGAACTAAACTGCAAACTTTACATAAAATAGCATACACTGCCTGGTTCGGTGGTTCCCCAGAGATGAGAACAAGAGGTAATCTACACGACACTAAGTTCTGCTTTGCGTTCAAAAATGTAAAACACTCATTCAGCTTCCTCTGTTTTGGGTAAGATGAACCGTATCTGCTCTTACAATTAACTTCGTATTTGAAATAAGTGAAATTGCACTTCCTCATACTATAATAATGTTAAAATAAAGCTACAAACAACAGCCTAACAGGTAATGCGAACGAAAATAAAAGCCTGGCCCGCCTGGGTACCGATCGAGGCTATAAAACAGGAACCAACAGCAACTGTCCAATTAGGACCATACTGTGTGTTGTCCTTAGAAAATACATGTCAATTGCTTTTCACTGTCTGTGGTAATAAACTAGGGTTGCACTTGCCACCTTTGAGATCTTGAAATAAGGGACACTCTTTACGCCTGCTGCGGCCTTGCGGCGCAGGCGTGTGCGGCAAGGCCGGCAATAAGTTGAAGCAATACGTTGAAGCAATAAGTTGAAGCAATACGTTGAAGCAATACGTTTAATTTAATGGCATTTCTATCTCTGGGACCCCCAATTCATATTGTAAAATCAATGTTAATTTAACTCTGATGGTCCATTTGGTTCCATTTGTACACTCTCAGAGTTACAGACCCATAAGGGTCCATTTGGTTCCAAACTATAATTTAGCTGGGGACCCCCTGGAACTCCCTCAAGGACCCCTGGGGTCCCCGGACCTCACTTTGGGAACCACTGGTTTAGGCTACTTTAGGTAGTGTGTGCCTCCCGCTAGAACAATTGTGCTGACTTTAATATTTCCTGTGTTTTGTTTTGTTCATTATTGTTAAATTCAGTGTTGACGTGTAGGGGCTATTTAGGAAAATAAGGAACAAACTGCGTTCCTTATTGGTTCAATAAGGGACGCATCATTTAATTCTCAAATAAGGGACGATTCTGTATTTTAAGGGACACAATTACTGCAGTATTAGAAACAATGTTAACCATATTGACTGTTCTGGTCAATCTGGTGGATAACACATTCTCTAGCAGAAACTGGAGGTCTATATTTCACCCAAGTGTGAAATCCTATACACACAGAACACACCTTTAAGTTTAACCAGTAAAAAACAAACAGACATTGCACGTTTTTCTTTTCTTTCTTTTTAATAAAAACTTGTAGACCATATTTTTTTATTTAAAGTAAACCAAAAAATACAAACAATAATATGTACAATGGTGATCGGAACAGGTGGATTCCTGTTGTCCCAAGGACAATATTAGATCATGGTGTGATGGGATTCCAAAAGGCGCTCTGTGAGCCAGTGTGAGGTCAGCTGTTGGCTGTAGAACCCGGTTCTGGCGACTGTAAGAATTCGTAGGGGTCGTGAACCATCTCGGACTGGTCGCCAACACCCAGGTGTGAAGGGCTCCCTGTTGACAAAGGCAATACGAGACATCTGGTGAAACAGTAGTTCAGATACTGTTTTGGTGGTAGAGTTGGGGGAAGATGGCCCGGGCCGGCCTAGCAGTCCGGGCACCTAAGCTTGCAATCCTAGCCTGACAGTGTGTTGCGGGTTCGAATCCGGATCCTGACGACCTTTGCAGCGTGTCTGACCCCCCCCCCATCTCTCTCCCTGTGCCCTGTCTACATGCTGTAATATCTATCAATAAAAAAGGCCCCAAAAATATCATAGGAAAGAAAGTTGGGGGAAGATAAACCTGAGTAAACTTATTGAGTATGGGTGTTGTCCACCGAAAATCTACAGCTGGCATGACAGTAGCCAAAGAAAACAATTAATTATATTGTTATTCTCCTGTGGCAGTGCGTGCCAGGGCATTATAATGGCTCATGTACTGTATGTGTATCTGTCTGTGAACTGACTTGGGATGGATTGGGTGAATTTCAGTAAACTTGGTGGCAATGGTCACTTTGGTCAGTAGGCTGCCCCGAAGACACACAAGCATGAGACACTTTTTATATCAGGACTGTGTCAAACCAACCTTGTGCACTATTATAGAAAATGGAAGACTTGAATCTTAAATGAAGAGATGACACTAACCCAACTGGGTGAAATTTAAAGTGTACATAAAGGTTCATATTCCAAGAGGAATGGAGGCAGATTGTGTTGCAGTACATCTAACACCACGTCCAGTTCTATTGGCCAGAACTTCATGATGCATGTGACATGCTAATCAATCAGTTCTTCCTGGGCCCATGATAATCCTTTTTTCAAATGAGTGTGTGAAGTTTTGTTTAGTTTTAGTTTAGCCCCTTCATAACTAATAGAAATATCCCGCAGATAGAAGATGAAGATACAGATGAAGTTGAAAACTGAGAATTTTAGTGTAGATCGGGGTCCCAGAGATTTCTTTACAAATAATTGCAGCAAATGGGGGTCTGTGACTAATGTATATCAAATTGGGGATCCTTGAAATTCCAAAGGTTAAAAGTCACTGACCAAGGTGGTGCTGGTCCCTCTCTGAGGCGTTGGAGAGGGAGGACAGGTTGGAGGAAGGTCTGGAGCCCACTCTGTCCACCTGCGCCTCCTGGAATTCTTGCAACAACTTGTCTGCATCATCAAAGTGCTGCTGGCCTTCGTCTTGGCCCGGCTCCTTCTTCACCGCTTTGCCTGGATAAGAGCGGACAAGACACAGGGAGATAATGGCGTTTACTCCAGTGGGTCTCAACTCTTTGCCTTTTTTTTTAACTTATTTTTAAAAACATTTTTGAATAGTTCAACTAGCCAATCTACATTGACATGTTATGAGCTTGTAGACTGGCCATTTTAACTATTCAAAAATGTTTTGCAAATTAGTAAAAAAAAAAAGGCAAAGAAGTTTAGGGATAAGGGGTTTAGCGAAAATGACAAATGGAGCCCATAGACCCCAGGGAACTCCAGTAAACTAAGTATAAGGTTTTAGTGGTTTATATAATTTATATACTTACTTATATATATACAATTAATAAATAATACTAATATTGTTGAGAGAGGATTGTCACCTAATGCGTTGAGCATGGAAATGTCGAGAGACATATCGGGGTAGTTCTTCATGGACATGAAGTCCAGCACGGAGCCAGTCTCGCCCAGACCGCTGCCATCTGCCATCTGACCAAAGAAATACAAACAATATTCATACAATCATCTTTTACTCATGATTATTAACCATTGTATTAGTTGTGAATGGTACACAATGGTATATTCTTTAAATCTTGATTAGTGTATTGTTCCAGAATCTACAGCATACCTGCATGTCACAAATGTTGGCCTTGGTTTCATCAGATTTCAGCACCATATTTCTTTTCTGCAATAAAATAGGCATAATTTGAAAATGATATGCTTTTAGGAACAATGTAAAATAATCTCTTACAGATAACAGTGTTCTCCTTTTTTGTTATTAATTACTTTTTATTGTGGTACACAAACAATGGGATACACAAACAGAAACAAATATGCCACTACATCATTGGAATAAACGGGTTGACTTAGTGACAATCTTGTTGAACAACACAGTCAACATCCGTGTTCGTTCGCTCAGATTTATTTAGCCCATAATTAAAGTGATTGCGATTGCAAATACCTAGTCTGTCTCACAAGTCTACCTCAAAACGCTTCGCTCAACTAGAGACTGGGGACAGTCTCTAGTTGAAAGCCTCTGCTTTCTTTGTTAAAACTCGGTGGAAACAATTAAGAGTTCGTATTGGGGCAGTGACATGATTCGTTTCCAAAGCGGTGGGTGAAGCTTTGTTAGTGGATGTATCATTAGGCGTAGTAATTACCAGAATCGTAATTACCTGTCTGATGTGATTGAGAGCTTTGGTGTGGTCGTCTGCAGTCATCTTATCCAGTAGTCCATCCACCAGCTTCTTGGTAACACTTCCACAGCCCTTGACAAACTCCTGTATACTGAAGAGTTGAGGGAACTGATGTCAGATAAACTGAGGCTGCATGATGCTGACAACAAGAATAATTATCATTGTCGCAGTTGGGTGGAAACCTATGTCCAAAACCGTTACTTTTTAGTTAATCCATTTTGGGGCGGGAACCCCTTTTGGCGTTTTAAACATTATGTTATAATTTAGCTATTAAAAAATAGATCTACAAGCTCATAGCTACGAGCTTGTAGGTCTGCTATTTTTGAAAAACTGTGAAAATATTTATTTCAGAAAACTGGAGGATTTAGAAGATTGTTTTTAATTTCGAGGTCAGGCCTAAATGGGTTAATGGGAAAAAGAACCTGTTTTCTATATCTGAACTATATCTGTAACGGAATTACAGATATAGTATAAATATTACTTTATTTCAATATATCTGATATATAATGTACAACCAATGTGACAAACTGAAATACTGAGACTGAAATAATTTCAATTACATTTGTATTGTTGAAGCAGCAGTTTTCTTAGTGTCCTAGGTCCTACCTGAGCGCACACTGCACGCCTGTGTCATCTCCGTACGAATTATACAACATGTCCATCTCATCAGGCAACAAGTCTGGGAAGATGGAGTTCTTCTGAAGGCTCTGGGTGTTGTAAGCATTGCTCAAGAACGTCACTGCATTAAGAAGAGCAATGTTAGAGCAGTCCATAACAAATGCCCAATAGGCCTACATTTTAAAGTACAAACTACTAGCCTATCCGTGCATGCCAGGAACGATGAAAGTCGTTCCATTTATACTGGCTATGACGGGTTAGTAAGCCGTCCAAATTTCCATTTGGCTCTTCACACCACATTTATAGGACATCTTTGTCATATTAATTCTGATTTAGCTTAAACCAAGACAAAATATAACCAAGAAAGAAAGAAACAGTCTATGGATGAAATTCAAACATTGATGTCTTATTAACTGAGGAAATAGGTTCACTCAATTATTTTGGTATAAATATGGTCCATTAAGACCAGAGAGGCTTTTGCCACGAGTTAACAAAATGTGCATTGATATGACCTTTGTGCCTTCTGTCGTCTTTGAAACCCAAGGTGGTTAATCCAGGTAACAGCTTATTTGACAATGAACTCAGGTCAACAGTGTGGGTCTCCTCTTCTGCAAAATATGGCAGGAAAAATACAGTTGTTCCAAGACACTGTTATAGGTATTTATATTAGTATGTAGTGGAGTTCCTAGAGAATGCACTGCTTGACAAATTGGAAAAAGGAAATGCCAAACCTTCTGCTTCAGGATCAAGCTGATTTACAACAGTATACAGCAGAGAACCATGGTCTTTTCCTTTACGAAGGTAACCCATCTGGAAACACAGGATGAAATTAAGTAGTTATTCCCGACCCCTCAATTGAATACTGGACTACTCGCCCCGGTGCTTGCCCGTTTTTCCTCCCGGAATCTTCCCCAGTGAGGGGGATAACTTTGTAATATGCTATTGGCTGTTTGTATTCTTTTTGGAAAAATATAAAAATATACTCCTGTGGAAAGGCTATATTATTTGACTTATATTGAACCTATAAACAATTTAGTATTATTTAGTATATGTAAGGTTTTGCCCCCTCAAATGGTACCTCGTCAGATAATCCCCACATATCCTACAACAACTTCTGTGAACAGACTTCACTGTAGTAGCGTTTCATAAATTATATTTTTACTTTGTACTTGTAAAGTTTATAGTTAGAGAAATTCAAAGTCCAGCCGTCTGCTGTCCAGCCTCTCCCACCCCTCACTGGGGGAAATTCTGGGAGGAAAACAGAAACGGGGCGAGTAGTCTTGTTACCCCTCAATTCACCCAGCAGGGTGAATTCGGGCCTACTTGTTAGAATGTAGTATGAGTAGCATATAAATGAACTAATGAAATGAAATTAATTTGTACAGATTGAAATCAACTACGTTGTGCTTATCATATGTATACATTCTTTAGGTATACTGCATTTAAGACTGCGTTTTTTTTCCTGTGATGTGTAAAGTGAACAACCTTGGAGCTGGGCATGCATCGGTTGATTCGATCTCGGGCTTCATCTGCTGCGTGTTCCACCAGAGCCAGAACGTGCTCCTCCGCTGTGCTGTCTGTAAGACTGCAGGCATTTCCCTCTGGTTCATACAGGTAGCTAAAACAGAGAAACATCATTGGACCATAATATTTTACAACGTAAGCCCTATTTTATACTTTGTCGTACAATGGTGTCACTGTCACACAGCAAACTTAACCTACCTACATTTCAGGAAAATTGAGATATTATCAGGCACGATTGTCGTCTAGTGTGAGCGATTCAAAGATCCAATTATTAAGCCTCCGGATTTGCTCATAGGACGATCATTTTCAACCATGTTTGATATTTACCGGTGTATATAGATGATCACTATTGCTCTGAGGAGTCTGGGAGTTGCACACCACCGAGGCAATGGCGGTCAAGGAAACAGATGTGAAGTGAATGAGTGGACATTTGGCACAGCGACCGGTCCAAACAACCTCTGGTGCATTGGACAGCTGAGTCTTGTATTTATGTGGCAAGAACTCTGTTTATATAGTGTATTCTCAGAAATATCACCACTGCAAGTTTAACCATTCATTGTTTACTTCTGCTACTGCATGTGATCACATGAGATGAAATAACACATGTTGCTAGCCCCATCCTGTAGTGTGATGGCCCATTATTTTAAAATCTTATTCAAATCTTTCATTCCCTTTCATTTTATCAGATTATATAATCCTGTAGTGTGTAATGCTACAAGATTTCCAAATCTTTTGAGATTTTGTTTTGTTTTGTAATCCGAGCCTAGCTTTCTTTCTTGGCACTCCTTTCAATTGACTGATTACCCTGTTGGTGGTTGACTAGAGTTAATACCGTTTACTCCAACTTTAAGTCGCTTTGGATGAGTGTGTGCTAATACATGCATACCCGGTATATTGTATTACCTGATGACTTCCTTCAAGTCTTTGACTGGCTGCTTTTTGGACTTCTTGGCCGACTCCACAGGGATGGGGATGATCTCCGGAGGAGGGATTTCCGCAGCAATGTCCTCATCTCCCAAAATGCCTGCTGCCGCCTGCTGAGAGAAATCCATGGCCTGCATAAAAGACATGCTGCGCTTCAGAGCTATCAGCCGCTCCTGCAAACAGAGCAGAGATAAGACAGCCACAGGCCACACTTTCACTTCATCTGCATAACCGGCAACAGAGTGACTGGATGGCCGGTGGAATGGAAAGGATGAGGACGGCGGAGTCGATGACTATGAGAATGATGATACTCAACTGGAGAATGTTTAGTTAGCCCATTATTAATTATAGCACATTATTAATTATAGCAGTCTGTATCTGTGCGCACACGCGTTTGGTTAAGTGTGCGCAATTGTTCAGCATGTGTATGTTGCTAGATCAAGGACGGGCGTCACATGACTTGGTCAAGTCTATTGTGGGGGTCGCCAGCAGAAAAGGTTGAGAACCACTGTTTCAATAAAAAGCAAAGAACTTGCCACTGACATATAGATTTTCACTGAGAGAGAGTAGTGAAAACATTGCTAAATATGAATATGTATCACACAGCTTTTTCTAAAGAAAATGTGCTCTCTTTAAGTATAGGGTTCACAAGATTTGGAGGAGGAATGCCTCAGAGTTTGCCGTCCCCACCCTTGAACATGTGCCTGGTGCACCAGAGGATTCAAATCCTCCTCTGTGGTGGGCATGGACTTTTATCCCTGTGCCACCTGGATGACCCCCTCAGTTTTATTTTCGCATGCCGATACATGTCATTTTATGCAATACATAAGTCAAATTCTGTTATCTAGGATTTAAGAAATGTTCCTCTCATCTTATATGACCACATTACTTTGCTCATCATTTTGAAGCCTGTGTGGAGAAGTTTCTTGGCTGCCTTGTAGTAGACGGTCTCTGGTCGGTTGTATACCATGGCGTTGTCGCACATAAGCTTAAAGTCGGCCTGGAGGAAGAAAAGCATCTGTCAGCATTTTGAAGAGTTGGGACGAAGAACCATTTAAGTCCATACTAATTATCCATGATTTTATAAATCAGGACAGATGGGACTTTTGGGAGGGGGGTCAGGATAAATGATGGACTTAAACTGTTCTTCGTCTCAAGTCATCACTGGTTCAAATGTAGAGGGTGGAAGCAGTTTTCATGTACTTCTCCAGCTGAAAATGCAATGATCCAACATGACGCACCGACCTTGAGGTGGCGATACAATTTAACCCATTGGCATGTCAAAATGAATTTTATAATGTGTTCAAAATAAAATGGATTAAACTTATTAACTAATTTAATTAAAATGTGTTAACATTTAAGGTTTCATGATGAATAGTTTAGTAAAGAATTGTAACTGAATCAAGACATGGTCAGAGTAGTGTTTCTTTTTCCTTTTATATTCTGAACAATGAAAAGCACTTTGATATGCATTCTAATTATGAAAGGGGCAACACAAAGTGTATTATTAACCCATTCTGACCTGAGATCAGATTCATACGAGGTTTCCACTGGACACACACTGGTCTGATGAACCCATTCTGACCTGAGATCAGATTCTAAAAATGTCAGTCGTTCTTCGATTTTTCAAAAATAGCAGACCTACAAGCTCGTAGCGCGCCACTCAGTGGCACGCTATGAGCTTGTAGATCTGCTATTTTTCAATAGCTAAAGCATAACATGATGCTGACACCAAAATGGGTTCCCGTTCAGAATGGGTTAATGCTCTCTACATCACTATGACAGGCATTACAAAAACATTTTCATTACCCTAAGTTCCAATCGCTAGTCGCTACAACTGTTCATTCTAACCTTGAATTCTGTAATAGTGTTGTACTCATTGGTAGTAATCTTGTCATTTATGGTACTGAAGTCCATTGGGTGTTTGATGATCATGGAGTATCCAGGAGCAATGGCATCTGTCACTGGGAATGCAAAAAATCCATGTGCGTCTTTCCTGAGAAGACCAAAGAAAATGTTTCAGTACAGCAGCAGCTCTTTTTTTATCCCATGATTTTTGTAACCCATTTTTTCACCCAGTGTCAATTGTCTACACTCCGTAGACAATTGACACTGGGTGAGCAACGGACTGACCGCATGCTTACTTCAATACATGGGAGTCCAAGGCGCTTCTTTTCACCTGACTGGGGGGAGTTTCCTTGATTGGATGTAGCGTGTGGAAAGAACACGTTATTCCAACCAGTTCCTTTCCCCTCCATCAGGTGCCCCCGCTGACCAGGCAGAGGCAGTTTAGAGATCAGGATTACTGCATGTTTTTTGTGAGGATACTTAATGTGTTTCTTCGCGCACTCCATTTAGAATTTAGTAATGATGAGGAGACTTTTAGAGGGGGAAGTTTCTTTTCTGTTCCTCACTCATATTATGGTCACACCAAAACGGTAAGGGAATTAATCTAAGTAAAAAATATTACCGACCGTGATTGTAATTGGTCATTCATTGTGCATGTCTGCATCTGCATGTGCATGTAAGACCAGTAATAAAAATCATTTTAATAATCAGATGGATTAGACGGTTTACCTTTAAGATCATGCCATGCAAAATGTGAACCTGGCTATAGTTAAGATTTTGACTCAAGTATTAAACTAGAAAAAGTGCCCTTCTGGGCACAGGTCTCCACCAGGATAGGAATGTAGGACATTGCAGCTTGCCTTCATCTGGTGGTTGGATAAAAGGGCAACAAAAGTAAATTAGAGGTACTAAAAACACTTTTCGGCCAGTTATAGCGCCACCTTGAGGCTGAGTTGAAATTGTTCATGTGGCATTTCTTCCTCGGCCTAGTGGGAATGTGCGTGCACAATTTCACGGAAATCACGCGATGTGTTCATGATTTGCAGCATTTTGTTTGAAACTGAGCACTCCTGTGAACTTTGGAAGCCAATCTTAACCAATCAGGATGGAGTCTGAGAAATCTGAAAGACCCGTTTCGTTGAATGGCTCTAGAGAGACTGTGTACCAATTTGTTTGGACAAAATCTGTAGGTGTACTGTGCAAAAACTTGTTTTGCACAAAGCGTCCTCCTGGTGGCGCTATAACAGGCCGTTCTGGAAATTTTGGGGCAGAGGTTCATCGTTGGCATCCAGGGAGTGTGTGTGCAAAATTTGGCATCGACCGGGTTAACGGTGGCCGAGATTAGCTGCTCACGGACACACACACACACACACACACGGACGGACGGACGGACGGACGGAGTGCAAAACATACTCTCCCCCCATGCCTTCGGCCTTGGACCGGGTTAACGGTGGCTGAGATTAGCTGCTCACGGACACACACACACACACACACACGGACGGACGGACGGACGGACGGACGGACGGACGGACGGAGTGCAAAACATACTCTCCCCCCATGCCTTCGGCCTGGTGGAGACAAAGATGTCCCAAATCAGATTAATTGTATGAAGATCATGCTTGGCAGCAATGTTTGTACACTCACCGCTGTAGCTGGCGCAGGAAGTGTTCTAGGAGCTGCTGCCGAGGAGTGCACTCATTCTCTACATTAAGACAGACACCAAAACATATTGGTGCAAAGTCAGTTAGCACAGAAACATTAACCACTTTCAACATGGCATCCCTATTTTGGGGATGTCATAGGCAAAGAATGTTCTACAATAGCAAAAAATAATATCAAAGCCAATTTACAAGCTCACAATGTGATGCAAGCTTGTAGATCAGCTATTTTGACACGATTGTGTGACAAAATATAAGTGGTTACGTTCGGGGGACATTCATACATCACATTTTGCACCAGTAGAAGGGCTATCTCAGAGTACTTTTACAGTACCTGGGCATACATTATTATTTTTCCCACAGCAGTCAATAGCAAGTAGATCACAACATGATCGTACCTTGTTGTGTTCTGCATGCTCGGACAGGTCTATCTCCCTGCTGTTCCACCTCCACCTTCACATTAGGGTGAAAGTCCTCTATTTCAGCCTCCATGATCTCAAACTTAATCTCTTTCTTCCTCTTCTTCTCCTCAGGCTGGTGGAGAGATGGAAGATGGAAATCCACAAATGTTCAAATGAGTTCATCGTTTTATCCCACATTACTAGATTTTAGCGTTTTATATATAGGCCTACATGCTCACAGTGCTTGTACATTTTCTATTTAGATATTTTTGAAAAATCTTGAAAGCGATTCTGAATCATTTTGAATTTCAATTTCAATTGAGCACTACTGATTTAGAAGGTTATGGGGTCAAAATGATCACCATGACCTTACTGGGAGAGGTTCTTGCTTGCTCACCTCTATTGTTGCAATACTAATGGCCTTAGGCTTAGGGAGTGTGACTGTGAAAGGTTCAACAGGCCCACTGCCACTGGTAGCGGCAACGACGGCCGATTCAGACTCGTTCTGCTCTCGCTCTCTCTTCTTCCTCTTCTCCTCCTGCAAGATGAAGAAGACCCACTATGTTTTATAACACAGTACACACACTAGCTGGAGCTCTAAATCAATGTCATGTTGATTACGCTGCCACCTCCTGGTACGTATGCTGTATTATCACAAACTACATGGGTTATATCCAATCCACGTACACATCTTGAGCTTGCACACAACATGTAAATGGTCAAAACAGAACCACCTTTATATAAAGATGTTAATCACTTCCAATTTGTTAAAAGTATGGTACAAAAATACGGTACTCAATTATTTCTTTTTCTGGAGGTTTATTAATAAGTGATATATTAGAGGGCCACAATGGAATAAGCTCTTTGGCTTTATGTTTCAAATAATTCATTCATTCGCAACTGTGAGCTTACCTTCCTCCGTCTTCTCTCATCATCGTCAATGTGTTTGTCTTTGTCCTTTTCAGACTTTTTCTTCTTCTTCTTTTTCTTGTCCTTGTGGCGCTCACGCTCGTGGTCTGACCTGTCGTCATAGTAACTGGAGTCGTGTCCGGAACCAGAGAGCTCCGTCACCTCGCTTCCTCCCACTTTGAGGACAAGTTTTAATGGTTTCTCCGAAGGCTTGTCTTCATAGTCTGTGAACGTAGTAAGTAAAAAATAAAAAAACATTTGTTTGATTTTTTGACAGTTACAGTTTAAACAAAAAAATGCACTGGGCAGATGACAATCAAAATAATGTACAGCCATATTGTAATATAGATCATAATAACATATTTACTAATGTCATAATAAGAACAATAGTGTACATAACTGATTTACAAGCTCATAACGTGTCACATCATGAAACGTTATGAGCTTGTAGATCTGCCATTTCCAGTATTTTTTCCGAAAATGTAATTATTATAATTGTAATTATAATTATGTGATTATTGGAACAGCAGGCATACTTTATTTAATAGCCTACTGTGTGGGAGGTGAGTGTTATGTGTGTGGATTGTGGAATCGGGATGTAGGTGCAGTTGTTACATCTTAACGAATTGAATAATACACAGAACCACAATAGAAACATCTAAACGCCTAGGGCTTTTTGTGTTGTTACTTGATATCCTTTTAACAATCATTGCAAACCGTACTTCTATACAAACTGTTAATAAAGCATTCAAACAATCAAACCTAATTTATAACATAATATGAAATTAAGTGTATGGCAGAGTGGCTGATAATATAGGACATGTGAGACCAATTATAGCCTAGCAGTGATGATAATTACAGTATTACAGAATCAGTATCTTGTCTGATTAAAGCATGCGGTGTTGTTTGACCATCATTAGCCCCAGTATGTTCCCTCAGCACTACGCGTACTGCTGAGGGAACATATTGGGGCTAGAGTCTCTAGTCTAGACCATCATAAGAATTCATTAGGAAAGCAACACACGCACGCGCACAGCGTGTGTACACACAGTCTCTGATTGCACCGTAGAATACGAAATTAAACTGCCTACAATTAGGCATAAATATAATT
The DNA here is from genome assembly GCF_964188405.1 of Protomyctophum parallelum. Lineage (NCBI taxonomy): Eukaryota > Metazoa > Chordata > Actinopteri > Myctophiformes > Myctophidae > Protomyctophum > Protomyctophum parallelum. The sequence continues at coordinate 47,520,830 of NC_139698.1, forward strand.
CATTTGTGCTTATATAGTAAATCAAACTATTTCTTCAGAACTGCTGCATGATATCAATCAACCTAGCCTTGAATCAAGAAGACTATCGTCATAGATGTATTTGGTCGAGTCTGGATAGTCTTGATCCATGGCTAATATCAACACAAGAAATGTGTTTTCAGTGAGCTCGTCAAAAACAAAGAAGATCACTTTTGCAGGTAGATCTGTCCTCCTCACGCGATGCATATGAAACTAAGCATTAGCTGCCAGCCTGCCATGGGTAACGAATAGCGACAAAAACTAAAAACATAGAACCAAGGGCGCGTCGTTGTCCGCGTGCACGTGTAGCTACTGTACCATCAACTGTTCTCCACTCCGGTTTGTGTTTCTTGTGTTTCTTCCCCATTATCTCTCCACGATAACAATCAACAAATACGTCTACTTATGTTTACTATTGTTTACTACAAGCGATGTAACAACAGCACCGCCATTAGCCGGAAACGATGATGAGTGACCCTTTAACAATAGTGTTCTTTTAACTCATGTTGTTTCTATTTTCAGTGCTCAGATCTGATCCGGGCTAGATCCCGCCTACCGTATCTGGTCATTTCTATTTTCCACGTACAGCTTTACATGCACGCACACGAACCGTTTCCGTATCCGCTCTAGACTGGATATGGAAACTGCAAAGCCAAATTATCCCATCCCTGTCGGGCCAGTGTTGCCAAGTCTGCTTATTATATAAACTGAATTGGGATAGCTTCGTAACGTTGTAGTGATGAATAAGGCTGGGATCGAGGGCGAGGCCGGGTCTCGAACTATTTCACGTTTTTGATTGATTGATTGAAATATTTATTAACAGTTTGTAGAATTTACAGTACATTTTAAGCACAAACTCAATACAAAGACTGTCAACTGTGAGTGGACGACCCAATTAAGCATTACACTTGTTTACAACAGGGACAGGGTCCACATTGTTCAATTCATCAGAATACGTACAGAATACGTCAGAATCAGAATCAGATTGTACTCATTGTAGACCCACACCGGCACACCCCAACATGTTTTTGTTTTTGGACCAATGTTTTGTGTATTCAAAATGTTTCAAAAACATCAGTGTACTCGGCATTGGCATCAAAAAGTACTTACAGTAACAAAAGTAAAGGTACTATATGTGTATATATTTTTTTAATCTACAAGCAAGCTCACAACGTGTGAACCATTGTGAGCTGGTACATTTACTTTATTCAAATAGCCAAAGTTTAAAATGAAGTGGTTAATGTATGTTTTGCAATAAAATATAAATCTACAAAGTATTAAACTATAAAGTTTTCAAATAATTGTAGTGCGCGTATTGGAAGTTGAAGTCGAACTCGAAGTATAAAGTATTGGAAATTGGACATACTTTAGTAAAGCAAAAGTACCTCAAACTTGTACTCAAGTACAGTACTTAAGTAAATGTACTTAGTTATTTGCCACCACTGCAAAAATATCAAATTTCCACATTTTTTGGCTGTTTAGGGCTTTAGTTGTTTTCGTAGACCTGACAGCTTGTTTCTGTTGCAAAATCTGGCAACACTAGACCATTCTAGAATGATGTTGTTCCGGGTTGAATGAACAGCGCGCTGAATTCGATTGACCGACAGTGTGAACGTCAATAAGTAAACATCAATAACGTCGACATCGTTCATACGGTTATATGAACCTTATTCAACCCTAGGTTGGTCTGACTTTTAAAGTTACTAGATAGATAATAGTGATGACATTAATGTAATTGTAACCTTTGGGAGCATCTGTATGGGTTAGCTACACGAACTAATAGCACGTAATGACAACAACTCACATTTTAAACTGTCTCATTTAATCTCTTCGTCTTTGCTTGTGTGTTCGTTTGTGTTTTCGTTGTTGTCTATTTTAAATTGTACTGTACATTTGATTCATACTGCTTTATGTAATAGCTAGTAGATTAGAATACTACATTGGTAAGAACATAGCCCTCCAAGCAGAACCCAATGCTACTGAAGTTTCTGACATTTGTTCGACCCAGTGCATTGGGTCCTGTTGCACCACTACCATGCCACCTGGTACGCAGCCATTCTTAAACATAAACAACATGTTTAGCGCCTGTCTGCGCTCTTTGACGACATTTTTTCGTGTGAGCGTTTCTGAATATGTTTAGTATAAGTACCCATACATGCCGCTGCGAATATCTCCTGTGGCGCGGAAGCCGTTAAGTATTTTTAATCTTTGTTTGACCGATTTGGTCGCTTTGATTCTTCTCTTCCTTCCTTGTTTATTGACACCTCATTGTACCGCCTATCTAGCTAGCTAGTGGCGCTATAGCAATGACAGAGCAGATCAGAGGCAGGGACGTAGCCGCACAAGCCAACCGCACACCGGGAGGCGGTACAATAAACGGTAAACAAACAAGAAGAAATAAAGCGACCAAATCGGTCAAACAAAGATTAAAAATACTTAACGGCTTCTGCGCCACAGGAGATATTCGTAGCGGGATGTATAGGTACTTAAAGTTCCCGAATTCAGAATAACTCAAGCAAAAAAAGACCGTCACACGGCGCAGATTCAATCTTAGAGAGCATTTTTACTTCCGCGTTCCGGAATTCCCATACGAAAATATAGTTATGACCAGGGACCCAACATAAAACTCATCAAAATTTCAGAAAAGCTTTATGTAGGGTCCCGAAAGGGGCTAGTAAGAACATTGACTTTACTTTATTGTATTATCCTCGAATTGTTTTTAACCTCTAAGTTCATCGTTGTGTATGGTCGTTACTCGGGCAATATGCACTGCATAGGCAGATGAAGGCTGGCTACGCAAGGCTAGGGTCCCCCTGCCTTGCTGCTCCCCGGATCTCCTCTCTCAACCGCATAAACACTAGAGCCAAATTCCAATACCCCAAATCTCGGCCACTCGCTCACTCACACTCGGCCACCCGAAGCATGGTGGTGTTACGGTGAAATTGGTGACCTGCTAAAATATGTGACAATCATGTGTAGACAATCACATATCTATGTCAGTGTCCGTCTGTCCGAACATAAATCATTGACGTTTGTTTATTAGCAGAGTTCAACCTAGTGGTATTTAAGCCACGTTATGTGAAGTCCACAAGATGGTCACATATTTCGGCAGGACACTATTTTCACTGTAACACCGCCATGCTGGAGTGACCGATTGTGAGTGAGCGAGTGGCCGAGATTTGGGGTATTGGAATTTGGCTTAGGGGCTGTATTTTGCGTCTTAAGTACCAGGTCTTGTTACCTAACTTGAGTAAATTAAAGACCTGGAGGCGTGATCAATGCTCTTTGGCCACTCAGAATAGCCAAATGGCATTGATCACGCCTCCAGGTCTTTAGTTTACTCAAGTTAGGTAATAAGACCTGGTTTAAGACACGCAAAATACAGCCCCTAGAGGTCTTAACTTTGAATGACTATTCCTTGTTGTCCAGGGATGGATTCTGACAGCATGGAGGTTGGCCACAAGCCGCATTTCGGTGATGACAGTATCCATGTGGAAGTCCATGTTAAATCACACAGGTGAGTAACGGACTCATTTAATCAACATGGCTCATTGTTATGTGATGTTATGTTAGTCCTCGGAAATATAGCAGATACACACCCACACATAGCACTCACTCACTCACTCACTCACTCAGATTTGTATTCAATTATTATTACATTATTATTTGTATTAACAGTACTATTTTACACTGATTCTGTCTCATTTCATTTCACCTGTCAGCACCGTCCAACGGTCTGAGGTGAAGATGAACGTTCTGACTCTACTGAACCGCCACAGCACAGTTTTTGGAAATCACAAATGGACTGAGTTTGATGATGATTTCCTGAAGGATCATGTTCAATCTGTGGCCATAGTTGATATAGACAAGAGGGTAAGATGAGCCTGTTCGTTTTAATGTAATGACAAATATGTTTGTAAATTAGTAGTTCACTTTGGTCATATTCCTAAAGGAAACAAGGCAGATTTTTTGTATGGGTTTTACAATCAACAGAACAGATTATATTAGATTATAGTACAGTCTTTTTGGACAACATCAACAGAGGTGCTCAGTTAATCGAACTGTGCTAAGTCGAGTTCAATTCAATTCTTCTAACAAGAAAATATTGATGGAAAAGTGATACCCTTTTAACATAGCTTTTGGGGACTGAATTATGAAACTGCTCAAATAATTCCTGTCATTTGTCAGTCATCCCATTCTTCCAGCCTATTACCAGCAAATCGTTTCTGTCGGGTGGAAACCTTTTATATCCAAAACCATTTTTGAGTGGTGCAATCACTCCATTAGACAGCTATGTGTGTCCCTGGGTCTGTCTGTCAGTCCGTCCAAGCACGGAAATAGCTTGGTTGGTAACTCTGTCATTTATCAACCGTTTCGGACGTGGGGCGGCTTGCCCGAACCAGGCCAGCCCCCTGGCCGCCCGCATTCCTGGGGGTCTGGATGTTCCAGGGACCCCCAGGGACCCCCACACGGTAACTATGACATTTCTCGACCGTTTCGGACACGGTGCGGCTCACCGGAACCGGGCCGGCACCCTGGCGGCGTTCTTGTGGGTCTGGAACTTCCGTGGACCCCCCGGGGACCCCCACACGGAGTTGCACCACTCACTTCACACTGGTGTGATTTTATTTATAGAGTAAGTGGAGACAGACAGGGAACGAGGAGAGAGAGACGGGGAGTGACATACAGCAAAGTTCATCAGGATCGGGACTTGAACCTGCAATGTGCTGTCAGGCGGCTGCATTGGGAGTCTAGGTGCCCGGACCGCTAGGCCGCCTCAGACCATATATCGGCTATTTTCAACAGTAGAGCCTTAATTTACGGAAAAACATAAAACGCTGAAATATGGAGATATAATGAGGTTTCTGCTCAACAGCAACAAAATGTGAGTGCAGTGCCCTACCTAATATTCATGAATATTTTGTCCTCTATTTAGCAGCCTATTGATCTGAAGAGATCCACTCTCTGTATTCATATCTTTACACTGAACGAGGATGGCCCCACTCAGCTTAACCTTCAGGATGACGAGGACCTCTCTGCAGCCAATCACTGGCTCCTGCCAGCTGGTGAGATATGGATTTTTTTATTGAACAGATTATAAATTGTTACAAACATTATGATAATGAAATACATTTTCTTTTTTATGAAACAAAATGAAAGAAAAAATAAACAAGACAAAAAAGAGAAAGAAATCCCTTAACCCTCCCACCCATACTGCTCAGTGACACTGCATACTATATAATAAGATGATAGAAAGCTCATGGAAAACATCTGAAAAGAAAATGGCTTACGAGATACGGATTTTAAATTATGTTTTTTATTCAGTTCAAACACTAGTACACTACAGCAGCAGGTGTGACACTACAGTAGTTTAGGTCAAATTACAGAAGTAATTTCACATTGTCACATTTCCAGTGTTGTGCAAGTTCTTCAAATATTACTTATTTAAAAAGGTAATGTTAGTTCAGGTATTACTTGTTATCAAATGTTATTAGTTACGTTACTAGTTCTACAGTACATGTAATATCTACAGTATATTATTAGCCCACCCTTCTGACAAAGTGATGTACTGTACAAAACCTGTTTAACCAGCTGCACAGGTTCAATTACACTAAAGGAGTAGTTCACCCCAAAAATGATAATTATGCATTTTCTATCAATTACACACCACATGAAGCCTTGACCAGCAGAGTCTCCGGAGACATTAGCATCTTTCCGCCGGTCATCAAATTATTGGCTCAGGAATGCGACAAAACAAAAAAATCTCCACAAATTCAAGGATTCATGTGGTGTGTAATTGATAGGAAATGCATAATTATTTTGGTGAACTAATCCTTTAAGTCACAATAATGAAATGACTACACGTGTTTGTTTTTGTTTTTTTACAGCTGAATTTCATGGCATTTGGGAGAGTCTGGTATATGAGGATGGCATCAAAACACAGGTAAAAATTGTTTTGATGAGGTGAAGGTGAAATGACAATATTATTCGTTTTAACTTCAAATGCCTAACTTGGAAAATGTTTTTCTTTAGCTCCTGGATTATGTCGCAACGACAATTTTCTTCTCAGACAAAAATGTAGACAGCACGTTGATTTCGTGGAACCGCGTAGTTCTGCTTCATGGTAATTAACTCTGAACAGGAATGTTCTTTTGACTGATGACTTCATTGTGAGCATGGCATGTGAATATGACACGTATATTAATAATAATGAAAACCAGTGTAATTAAAGCTGTTTGTATGCGCCCACATCCAGGCCCCCCAGGCACAGGTAAAACGTCTTTGTGCAAAGCCCTTGCCCAGAAGCTGTCAATCAGGCTATCATCTCGGTAAGAGATCCCTCATTCAGCAGTACCCACTTCCTGTTGTAACTGCACCCCAACTCCTTTCATTTCACCATGTTCTCCCTTCCTCCCCTAGGTACTCCTATGGGCAGTTTGTGGAGATCAACAGTCACAGTCTCTTCTCCAAGTGGTTCTCAGAGGTACTATACAACTACAGTATAGCCTTCTTTTTCCTCCACGTCAATTGATTGTGTTCATGATGTTGGAGCAGGTATTTAATCATTAAACTGTAATGTTTCTTTGTTACAGAGCGGTAAACTTGTCACGAAAATGTTCCAGCAGATCCAGCAACTGATAGACGACCAGGAAGCCCTTGTCTTTGTGCTTATTGACGAGGTAAAATTGGCAGTGTTATTCTTGTCCAGACTCCAAGACAACTGACATTCAGAAGTGTACTTTTGCTAGTCTACTGTATGCAAGTTGCAACTGGTCGAGTTATTACAGTTGTAACGGCAGCTATAGCTGGATGGGCAGACAGAGCCCACCTGGGTAGCAGTAAAAGGTCCCAGGTTCAATTCCCAGCCCCAACAATGTGTTGAGGTGTACCTAGGGGTGGGTCCCGAAACTCGGGACCAAGTATGTACCGAACCGAACGTGCCTGGGTACCGGGTACCCATTACAATAATTCAATTTCGGTTCTCTCTATCGGTTCTCACAGACACGTGGTCACACGCTATTTATTTATTTTCTACCCTTTTAATAGAAGCGCAGGGAACAGAGCTGATCTACAAGCCTACACCGCGTTGCATCAGCGACGCGTTGTGGGCTTGTGGCTTGCAGAGGCGGGGCTATTTCTCTGCATGGAGTTGTCGAGGAGTGTAGAGACAGAGAGACGCGCGGTGCAGAGAAGCATTGAAGCAACATCATTATTAAAGTTTCTTAAACGTAATTTTCAAGTCAAGTTTATGGGAGGCAACTTTTAAGAGAGGGTACAGGAGTCTTGTGCTCTGCTGCCTGAGTTGCCTCACTGCATGATCATGCATGTGCGCTGCACAGCATTGAATCAACCCACCTCGGATGCGTGTGTGTCTGTGTGTGTGATCACGGCGTAGGGTCCAGACTCCAGAGGCTCAATTAGTTTAGACTCTAAATTAATTAAACTAAACTCTAATTAACTTTAGAGCTTGCAGTCGAACTGTCGAAGAGAGGTGGCGAAAAAACAAGAAAAACAACAAATGATAGCCTACTCTGGCAGCATGCACATTTCTGCAAGCCGCCTTTGTTTTCAATGATCCCACCATTCGCACGTCAGCAAAGCCGTTCTCACCTATCGGCTGGAGATGCCCCCCCCATTAGCGATGCTAATTTGTGTGTGTGTGTGTGTGTGTGTGTGTGTGTGTGTGTGGGTGTGTGTGAGTGTGTGTGTGTGTGTGTGTGTGTGTGTGTGTGTTGCTCTCAGATCTCAGACATGCTTTTATTTGTCATTGTCAGTAGTTAGTAGTAAGAGAAGTAGCCTACAACACTATTGCCCTGGGTAAATACAGAATAGATATATTATATTTAAAATAATCACTATATTATCCACAAATGGCTCAATAAAGGAGAGGATGTTACACTATATTGAGCTTTTTTGTTAAATAAACATTTGACCTCTTATTTAAGTTATTTTATACCATTTTGGAACCGAAATAGGGAACCGTTAAGAACCGGAATCGATAAGCAGAACCGGAATCGGTACCGGTCTCGAAAAAATCCTAACGATACCCATCCCTAGTGTACCTGAGCAAGACCCTCCTCCCTGGGCAGTTCTCAGCTGGATGAAGCTCAAAATTGAATTTCCCTGCCGGAGGAAATAGTTATAATAATTATTTATTTTCTTCTTATTACATATAGCACCATTCATGAAAATCATCAAGCTTAGTTGTTCTATGACTTGAAGTCCAAATCCACTTTTTTCTTCAATTCTCGGAGGCATGACTTACACCAGTGGCTTTCAACCTTTTTCATATCAAGGCCCATTATGTATTCAGCATTTGAGCCACTGTAATGAGATTTAGCCTGTCAGACCCAAAACTTAGAATATTTTGTTCTGGATGTTGTTGGATAAGATTTTTTCCACAATTTCATGCTGTATAATGTTGGTACCATTAGGATAAATAACAGGCAAACGTTGATCAAAATAACAATTCTTCTACATTCTCTAATTGTGTAGACTTGTAAATTAAGTAATGCAATTTAACTCTTGAGTCTGAGAGCGTAAAATGATTTCATTTTATGGTTTCATTTTACACTCGAGTTAAAGATCTATAAGGGTCCAACTCCATCATTTAGCTGGGACCACCTGGAACCAAGGGCCACTGGTTCAGAACCACTGACTTACACAGATTGTTATATATGCAGAAATTGCCACCAAAGAATCCTTTTCACTTTTTTTTACTGAAGGTGTGACGTCACTGATCGCACAATCCATAGTCATAGTTCAATATGAGCCACTTGGCGAAATCACTTTTCTTTGCGCAGTGTATTTGGATATTCATAGACCCAGAATTTCTTAATGAGTGAGAAAGGGTTCCCATGCCATTTTCAAATTATATTGTTTTACATTTTACGGAAAACCATGTAACTAATTCATTGCCAACCAAAATAGCCCTACTACCAGCTATTTTCCATTTTACCCATCATTTAAGTAGTCACAGAATATTCATCTTCACTACCATCGCACCCCGGACAGTTGATAATGAGAGAGCTTGTAAATCCCGCATTTAGTGCAATGATACAGGAAGGGAGATATGAGCATTCTTGAAATTTCTCTAACATTTTGCGACCATGTGATTTCCTTGTTCCTGGTACACTGGGACTTAAAGGGGAATACCACTCATTTTCAACATTTTACTATGTCATTAATATACCTTAGAGTTGTAGTGTGGAAATAATAAAAAAGTCCCCCCATTCTGTGGTGCCTAGAACTGGAGGTCTGAAAAGGTGAGTGAGTGTTTTAAACAACATGTTAATCATAGCAGACTATTGTTTTTACATACTTAAAACATTCAACCAATATACTTCGTTGACTGGGGTCACCTAGGGCTCTATACTTGTTTTTTAACTGTACAACAAATCTCTTTGCCGAAAATAGTCAATCTACATGTAATGTGTAATGTGTAGTAATGTGTCGCAATTGGTTATGAGGTTGTGGATCTGCTATTCTCGCTGAATGTTCAGCCCAGAATGTGGTTAATGTAAGCTACCCATGAGTGAAACACTCCATTGTTTTGTGGAGGTTAGGTGGAGAGTCTGACTGCGTCGAGGAGCGCCAGCCAGGCCGGTACGGAGCCTTCCGACGCCATCCGAGTGGTCAACTCTGTTCTCACACAGCTCGACCAGATCAAACGGTCAGAACTTGTATAGCCTATAAATAAAAGTTCTCTCTTCAGGCGCCGTCATGTGACTCAACCAGTTAATGAGCCACAACTTTACATGTGGTCCCTCCTCTCCTGTCTTTTCATCGCATGCCTATCCTCCTAATGGGGTATAAATTGTCATCAAACATTTCTGTCATTACTGTTGTTTTCCAGCTGGTTAAGCTGCTCATTTATGGAAACGCATAACTCTGCATGCCTCTTCTCCCGTGCCTCCCCTGCCTTTCTCTCTCATAACAAAACATGAAAAGTGAGCTGATTGCACGCTCAAGTGTTGTTAAGAAACTGGCAGCCACAAGTTTACTGTTCATAAGATCACTCTTATTGTTTTGTATAAACCATTAAACACTTGACTCAGTAGACTTAATTCGCACCGCATACCACTTTCTTTATGTTTCCTACTTTCATTATTACCGGTACATTTTCTATGCTGCTGTTAGGCATTCCAATGTGGTGATCCTGACCACGTCCAATGTGACGGACAAGATTGACCTGGCGTTTGTGGACAGAGCTGACATAAAACAGTACATCGGCCCGCCGTCTGAGAAGGGCATCTATAACATCTACCTCTCCTGCCTGGAGGAGCTGATGAGGGTGAGCAAACACCCAATAACCAGTGTGGTTGGAAACGTACTCAAATGTTTTACTTAAGTAAAAGTATCTACTACGATGTAGAAATACTCTGTTACAAGTAACAGAGTGTACTTGCAATCTAAATCTACATTTTGCAAAGTACTCATTATGCAGAGCATGTCTTCAAGTTGTAAAATGTCTACAATTATTTTGAAATGAGCAGATCTACACGCTCACAATGCGTCGCATCGTGACGCATTGTGCACGGTGCACCTGTTATTTTCAAATGACAGAAATGTATAAAGGGCTGAAGCGGGTAATATATGTTTTGTAATAATAATCCAAATCTACAAGTAACTAGTAACTATAAGTTTTCAGATAAATGTAGTGGAGTAAAAGTACAGTATTTACCTCTGAGATATAGTGGAGTAGTAGTAAAAGTACTGGAAATTGGAAATATTCAAGTAAAGCACCAATAACTAAACATTGTACTTAAGTACAGTACTTAAATTGTACTTAGTTACTTTCCACCACTGCCAATAATGTTTGTTCTGTAATTGTCTGTTGGCTGTCCCTCCACCGATGAAACCTCATTTTGATTGTGACATCGAAATCAGTGAAATTATTTTGAATGAAATGCAGCACTAAAGCACGTTATCTTATAGGAACTATATGTTAGTAGTTCGTACTAGTATTATCCAAACTAGGCACTTTGGGGGCAAAGAAGCTCGCCTTAACCCATTAAAACCAGGAAAGAATCAGTCGTTTTGGCTATTCAAATATAGCAGACTATTTTTGATTTTTTTTTGAAAGATCGTGAAAGTGTGTGTGAGAACTAGTGATTTTAGAAGGTATTTGTAGAATCTTCATAGAACCTTCAGGTTCCTTAATGGGCTAAAATCATTGTCTTTAATCCGTTCCAGTTGACCCAGACGTGCACTTATTTAATTTGTTTGTATACAGTGCCTGATCATCTACCCACGGCAGCAGCTGTTTACCTTGTATGAGCTGGAGACCATGGGCTTTGCAGAGAGCACTTTGTCAGAACACAGTCTGGCTCTTAGAAACCTCGCAATGTGAGTACAGCCTCCAATCATCAATTACTTAACCCATTTAGGACTGGGGCCTAGTGCCCTGCCCATAAATTAGTCCAACCTCCCGTTAGTCCGACCTACGTGGCTGGTTAAGGCTGAGGTTACCGCTTAAGACTCGTCATCCTGCTAAATACCTAACCGACACTGACTTCGCTGATGACATCACGCTTATCAGTCAATCATTGGAATACGCTCAGGCTCGCCTTCAGTCTCTTGAGCAGGCCTCCAACTGTGTTGGTCTTTATCTCAACGAGACGAAAACTGAATACTTAATATATGCAAATCCAACAATAACCAAATTATAAAAACACTTAACAACACTCCTCTGAAACAGGTTGATGACTACAAGTATTTGGGTTCATATATATCTTCTTCCGAAAAGGACTTTCAAACTAGGAAGGGTATGACCTGGTCAGTCTGCAATGACATGCATAAGATCTGGTCATCCCAGCTTAGTAATGTTCAAAGTAAAAAAATATTTAGGACGACCGTTGAGCCGATTCTACTCTATGGCTCTGAGACATGGACACTTTCAAAGAAATTAGAGAAACGGTTGGATGGCACTTACACCCGCCTTCTAATGAGAGCACAAAATCTGTCTTGGAAGAGCCACCCATCGACTAATCTAATATATGGCAACCTTCCCCGTGGTTCTTCACTAGTCCGATCCAGAAGAACACAGTTTGCCGGCCACTGCTACAGAGCTGACAATGAGGTTATATCTTCTCTTCTTCTCTGGAATCCTTCCTCAAAGCAGACCAGAGGTAGAAAACTGTCGTTCCCTGATGTCATCGCTAGGGACACATGCATCAGTAAGCAGGAACTGGGGATGGCAATGAAGGACCGGAAAGTCTGACAATGGCATTGTGAAATCCATGATCTCGACCACGGTCAAAAAATGATGAAGACTGAGGTTATAGTTATTGTTGTGATTATGATAGTGTTAGTAATCGGTTGGACTAAAGGGAGGCAGATTTTAAAAACACCTTCAAAATCCTGACCTAATAATAAAAATGAAAAAAAGTTAATTCTGCTATATACTGTGTATAGCAACAAGAACGCCCAAAAAGGTTTCCCGTCTTAAATTGGAGGGCAACAATGCCAATTTCTATCCTGTATCTACGTCTTAAATTCTTATTTATTTAAAAAGAAAAAAGGCTTTAAAAGCACGACTCAATTGTATTCAAATTGTTTTTGAAAAAGGTCTTGTATATGTTTGGAGGTGAGGTATTCCCAATCTGATAATATGGTTATATATACTGTATAGATATACTGTATGGCCCTCATTTATCAATTCAGTGTAAAATATGCCTCAAATTCGAGTGTAGGTTTCGTAGTACACCCACGTCGCCACGGCATTTATAAAGTGATCGCAAACAGCTGATCCTTCCTTAATTTCGTTCCGACGTTAATAAATGTGACGGCTGAAATCTATCTGGAATAAAGCCTCACCCTCCTTTTTGCGACATGAACAGAATGCAATACGACCCTGAAACCATGGTTATAGGGGGGGGGGAAGTTTCACTCGCTTGCCTTGCTGCCCCCTCTCTCATACACACACAAACACGCACACGCAACTTGTTGTATATTAAATAAATGAACCTGCAGGAATTTAATAAAGATGTCTGTTTCTCCTCTTGCTTCGCTTCCCTTGCTGCCCGCCTCACCCCCCGCACGCACGCACATATCGCAATTTGTAAGCAACTGTCACTGTGTGTTGTAAAGTATTTTTAATTTAATATACAACAAGATATATTAGTGAACAAAACCTGAACCTGTGAACCATGAATTAAATAACAAATAGGCACACACACACTGCTGTTTTGCATATGCTCCTCCTGTCCGTCTGTCTCTCTCTATCACTGTGGTCCGTCCGTGACACCGTGACCAACTGACCATGCACATTCGACAGTCTATTTAGATTGCCTCGCAGTCGCTAGTCGCTGCAGTGGCTGTCAATATATGAATGTGCAGTCAAAACCGTAGCCTATGTGGCTGCATGCAGCAGGCACTGGTGGTGGTGGTGGGCTGGCTGGGACAGCCTACCTATCTCCGATGCGGTTCCCACTTGCGCTGGCACGGTTCATTTGGCATTCGAGCGACGTGTCGGGTTTATTAAACGAGGAGGAGATTGCACATACCGTAACTCCAGAAAGACATTGGCCTGCTGTAGATTAGGCTACAGTAGCCTATAGGCTACCCACGTTAATTGGGACTCTCCGTCATGGAAATATTTCAGCACAGACAGCCCAAATCCTCGCATGTATGCACCCATGCAAAACACTGTTTAAATGGCTTAAGCATCTAACTAGCAACATTGTTTTTAATTGCGCGATTTTTATATCTCCTACTAATTTCATATGACATAAAGACACATCGTTGATGTATTCGTTAACTTTTTTTTACATGTAGCCCATATGCATACCTACCGGTATACAGTTATATATAAATAACATTTTAGGAGTGAATAGCCTACATATATGTTTAGATGCCTGTGACAGCCTCTCAGGCTCAAATGGTAAATGCGTGCACCCATATTTTGGTGTACGCACGGTTGATAAATGAGGGCCTATAAGTGTATATATTTACCCTGGTCCTGTGTCTAATCTAAGGTGCTGAAAAGATGAGTTTTCTGTGTACTAGTCACAGTATAGACATTTACAAAAGAATAATCTTCAACGTCAACACTTGTTTTATTTGATTTATTCCCCAGAAAAAGTAAAGGCTTGAGTGGAAGAGCACTGAGGAAGCTCCCGTTTCTGGCCCACGCACTGTTTCTAAAGGTCAGCTTTTGGTCCCATTGTACTGTATGTTTTACAAAAAAAAGTTTGGCAGGTGAACTTTATTTTAACATCCACAATATTAAGATATATAAAAGAAAACTAAATTTCTTTTCATTGGTTTGTTTGTAGACACCGACAGTAAGTCTCGAGAGCTTCCTGGAAGCTATGGATAAAGCAGTGGACAAGCAGAAAGAGGAGAAGGCTAATCTGGTTAACTAGTATGTGACCGGTCCACACCCGGCCAGAAGGAAGAGGTTTTTGTCTTGTAAATCCACATCTGTGTTGTTCTGATGTGCAGGAAAATGCCATCATTATCGATCTTTTTTTCTAAAGCTTCATTATCCAGTTATAATGCACTTGGCTGCACTGTGACTGCAGTACTACAGTTCTCACAGTCGGGGGAGTGCCATAAGGCGTCCTGTGGCACTGAGTGAGTTAGTTAAGGGAATAGAATTAATTCAGGTAATGTCACGTATAACAGCTGTTTCAACTGGTTTCCGGCAGCACGCACATTTTACCTTGTTCATGAAGTCACAATCCAATGTTCAGTACTAAATAAAGTTTTCTGTATCCACATTAATCTCATGACCGTTTGACAGTATGGCACAGTTCACATTTGGGTCATAGCCCACTGGTTGATCTATTCAATGGTGCTATGACCTTCTAAAACCCCATGTCAGTAAACTGCTATTATTAATCCATTAACCTTAATGTTTACAATATGAATATACTGTATATATTTACTCTTTAACTATATTTTTTTATCTGGAGTTTCCAGGAGAGTAAATAAATTGGTTGCTTTGGGCTGTGTATCTTTTTGCATGTCGTTTTTCATATTTTAGTTTGCAGAGTTAATAAGTTGGGTTCTTCTAAGTAGAGTACAAGTTGTCTTTCTAAGTTTCTACTCAGATGTACCAGTATATTTTTGAAGGTCTAACTAGCATAGGATCACTCATCCATCGGTGGTTTGGGGGATTTACAGTGCAGCAGAATCATAAGGGCTAGTAAAGTGGTAAATGCAATCACATCTTTATGCTTAGGATTAGTTTGTTGGTCAGTTGGCGACTTGGAGCAAAACCAAAGATAGCTGTCAGTGTCCACGGTCCACTGCCTGTGATAGTCTAAAAAACAAATGACTTATACTCAAAAAAGGGCAAGACCAGAATATGTGTCAGTGTTAATGGAGCACTATGATACCAGCTACAGTTATCACCTTTGTTGAAATATATTCTGGCTAACCTAGACTTGGGTTTAAGACCTATAATTGAATTACACATACTGGTATACGGACACAAGAAAACATGATGTTCTCCAGATGTGTCCTGATAAAACAGTGACCATAGTGGCTAGTCTAGTCGGCCTAAAGGCCTGCCTCTTGGACATCAATAGATGGATGTCTTCATGTCCCAAACTATCTTGCAGCTCAACTCAAAGGAAATTGTCCTCTTTGGCCCTCCAAAACGACACCGACATTTTTAAAGACAGCCTGGCCATAGCTAGACTGGCCACGAATAAAATAGAAAAATAAATCAGACTGGCCATGAATGTTACCCCAGTGGCCTAAACCTTGGGGTATTCAACTTTTCATTGACTCCGACCTTAGTTTTAATGTCCAAATTACCGGTAATTTAAACATCTTTCTTTCAGCTAAGAAACATAGCTAACGGTTCCCAATTTAGAATAGGTAATCCATGCTTTCATCACATCACCCTTAGATTATTGTAATGCACTACACTGGCCCAACTCAGACATACATTTCCCTGCTGACTAACACCAGGAAAAGGTTACAGGACCACATTACCCCAGTCCTGGTTACTCTTCATGTTCTCTTCTGTTGCTTTTAGAATCGTTTTTAATTTGTCAGCCACGATTTTTGTAACCCATTTTTTTCACGCAGTGTTAATCGAATCAATGTAATCCTGGCACTACACTCCCTCTGCCAACCTGGGGAGAGCAACGGACTGACCTCATGTTTCCTTCAATGCATGAGGAGTCCAAGCTGCTACTTTTCACCTGACAGGGGAGTTTCCCTGGTTGGACGTAGAGAGAAACGTCCAACCAGGGAAACGTATTTGTTAAGAAAACCATTCTTGCAAAGCACCCATTCCCCCCTCTTTTCTTGTTGGATTTTTGTATCAATTATAGCTGATCTCTAAGTTGTTAATTTTCTATTTTGCATCCTTTGCATTGTGTTTTGTTTTCCTTGCTTAGTTTTAATGTGTACATTTTCTGTGAGGCATTTTGGTTATTATAACTTATAACTACAACTACACACATTTTCTCAGAGGCTATATTGAGGGAAAGGTTTGCTGATATTTTAACCACATTAACCATGGTGTCCCTATTTTGGGTTAAAAAATATATATATAATTTATTTTTCAAAAATGAAATAAGCAACTTTTCACTTGTTAATCTGATATGATCATAACATTGAACATTCTACTCCATTCCTGTGGCTGTGCATAATTTAATCTAATTATGTTATTATCACACCCATGCCTACTGAAAAGCAACCTAGATCTGAGGATTTTTTGTTACAAAAGGTTTTTTGTAACACCCATGCATCCAAAAGCACCAAAGGAGGCATAGACCACAGAAGAGAGGTAGGTGGTGCTCTCTGAAGTTGCCCTATATTGCTTAAAGTATGCAGCTGCTAAACGCATTATACACATAAATACATTCTAATATAAGACACAACACAAGACAGTATCACATGATAGACATAGATAGAAAGAACAAGTAATTCTAAATATTCCTCATAAACCTAGACCTTCGTGTGTATAGTCTCAAGTGCAGGTGAGACATCATTTAGCAGCCTAATCAGACAGAATAAAAATAGGTGGTACTTGAGCAGCAAAGCACCACTGAAACACACATAGTAAAGTAAGTGTGGATGACTGTTGTCAAGACGTTGTTGACAGACGGTGCTCAGTGCTTGAAGGTAGCCTTGTAAGTGAGGCACAAACGAAAGTGAATCAATGAAGATACTCAGTGCATGTCAAATATAAAAAATACACATATTGTAGCCTATAATATAGGCTACAATATGTGTATATGTGCACATATTATGTGCAATAATGTAAGACTATCATCATTATGCTAGGCCTATTTCATAGTCAGAGACTGTACTGTAAGTAATAGGTGTAGGCATTTCTTTCTCAGTCTTTCAAGGGGATCACTATATTAGAGTTGCAATACTTGAGTTGCAATCAATTCAACATTAAATCCAGGAATAGAAAATATATAAAACTAGAAAAGTGTGCTCCTCTGAGTGCAGATCTCCCCCAGGCCAGGTTGACGACCCGGGCCTTCGCAGGCGTCGTTGTGTGCAGTCCTCAGGACACAAAGAAGCTGCAGGGAATATTAGTGAAGCTAAGAGAAGGTTTTTAGTCTGTATGAATCAAGTTTGGTATCGATACTTTAAAGAAAATATCTATATATTGTTTTGTTTGTTTTTGTGATTTTCCAGTGGTTATACCTGTAGAAGGCCATGTCGTTTTTGGCAAGAGAAATATTGCTTTTCATGGCATATGCATCGCCATGGTCTGACTAGGCTATAATGTTTGAAGTAGTGTTCGACCGATCGGCCACTGATATATCGCTGGCCGATATCTGCTATTACTTTTTTTAAATGAAATAGTAACAACAGATGGTTATGTCCACCTGTCAGCTTTAGCCTACATTGTTTATTGTTCAATTTCTATTGTCATCTAAATTTGATTGATTTCTGGGTATTTCTTTCTGTCAGATTTGTGTTCACAGTCCACTGCATGACTAATTTGTATATAATATTGTATAAAACAACATAGTCTTATTTTCTGTGTGTTTGCTGTATATCCTCCAGGGTTCAGGTTCTACTCTCTCTTTGCCATATTTTACTATCTTGAAAAAACATGTTAAAATAGTTGAATTGGCGACCTACATTGACACGTTGTGAGCTTGTAGATCGGCTATTTGAACTATTTTAAAATGTTTTTCAAAATAGTGATTACGTTTAGGGATAAGCCGGGGTGGCGCAAGATGTTCCCAATGCCTTTAGGTGACCACTTGGTGGAGCATGGAAGCAGTCACTCCGTTCATTAGTGTGGTTGCCCGAATGGGCAACCAGACTCTTGTAACTGTGACACTTTATTATTTCACTGGAGTAGTCTTTATTTTGACGCTTTATACCTCCCACACTGTACGCTGTACGCACTTGAGCCATATGTCAAATTGACCGGAAAAATCGGGAATCGTGTGCTTGTATTTTGTTAAGAGAAATGTTGTATAGTTTAATTGATATGAATTTATTAGTGAATTAAATTTCCCCATTGACATGAATGGGAAAAGGCAAAAATTCACATTCAAGTATTTGTTCCTCGGAGACTGTAATCACTATAGTTACAAAACTTTTAGGGATAATTCAACATTATCCCTAAACTTATTTAACCTTAAAATTTTATCGGTCGGCCTCATGGTGGCGCTATAACAGCCCACTTTACCTTTTGGCTTATAACTCTTGAACCATAGGTCGTAAAATAAAAAATATGTTTTCCCTGGATTCCTTGGGTCATGACGCATCTTCCCATATAGGCCACGCCCATTTCCGCCATGATAGATTTTCCGCCATTTTGAATTTTGTCCAAAACACACTTTTTGCTTTTCCTCCTACAGATTTTGTCCAAATCTCACAGAAATCGGCACACGTGATCTCTGGACCCATCCAATTAAAACTGAACTGCAGAATTTTGAAAGTGCGTATCGTTCGGCCGTAATCGTCTTCCGAAGTTAGTAGGAGGGGCCTATATCACAAAAAATGCCATAAATCACGAACGGAATGTCCAATCCATCCCACATTTCAATCACATGTCCGGGGTGGTTCAATCAACCATTTTCATCCATAGGGGGCGCCGCAAATGCGAGAAATGTAACCGTTTGTCGCAAAAACATGAATTTCGGGGGTTAAATCCCCTCCGAATTACTTACGCATGATCTAAGGCGTGACTTGAAATTGTAATTGGCTGGCAATACTAGTGGGAGGGGCATATGTAAGCCACTGCGGCAACCACACTCTGCAATTTTTTAAAATTTGTGATGCCTTTGACAGATGTTTGTAGAAGTCGTTCAGTTATTGTTACATCATTTTGTAATTAACCTCTTAAGTCCTACATAATATATACACTTAGTCGCACAACAATGTTCAATTGTAAAAATGGCTGATCTACAAACTCACAACACAGCATTGTGAGGCTGTTTTTGAACATTTGTAAAGGATAATTTCACATGTTTCAAGTGATTAAAGGATGGATGGCTTTGCCGGCATTTAATGTGAATCACCACCAGCCCAGGTGAAATGTATGCATAGTTCTTGTGAGGCTGGAATCTATTTTACAGTATGGCTCTAGATGCGGAACATAGAAATGTTATGTCAGATTTTCACATTCAGAACCGTGTTAATCAGACCAGTGTGTGTCCATGTGGAAACCTCGTATGAATCTGATCTCAGGTCAGAATGGGTTAATCAGACCAGTGTGTGTCCATGTGGAAACCTCGTATGAATCTGATCTCAGGTCAGAATGGGTTAAATACTACTGAAGTTTCACTTGTAAGTTTGGGTAAGAAACTGTTTTTTTTTTGCAGAGACTTTTTGTCTAATCACGTGGTCTGGTTCTTTATTTTCTTTACTTTATACGATAAAGCGTCCAGTACAGGAGTTATGTACAATTTGTCAATTTGCAGGTATTTAGAACAAAATTATAGACTCAAAATCTATACATGCTGCAAGTGCTCCGTCTTCCAATAAATAAGGTTTATCAAGTAGAAATACATGTTTGGTTATGGTGACATACATTTTGTGCGTTGTACATTTACATGACATTGGCAGTTATAAATAAAATTGATATAAATTAACATGTTTTGAGTACTGAGTTATTTCACCGAGCTGGTCAGTTCAGGTGAAGAAGTTTAAATGGTTTAATGTTTGAAATTATGTTAATTAATTTATTATTAGCCAAATTTGTTTGATACATATCAAGTAGTGTCTAATGGGGGTCTAATGGGGGCTCAACAAATGTGGATTTGGGAACAACTGCAGACTGCAGTACAGTATTAAGTTATTAACAGATCCCTGATTGATCTAAAACGAATCCACAAATCACCAACAACACAGCAATAAGGCATTAAAACGTTTCCTTTGGAAAGTCAGAAAGTGACGTGCAAAATAAAAAATAAAATCTGCCAATTTATACACACTATGTTACACGTATACCGACGGTAGGATACCGTGTCTTTTATGGGCGTTTCTGTGGTCAAGATAGGGCTTTTTTTTTGTACTGTAGCCTACCTGTCAGTTCTGCTGCTGGAGTCGGGTCTTCATGTAGGCTATAGCCTATGTGGTCTTCAATGTATAGCCTATGTGGCATGAACACTAAATCCAGGCTAAAATCGCGAGATAGTCAGCAAGTCATTAATTACAGAAGTATTTCACACACCTTTGATTCGCTGTAATAAAGGAACTAAAAGGTGATCATGAAGCAGAGGGAAACACAAAAGTCAGTTGGCAGCGCCACAGCCCAGCGACACCCACGTTGTGGCCAGAAATGTCACTCCGTTTGTAAGCTAAAGGATCCCACATAATGTAGGTTTGTAATAATGTTGTTTTTTGATGAATTGAACAATGTGGACTTTTGATGAATTGAACAATGTTGACCCTCTAAAACAAGTGTAATGCTTAATTGGGTCGTCCACTCACAGTTAACAGTCTTTGTATTGAGTTTGTGCTTGAAATGTACTGTAATTCTACAAACTATTAATAAAATATTTAAATCAATCAATCAAACCAGAGCTAGACTACACCATGATATATTATTAGGAGTACAATAACTTGGCATTGTGAAGAAAAAGGTATTAGCCACAGTGGGGTTGCAGTGTAATGTAATGCTGAAGGTTTAATCACAGGGCTGTCTGCTTTATGTATTATGATTAAACGTGCATTCTGGTATATTGTGAATCAATGATTGAGAAAAACATCAAAGGGGTTTGAACCCGTGAAGTTCTATAAAGTTGTATTAAGAAGTCGGGCGTCTAGACCGCTAGACCACTGAGGACGCTGCCAGGAAAGGGACTCATGTCTGTATTGACTATTTAAGCCGTGACGTAACCCGCTTCCGGCAAAAGACTCGCGGGCGTGGCCTCACGTCACACCCGGAAGGAAGTGCCGACCCCCCTCAAATACGGAAGAGACGCGTGGAGGGGGTTTTGCTCAGTGTTGTTTTGCCACGTCACCATGTCGGTCGTCGTCGTGTCCGCAGCAAGCAGGTACGTTCAATGTTATTTAATACTTAACGTTGTTGTTGTTCAAACATCTGTGATCACTTTATATGATGTTAACTTGTTGTGATGTTTATATATTATGTTCGTGCCACTCAGTAAAACCGAGTTCCAGTAGCCCAATGGTTACTCTCGGCGCTTAGTAGACAACAGGGCCCGGGTTCGAGTCCCCATCGAGGACTGAGAGTTAGCTTCATTCTTACCAAACTAGCACAATTGTTTTAGCTTTTCTCGTCGAGGTCCATTATTCATTCAGTATTTGAGCCTAAAAATGGTGGTCCCGTGGCTCAGATACCGAATGAATAAAGGACCTCGACTTGATGCAAACAAACAGTGTTGTGTTTGTTAAGAAGAAAATAAACTCGGTCATCGACCGGGAAGTGAACCCGGGCCCGGATGTTCACATACCATCGACTGAACCATTCGGCTACTGGATCATGGTTTTATAAAGTAGTAGTAGTAACATATATCAACACAACACAGTAGGAACAGAGCATTCTGGGATGCACGCTAGTTCGTTAGCTAGCTAGCGTGCTGCCGTCGTGAACGTGCACAATGATAGTCAACGGACCAGCGCGTTCATGTGTTTGGGGCCAGGCTGCAATACCTTCATTCGGCCACTATGTCCATTTGGCCTCAGGGTTTCCTCTGGGTGCCTTTTCTCTATTCATAATATACTCTATGCTCACAATGGTGGTCAGTGGCTCAAATGGGTCTGAGAGGCTAAATGGCCTCAAATGGTGGTCCGTGGCTGAATAAATAATCGACTAGAGGTGAACAGAGTAGTGTTTAGATGGTTCTGTTATGACTGCATGCTGTAGTGTTTAGATGGTTCTGTTATGACTGCATGTTGTAGTATTTAGATGGTTCTGTTATGACTTCTCCTCTGCATGCTGTAGTGTTTAGATGGTTCTGTTATGACTGCATGTCGTAGTATTTAGATGGTTCTGTTATGACTTCTCCTCTGCATGCTGTAGTATTTAGATGGTTCTGTTATGACTTCCCCTCTGCATGCTGTAGTGTTTAGATGGTTCTGTTATGACTTCTCCTCTGCATGCTGTAGTATTTTGATGGTTCTGTTATGACTTCTCCTCTGCATGTTGTAGTATTTAGATGGTTCTGTTATGACTTCTCCTCTGCATGTTGTAGTGTTTAGATGGTTCTGTTATGACTTCTCTTCTGCATGCTGTAGTGTTTAGATGGTTCTGTTATGACTTCTCCTCTGCATGTTGTAGTGTTTAGATGGTTCTGTTATGACTTCTCCTCTGCATGTTGTAGTGTTTAGATGGTTCTGTTATGACTTCTCCTCTGCATGTTGTAGTGTTTAGAATGGGGGTGGGCAACTTTGACGATGGAGACTATATTTCCACTATATTTCCACTCTCACTCCAGAGGGCCACGTTGCATATTGCTGTTGTAGCAAAAATAGCCGGTGTACAAGCTCAAAACGGGTCACAGTGCAACGCGTTTGGGGCTTATTGATCAGCTATTTTTTTTCCCCCAAGACGGTGGATTGTGGCCCATGCCTTCCTGCTGTTATTTGTCATGTTGGTGTTCTCTATATCTTTTCGTCCTGGGCATGACGTTAAACTGTTCCGTTCGAGAGGACCGGCGACCCTCGAATGTAAACAGCCACGAAAGGAAACTATGTGTGTGTGAGGTGTTCTATCATTTCATTCCAGTACTACTACTTTGGGTAGTGGCTGGACGTTTGTGTAGATATTGAAAAGGAGGGGGCGAGCAGGCTACCTTGTGGTAGGCCGTTCTTTTGGGCTTTCCATTTACTCCTCTGGTCATTTAACTGGACATAGAAGCGCCTGTTGTTGAGGAGGCTTTTCCCGACCATTGTGCGGTGTTGGACAGTGTCATAGGCAGCAGAGAGATCTCTGAATGCTGCTCCAGTTATTTGTTTTCCCTCAAACCCATCCTCCATGTGTTGGGTGAGGTTGAGCTCTGTCCAGCACAGGAGCGGCCAGGACGGAAACCAGCTTGGTCTTTAGTCAGCTTGGTGTCTGTGAGTGGTATGAGGCGTTGGAGTAGCAGCCTCTCTTGTAGGTGATGCAGAGGAGGTAAATGGGTCGGTAGCTCTTTGGGGGTGATGGGTCTTTGCCAGGTTTGGGGATTGCAACCACTTTGGCCTTTCTCCAGACAGAAGGGATGGTTTTCTGTGCCATGCATTTATTCAGTATCCCCACGAGCCAGGTCTTTGCGTTAGGTCCCAGGTGCTGTATCATTTCTGCCAGTATGTCATCAATCCCTGCTGCTTTTCCGGGTTTCAACTTTCCCATTGCAGTTTCGAGTTCTTCTAGGTCGAAGGGTTTGGTTTGAGGGCTGGCTGATTGAGGTTGGTCTGATACCACTGTGTGATGGTATTCTCCTGTGGGTCGGTGGCGGTGTTGGTCACAACTGGTGGCCAACAGTCGTAACCAACACCGCCACCGACCCACATAGAATACCATCGCACAGTGGTATCAGACCAACCACAATCAGCCAGTCCTCAAACCAAACCCTTCGACCTAGAAGAACTTGAAACTGCAATGGGAAAGTTGAAACCCGGAAAAGCAGCAGGGATTGATGACATGCTGGAAGAAATGATACAGCACCTGGGACCTAGCGCAAAGACCTGGCTTGTGGGGATGCTGAACACGTGCATGGCACAGAAAACCATCCCTTCTGTCTGGAGAAAGGCCAAAGTGGTTGCAATCCCTAAACCTGGCAAAGACCCATTATCCCCGAAGAGCTACCGACCCATTTCCTTCCTCTGCATCACCTACAAGCTCTATGAGAGGCACTAACATTTCTGAACAGACTATATTTACATCAATATGTCTGGGTCCCCACATACTCACTCAGGGTTGACATGTCACACCTGCAGTGATGGGAGGGGCACCAAAATGTGGTGTTTTGATTGGTTGATGGGGGCACTCCCTTAGTATAAAAGTGTATGTTTTGTGTACACATGACCTGATGAAGATCAAATAGATCGAAACGTTGTCAGTATTTCAATACAGAACGTTTTTTTTACACCTGTGATGTGCGGGCTCCATCCAATACCTACACCAGTTGTGATGCAACAGAGTTTGCTGTGACCGTTGTGAATTATGGGTGGTGTGGTCTTTGCCAAGACGGTGGATTGTGGCTCATGCCTTCCTGCTGTTATTTGTCATGTTGGTGTTCTCTATATCTTTTCGTCCTGGGCATGACGTTAAACTGTTCCGTTCGAGAGGACCGGCAACCCTCGAATGTAAACAGGAGTAGCAGCCTCTCTTGTAGGTGATGCAGAGGAGGGAAATGGGTCGGTAGCTCTTTGGGGATGATGGGTCTTTGCCAGGTTTGGGGATTGCAACCACCTTGGCCTTTCTCCAGACAGAAGGGATGGTTTTCTGTGCCATGCATGTATTCAGTATCCCCACGAGCCAGGTCTTTGCGTTAGGTCCCAGGTGCTGTATCATTTCTGCCAGTATGTCATCAATCCCTGCTGCTTTTCCGGGTTTCAACTTTCCCATTGCAGTTTCGAGTTCTTCTAGGTCGAAGGGTTTGGTTTGAGGGCTGGCTGATTGAGGTTGGTCTGATACCACTGTGCGATGGTATTCTCCTGTGGGTCGGTGGCGGTTTTTCGCGTCTCGGTTCCTCAGGTGCAAGCTGCATAGTTGGGTTTGTGTGTGTCTTTCTTTTTCTGTCTTTCTTTCTTAGGACGGAGATCAAGGTAGACGCCGTTGGAAGGCTCAACACAAGCCGATGCCCCTAGAGATACATCCCAAAGCTTCCCTCAGGGAGTTCAGCAAGCCAGCTAGCCAGCAAGCCTGCCCAGTCAGCGAACGCAGCCAGTCAGCTCCGCCAGTCAGCCAGTGTAGAAAGTCAGGCTGCCAAGCCAGAGCATATCAGCCCTTGCAGTCAGCCACTGCAGCCATACCAGCCTTGCTCAGTCAGCTCAGCCAGGCCTCTCTCGAGGCCTGGCTCTCTGTCTGCCTGGCCCGGTCTGCCCTGCCCTGCCTTGCAGCAACAGAACCAGCCTTTCTGGCAAGCCAGCCAGCTCAGAATGCGAGCTGAGCAAGCCAGTGCAGCAGCAAGCCCAGACTAGGTTACCGCAGCCTTACTGTGCAGCCACAGCCACTCAGCCAAGACCAGCAGGAGCTGGCCAGGCTCCAACCCTTGCAGCGCAGCCTTAGGCCGGATAGTCCCCCTGCCTGCACTTTGTTGCCTTCCTGGCCTGTCTGCCTGCCTAGGCGCCTCGGTCTTCCTGTCTGTCTGCCTTGGCCTGCCTGTCTGAAACTGGTTTAGACTAACTGCGTGCTTGCCAGCTGCGTTGGCTTGCTGAGCTCGTATTCTGAGCTGGCTGGCTTGCTAGCAAGGCTGGTTCTGTTGCTGCAAGGCAGGGCAGGGCAGACCGGGCCAGGCAGACAGAGAGCCAGGCCTCGAGAGAGGCCTGGCTGAGCTGACTGAGCAAGGCTGGTATGGCTGCAATGGCGGACTGCAAGGGCTGATATGCTCTGGCTTGTCAGCCTGACTTTCTATACTGGCTGACTGGCGGAGCTGGCTGGCTGCGTTGGCTGACTGGGCGGGCTTGCTGGCTAGCTGGCTTGCTGGGCTCCCTGAGGGAAGCTTTGGGATGGATCTCTAGGGGCATCGGCTTGTGTTGAGCCTTCCAACGGCGTCTACCTTGATCTTCATCCTAAGAAAGACAGACAGAAAAAGAAAGACACACACAAAGTCAACTATGCAGTTTCCACATGAGGAAGGCAGGCAGGAAGGCAGGCAGGCACGCAGGCAGGCACAAGCTGCCTGCGTGCTTGCTTCGCCCTCCAGTTGCTGCTCCAGTTATTTGTTTTCCCTCAAACCCATCCTCAATGTGTTGGGTGAGGTTGAGCTCTGTCCAGCACAGGACGGGACGGAAACCAGCTTGGTCTTTAGTCAGCTTGGTGTCTATGAGTGGTATGAGGCGTTGGAGTAGCAGCCTCTCTTGTAGGTGATGCAGAGGAGGGAAATGGGTCGGTAGCTCTTTGAGGATGATGGGTCTTTGCCAGGTTTGGGGATTGCAACCACTTTGGCCTTTCTCCAGACAGAAGGGATGGTTTTCTGTGCCATGCATGTGTTCAGCATCCCCACGAGCCAGGTCTTTGCGTTAGGTTCCAGGTGCTGTATAATTTCTGCCAGTATGTCATCAATCCCTGCTGCTTTTCCGGGTTTCGAGTTCTTCTAGGTCGAATGGTTTGGTTTGAGGGCTGGCTGATTGTGGTTGGTCTGATACCACTGTGCGATGGTATTCTCCTGTGGGTCGGCGGCGGTGTTGGTTACGACTGTTGGCCACCAGTTGTGATGCAACAGAGTTTGCTGTGACCGTTGTGAATTATGGGTGGCTCCCTGAGGTCCTTGATCGCCATTGGGTCCAACAGTGGTCATTGAAGCGTGCACACACACATGCACACATGCACCTACACACGCACAGGCGCACATGCGTATGCACACCTGGACCTTTAAATGAACAACAACACAAAAACTAAGGCACTGGTGTCAGACTTCTGGTTTACCGGAACGGGGTTCAACTCCCTGCAGTGCCCTGCTCAATGTGTTGTATTTCATTCATTGGTCCATGGTCTCAGGTCATTGAGCGGCGCGCTATAGTGCGCGATTCTTCATCATTGTTGAGGATTTTTTAAATGTGAAAATCAAGGAAAAGCAAAAGGCTATAGTCCATGGTCACGGACCGCATACTGGTCAAGGTCATTTATACTGGTGAAGATCATTTACTAGTCTTATAAAGGTCATTTATACTGGTCACGGTCATTTACTAGTCTCATGAAGGTCATGTATACTGGTCACAGTCATATACTGGTCACGGTCATTTCTACTGGTGAAGGTCATTTATACTGGTCAAGGTCATTTGTACTTGTCAAGGTCATTTATACTGGTCAAGGTAATTTACTAGTCTTATTGAAGGTAATTTATACTGCTCAAGGTCATTGATATTGGTCAAGGTCATTAAGTGGCACGCTATAGTGCACGATTCTTCATCATTGTTGAGGATTTGAAAAAAGGTTAAATCGCAGAAAAGCGAAAGGCTAAAGTCCATGGTCACGGAGGGCATACTATAGTATGTTGTTTTTCTTTTTTTGGTGGTGTGCGGGCTCCATCCAATAACTACACCAGTTGTGATGCAATAGAGTTTGCTGTGACCGTTGTGAATTATGGGTGGTGTGGTCTTTGCCAAGACGGTGGATTGTGGCCCATGCCTTCCTGCTGTTATTTGTCATGTTGGTGTTCTCTATATCTTTTCGTCCTGGGCATGACGTTAAACTGTTCCGTTCGAGAGGACCGGCGACCCTCGAATGTAAACAGCCACGAAAGGAAACTATGTGTGTGTGAGGTGTTCTATCATTTCATTCCAGTACTACTACTTTGGGTAGTGGCTGGACGTTTGTGTAGATATTGAAAAGGAGGGGGCGAGCAGGCTACCTTGTGGTAGGCCGTTCTTTTGGGCTTTCCATTTACTCCTCTGGTCATTTAACTGGACATAGAAGCGCCTGTTGTTGAGGAGGCTTTTCCTGACCATTGTGCGGTGTTGGACAGTGTCGTAGGCAGCAGAGATCTCTCTGAATGCTGCTCCAGTTATTTGTTTTCCCTCAAACCCATCCTCAATGTGTTGGGTGAGGTTGAGCTCTGTCCAGCACAGGACGGGACGGAAACCAGCTTGGTCTTTAGTCAGCTTGGTGTCTATGAGTGGTATGAGGCGTTGGAGTAGCAGCCTCTCTTGTAGGTGATGCAGAGGAGGGAAATGGGTCGGTAGCTCTTTGGGGGTGATGGGTCTTTGCCAGGTTTGGGGATTGCAACCACTTTGGCCTTTCTCCAGACAGAAGGGATGGTTTTCTGTGCCATGCATTTATTCAGTATCCCCACGAGCCAGGTCTTTGCGTTAGGTCCCAGGTGCTGTATCATTTCTGCCAGTATGTCATCAATCCCTGCTGCTTTTCCGGGTTTCAACTTTCCCATTGCAGTTTCGAGTTCTTCTAGGTCGAAGGGTTTGGTTTGAGGGCTGGCTGATTGAGGTTGGTCTGATACCACTGTGTGATGGTATTCTCCTGTGGGTCGGTGGCGGTGTTGGTCACAACTGGTGGCCAACAGTCGTAACCAACACCGCCACCGACCCACATAGAATACCATCGTACAGTGGTATCAGACCAACCACAATCAGCCAGTCCTCAAACCAAACCCTTCGACCTAGAAGAACTTGAAACTGCAATGGGAAAGTTGAAACCCGGAAAAGCAGCAGGGATTGATGACATGCTGGAAGAAATGATACAGCACCTGGGACCTAGCGCAAAGACCTGGCTTGTGGGGATGCTGAACACGTGCATGGCACAGAAAACCATCCCTTCTGTCTGGAGAAAGGCCAAAGTGGTTGCAATCCCTAAACCTGGCAAAGACCCATTATCCCCGAAGAGCTACCGACCCATTTCCTTCCTCTGCATCACCTACAAGCTCTATGAGAGGCACTACCATTTCTGAACAGACTATATTTACATCAATATGTCTGGGTCCCCACATACTCACTCAGGGTTGACGTGTCACACCTGCAGTGGTGGGAGGGGCACCAAAATGTGGTGTTTTGATTGGTTGATGGGGGCACTCCCTTAGTATAAAAGTGTATGTTTTGTGTACACATGACCTGATGAAGATCAAATAGATCGAAACGTTGTCAGTATTTCAATACAGAACGTTTTTTTTACACCTGTGATGTGCGGGCTCCATCCAATACCTACACCAGTTGTGATGCAACAGAGTTTGCTGTGACCGTTGTGAATTATGGGTGGTGTGGTCTTTGCCAAGACGGTGGATTGTGGCTCATGCCTTCCTGCTGTTATTTGTCATGTTGGTGTTCTCTATATCTTTTCGTCCTGGGCATGACGTTAAACTGTTCCGTTCGAGAGGACCGGCAACCCTCGAATGTAAACAGGAGTAGCAGCCTCTCTTGTAGGTGATGCAGAGGAGGGAAATGGGTCGGTAGCTCTTTGGGGATGATGGGTCTTTGCCAGGTTTGGGGATTGCAACCACTTTGGCCTTTCTCCAGACAGAAGGGATGGTTTTCTGTGCCATGCATGTATTCAGTATCCCCACGAGCCAGGTCTTTGCGTTAGGTCCCAGGTGCTGTATCATTTCTGCCAGTATGTCATCAATCCCTGCTGCTTTTCCGGGTTTCAACTTTCCCATTGCAGTTTCGAGTTCTTCTAGGTCGAAGGGTTTGGTTTGAGGGCTGGCTGATTGAGGTTGGTCTGATACCACTGTGCGATGGTATTCTCCTGTGGGTCGGTGGCGGTTTTTCGCGTCTCGGTTCCTCAGGTGCAAGCTGCATAGTTGGGTTTGTGTGTGTCTTTCTTTTTCTGTCTTTCTTTCTTAGGACGGAGATCAAGGTAGACGCCGTTGGAAGGCTCAACACAAGCCGATGCCCCTAGAGATCCATCCCAAAGCTTCCCTCAGGGAGTTCAGCAAGCCAGCTAGCCAGCAACCCTGCCCAGTCAGCGAACGCAGCCAGTCGGCTCCGCCAGTCAGCCAGTGTAGAAAGTCAGGCTGCCAAGCCAGAGCATATCAGCCGTTGCAGTCAGCCACTGCAGCCATACCAGCCTTGCTCAGTCAGCTCAGCCAGGCCTCTCTCGAGGCCTGGCTCTCTGTCTGCCTGGCCCGGTCTGCCCTGCCCTGCCTTGCAGCAACAGAACCAGCCTTTCTGGCAAGCCAGCCAGCTCAGAATGCGAGCTGAGCAAGCCAGTGCAGCAGCAAGCCCAGACTAGGTTACCGCAGCCTTACTGTGCAGCCACAGCCACTCAGCCAAGACCAGCAGGAGCTGGCCAGGCTCCAACCCTTGCAGCGCAGCCTTAGGCCGGATAGTCCCCCTGCCTGCACTTTGTTGCCTTCCTGGCCTGTCTGCCTGCCTAGGCGCCTCGGTCTTCCTGTCTGTCTGCCTTGGCCTGCCTGTCTGAAACTGGTTTAGACTAACTGCGTGCTTGCCAGCTGCGTTGGCTTGCTGAGCTCGTATTCTGAGCTGGCTGGCTTGCTAGCAAGGCTGGTTCTGTTGCTGCAAGGCAGGGCAGGGCAGACCGGGCCAGGCAGACAGAGAGCCAGGCCTCGAGAGAGGCCTGGCTGAGCTGACTGAGCAAGGCTGGTATGGCTGCAATGGCGGACTGCAAGGGCTGATATGCTCTGGCTTGTCAGCCTGACTTTCTACACTGGCTGACTGGCGGAGCTGGCTGGCTGCGTTGGCTGACTGGGCGGGCTTGCTGGCTAGCTGGCTTGCTGGGCTCCCTGAGGGAAGCTTTGGGATGGATCTCTAGGGGCATCGGCTTGTGTTGAGCCTTCCAACGGCGTCTACCTTGATCTTCATCCTAAGAAAGACAGACAGAAAAAGAAAGACACACACAAAGTCAACTATGCAGTTTCCACATGAGGAAGGCAGGCAGGAAGGCAGGCAGGCACGCAGGCAGGCACAAGCTGCCTGCGTGCTTGCTTCGCCCTCCAGTTGCTGCTCCAGTTATTTGTTTTCCCTCAAACCCATCCTCAATGTGTTGGGTGAGGTTGAGCTCTGTCCAGCACAGGACGGGACGGAAACCAGCTTGGTCTTTAGTCAGCTTGGTGTCTATGAGTGGTATGAGGCGTTGGAGTAGCAGCCTCTCTTGTAGGTGATGCAGAGGAGGGAAATGGGTCGGTAGCTCTTTGAGGATGATGGGTCTTTGCCAGGTTTGGGGATTGCAACCACTTTGGCCTTTCTCCAGACAGAAGGGATGGTTTTCTGTGCCATGCATGTGTTCAGCATCCCCACGAGCCAGGTCTTTGCGTTAGGTTCCAGGTGCTGTATAATGTCTGCCAGTATGTCATCAATCCCTGCTGCTTTTCCGGGTTTCGAGTTCTTCTAGGTCGAATGGTTTGGTTTGAGGGCTGGCTGATTGTGGTTGGTCTGATACCACTGTGCGATGGTATTCTCCTGTGGGTCGGCGGCGGTGTTGGTTACGACTGTTGGCCACCAGTTGTGATGCAACAGAGTTTGCTGTGACCGTTGTGAATTATGGGTGGCTCCCTGAGGTCCTTGATCGCCATTGGGTCCAACAGTGGTCATTGAAGCGTGCACACACACATGCACACATGCACCTACACACGCACAGGCGCACATGCGTATGCACACCTGGACCTTTAAATGAACAACAACACAAAAACTAAGGCACTGGTGTCGGACTTCTGGTTTACCGGAACGGGGTTCAACTCCCTGCAGTGCCCTGCTCAATGTGTTGTATTTCATTCATTGGTCCATGGTCTCAGGTCATTGAGCGGCGCGCTATAGTGCGCGATTCTTCATCATTGTTGAGGATTTTTTAAAGGTGAAAATCAAGGAAAAGCAAAAGGCTATAGTCCATGGTCACGGACCGCATACTGGTCAAGGTCATTTATACTGGTGAAGATCATTTACTAGTCTTATAAAGGTCATTTATAATGGTCACGGTCATTTACTAGTCTCATGAAGGTCATGTATACTGGTCACAGTCATATACTGGTCACGGTCATTTCTACTGGTGAAGGTCATTTATACTGGTCAAGGTCATTTGTACTTGTCAAGGTCATTTATACTGGTCAAGGTAATTTACTAGTCTTATTGAAGGTAATTTATACTGCTCAAGGTCATTGATATTGGTCAAGGTCATTAAGTGGCACGCTATAGTGCACGATTCTTCATCATTGTTGAGGATTTGAAAAAAGGTTAAATCGCAGAAAAGCGAAAGGCTAAAGTCCATGGTCACGGAGGGCATACTATAGTATGTTGTTTTTCTTTTTTTGGTGGTGTGCGGGCTCCATCCAATAACTACACCAGTTGTGATGCAATAGAGTTTGCTGTGACCGTTGTGAATTATGGGTGGTGTGGTCTTTGCCAAGACGGTGGATTGTGGCCCATGCCTTCCTGCTGTTATTTGTCATGTTGGTGTTCTCTATATCTTTTCGTCCTGGGCATGACGTTAAACTGTTCCGTTCGAGAGGACCGGCGACCCTCGAATGTAAACAGCCACGAAAGGAAACTATGTGTGTGTGAGGTGTTCTATCATTTCATTCCAGTACTACTACTTTGGGTAGTGGCTGGACGTTTGTGTAGATATTGAAAAGGAGGGGGCGAGCAGGCTACCTTGTGGTAGGCCGTTCTTTTGGGCTTTCCATTTACTCCTCTGGTCATTTAACTGGACATAGAAGCGCCTGTTGTTGAGGAGGCTTTTCCTGACCATTGTGCGGTGTTGGACAGTGTCGTAGGCAGCAGAGATCTCTCTGAATGCTGCTCCAGTTATTTGTTTTCCCTCAAACCCATCCTCAATGTGTTGGGTGAGGTTGAGCTCTGTCCAGCACAGGACGGGACGGAAACCAGCTTGGTCTTTAGTCAGCTTGGTGTCTATGAGTGGTATGAGGCGTTGGAGTAGCAGCCTCTCTTGTAGGTGATGCAGAGGAGGGAAATGGGTCGGTAGCTCTTTGGGGGTGATGGGTCTTTGCCAGGTTTGGGGATTGCAACCACTTTGGCCTTTCTCCAGACAGAAGGGATGGTTTTCTGTGCCATGCATTTATTCAGTATCCCCACGAGCCAGGTCTTTGCGTTAGGTCCCAGGTGCTGTATCATTTCTGCCAGTATGTCATCAATCCCTGCTGCTTTTCCGGGTTTCAACTTTCCCATTGCAGTTTCGAGTTCTTCTAGGTCGAAGGGTTTGGTTTGAGGGCTGGCTGATTGAGGTTGGTCTGATACCACTGTGTGATGGTATTCTCCTGTGGGTCGGTGGCGGTGTTGGTCACAACTGGTGGCCAACAGTCGTAACCAACACCGCCACCGACCCACATAGAATACCATCGTACAGTGGTATCAGACCAACCACAATCAGCCAGTCCTCAAACCAAACCCTTCGACCTAGAAGAACTTGAAACTGCAATGGGAAAGTTGAAACCCGGAAAAGCAGCAGGGATTGATGACATGCTGGAAGAAATGATACAGCACCTGGGACCTAGCGCAAAGACCTGGCTTGTGGGGATGCTGAACACGTGCATGGCACAGAAAACCATCCCTTCTGTCTGGAGAAAGGCCAAAGTGGTTGCAATCCCTAAACCTGGCAAAGACCCATTATCCCCGAAGAGCTACCGACCCATTTCCTTCCTCTGCATCACCTACAAGCTCTATGAGAGGCACTACCATTTCTGAACAGACTATATTTACATCAATATGTCTGGGTCCCCACATACTCACTCAGGGTTGACGTGTCACACCTGCAGTGGTGGGAGGGGCACCAAAATGTGGTGTTTTGATTGGTTGATGGGGGCACTCCCTTAGTATAAAAGTGTATGTTTTGTGTACACATGACCTGATGAAGATCAAATAGATCGAAACGTTGTCAGTATTTCAATACAGAACGTTTTTTTTACACCTGTGATGTGCGGGCTCCATCCAATACCTACACCAGTTGTGATGCAACAGAGTTTGCTGTGACCGTTGTGAATTATGGGTGGTGTGGTCTTTGCCAAGACGGTGGATTGTGGCTCATGCCTTCCTGCTGTTATTTGTCATGTTGGTGTTCTCTATATCTTTTCGTCCTGGGCATGACGTTAAACTGTTCCGTTCGAGAGGACCGGCAACCCTCGAATGTAAACAGGAGTAGCAGCCTCTCTTGTAGGTGATGCAGAGGAGGGAAATGGGTCGGTAGCTCTTTGGGGATGATGGGTCTTTGCCAGGTTTGGGGATTGCAACCACTTTGGCCTTTCTCCAGACAGAAGGGATGGTTTTCTGTGCCATGCATGTATTCAGTATCCCCACGAGCCAGGTCTTTGCGTTAGGTCCCAGGTGCTGTATCATTTCTGCCAGTATGTCATCAATCCCTGCTGCTTTTCCGGGTTTCAACTTTCCCATTGCAGTTTCGAGTTCTTCTAGGTCGAAGGGTTTGGTTTGAGGGCTGGCTGATTGAGGTTGGTCTGATACCACTGTGCGATGGTATTCTCCTGTGGGTCGGTGGCGGTTTTTCGCGTCTCGGTTCCTCAGGTGCAAGCTGCATAGTTGGGTTTGTGTGTGTCTTTCTTTTTCTGTCTTTCTTTCTTAGGACGGAGATCAAGGTAGACGCCGTTGGAAGGCTCAACACAAGCCGATGCCCCTAGAGATCCATCCCAAAGCTTCCCTCAGGGAGTTCAGCAAGCCAGCTAGCCAGCAACCCTGCCCAGTCAGCGAACGCAGCCAGTCGGCTCCGCCAGTCAGCCAGTGTAGAAAGTCAGGCTGCCAAGCCAGAGCATATCAGCCGTTGCAGTCAGCCACTGCAGCCATACCAGCCTTGCTCAGTCAGCTCAGCCAGGCCTCTCTCGAGGCCTGGCTCTCTGTCTGCCTGGCCCGGTCTGCCCTGCCCTGCCTTGCAGCAACAGAACCAGCCTTTCTGGCAAGCCAGCCAGCTCAGAATGCGAGCTGAGCAAGCCAGTGCAGCAGCAAGCCCAGACTAGGTTACCGCAGCCTTACTGTGCAGCCACAGCCACTCAGCCAAGACCAGCAGGAGCTGGCCAGGCTCCAACCCTTGCAGCGCAGCCTTAGGCCGGATAGTCCCCCTGCCTGCACTTTGTTGCCTTCCTGGCCTGTCTGCCTGCCTAGGCGCCTCGGTCTTCCTGTCTGTCTGCCTTGGCCTGCCTGTCTGAAACTGGTTTAGACTAACTGCGTGCTTGCCAGCTGCGTTGGCTTGCTGAGCTCGTATTCTGAGCTGGCTGGCTTGCTAGCAAGGCTGGTTCTGTTGCTGCAAGGCAGGGCAGGGCAGACCGGGCCAGGCAGACAGAGAGCCAGGCCTCGAGAGAGGCCTGGCTGAGCTGACTGAGCAAGGCTGGTATGGCTGCAATGGCGGACTGCAAGGGCTGATATGCTCTGGCTTGTCAGCCTGACTTTCTACACTGGCTGACTGGCGGAGCTGGCTGGCTGCGTTGGCTGACTGGGCGGGCTTGCTGGCTAGCTGGCTTGCTGGGCTCCCTGAGGGAAGCTTTGGGATGGATCTCTAGGGGCATCGGCTTGTGTTGAGCCTTCCAACGGCGTCTACCTTGATCTTCATCCTAAGAAAGACAGACAGAAAAAGAAAGACACACACAAAGTCAACTATGCAGTTTCCACATGAGGAAGGCAGGAAGGCAGGCAGGCACGCAGGCAGGCACAAGCTGCCTGCGTGCTTGCTTCGCCCTCCAGTTGCTGCTCCAGTTATTTGTTTTCCCTCAAACCCATCCTCAATGTGTTGGGTGAGGTTGAGCTCTGTCCAGCACAGGACGGGACGGAAACCAGCTTGGTCTTTAGTCAGCTTGGTGTCTATGAGTGGTATGAGGCGTTGGAGTAGCAGCCTCTCTTGTAGGTGATGCAGAGGAGGGAAATGGGTCGGTAGCTCTTTGAGGATGATGGGTCTTTGCCAGGTTTGGGGATTGCAACCACTTTGACCTTTCTCCAGACAGAAGGGATGGTTTTCTGTGCCATGCATGTGTTCAGCATCCCCACGAGCCAGGTCTTTGCGTTAGGTTCCAGGTGCTGTATAATTTTTGCCAGTATGTCATCAATCCCTGCTGCTTTTCCGGGTTTCGAGTTCTTCTAGGTCGAATGGTTTGGTTTGAGGGCTGGCTGATTGTGGTTGGTCTGATACCACTGTGCGATGGTATTCTCCTGTGGGTCGGCGGCGGTGTTGGTTACGACTGTTGGCCACCAGTTGTGATGCAACAGTTTGCTGTGACCGTTGTGAATTATGGGTGGCTCCCTGAGGTCCTTGATCGCCATTGGGTCCAACAGTGGTCATTGAAGCGTGCACACACACATGCACACATGCACCTACACACGCACAGGCGCACATGCGTATGCACACCTGGACCTTTAAATGAACAACAACACAAAAACTAAGGCACTGGTGTCGGACTTCTGGTTTACCGGAACGGGGTTCAACTCCCTGCAGTGCCCTGCTCAATGTGTTGTATTTCATTCATTGGTCCATGGTCTCAGGTCATTGAGCGGCGCGCTATAGTGCGCGATTCTTCATCATTGTTGAGGATTTTTTAAAGGTGAAAATCAAGGAAAAGCAAAAGGCTATAGTCCATGGTCACGGACCGCATACTGGTCAAGGTCATTTATACTGGTGAAGATCATTTACTAGTCTTATAAAGGTCATTTATACTGGTCAAGGTCATTTACTAGTCTCATGAAGGTCATGTATACTGGTCACAGTCTGTGGCAGTTCACCCTGCCACTAACAGCACATCACACACATAACACTCCACTACAATACACCATGACACAATAGCCAGGGCCTTGTTCATTAGTTTGGTGAGTGCACACACTAAAGCTGGTATTAACATTGTTCCTGTGCTGTTTTCCAAATGTATTGTTATTTATTTCTTTATTATTTACTATTGTATGTATCAAGGGTATGACTTTTGTTTCTTGTTTTACCACAGTATATTCCCTGACTTCTGGGCAGAGGCAAAGCACCAGAGGAGTGGCTCAGGCGGCCTTATATGGAGGGGGAGATCATGAGTGGACCATACCATCTGTGGGTGTTTAAAGAGAGTTTAAAGAGTGTTTATTATATGAATACTTGTTTGAGTAATATGGTCAATAGACCAGGTGTTAGGACCAAGGTGTTTATATATATATATATATATATACATTGTACCTGTATATTATGGGAATTATATTGTCTTTGGACATGGGCTAAACTGGATTGTAACTTAAGTTTCAGACAGGGATGGTTTGGTCTAGTGGGAGGAGCCTGGCCTTTATAAGCAGGAAACCTGCCACTGCCCAGGAGTCATTGTAGGGCTGTACCTGGAGCTGAGAGGACCTGTAGCCAACCTGGCCAGTTTATGTGTACAGTATTGTTTTGACGGGAACCACCTCCATGTTTTTTCTCTGGACACAATTAAGGTGAATAAAAGCAAGTGATTGCATCAAGTGACATTGTCAATACTTTGAGTATTCCAACCAAGTGGAAAATGTTTGTAGTAACCTTTTTCAGTATTTTGAGTATATTTTTGAGTATTTTTTGAGTACCCTGGGGATTTCTTTGCCTTTTTGAGGACTAATTCAAGTGCCTATGGCACATTCTACCCGCACTCAGTACAGAGTGTGACACAGTCATATACTGGTCAAGGTCATTTGTACTTGTCAAGGTCATTTATACTGGTCAAGGTCATTTACTAGTCTTATTGAAGGTAATTTATACTGCTCAAGGTCATTGATATTGGTCAAGGTCATTAAGTGGCACGCTATAGTGCACGATTCTTCATCATTGTTGAGGATTTGAAAAAAGGTTAAATCGCAGAAAAGCGAAAGGCTAAAGTCCATGGTCACGGAGGGCATACTATAGTATGTTGTTTTTCTTTTTTTGGTGGTGTGCGGGCTCCATCCAATAACTACACCAGTTGTGATGCAATAGAGTTTGCTGTGACCGTTGTGAATTATGGGTGGTGTGGTCTTTGCCAAGACGGTGGATTGTGGCCCATGCCTTCCTGCTGTTATTAGTGTGGTTGCCAGACTCTAGTAATTGTAACACTTTATTAGTGTGGTTGCCTGAAGGCAACCATACTATTGTTTTAGTGACCATAAACTTTATTTTGTCGCGTTATACCTCCCACAGTTTTTGTCGCACGCACTCGAGCCATATGTCAAAACGACATCGGGAATCGTGTGCTCGTATTTTGCTAAGACATTTGTTGGATAGTTTAATTGATATGAATTAATTAGTGCATTAAATTTCCCCATAGACATGAATGGGGAAATGCAAAAACTCACTTTCAAATATTTTTTCCTCTGAGACCGTAAGGGCTATACTTACAAGAATTGGAGGAGAGATTCATAATAATTACTAAAATTAATTGCCTTAGAACTATATCGGTCGGCCTCATGGTGGCGCTATAACAGCCAACTTTACATTTTTGGGTATAACTCTTGAACCGTAGGTCGTAAAATCAAAATGTTTTTTTCCATGGATTCCTTGGGTCATGACGCATCTTCCCATATAGGCCACGCCCATTTCCGTCTAGAACGAATTTGCAGCAAATTAGCATTTTCTTCAAAACACACTTTTTGCTCCTCCTCCTACAGAAATCGGTAGACATGATCTCGGGATCTATCCGATGAAAACAGCACAGTCAGAATTTCGATATTCCATATCGTTCGTCCGTAATCAGCTTCCAAAGTTAGTGGGAGGGGCCTATTTTACAAAAAAATGCACAAATCACGAACGGAAAGTCCAATCCTCCCCAAATTTGTATCACATGTTTAGGATGGCCTAATCAACACAGAGCCAAAAGCATCCATCCATAGGGGGCGCTACAATTGCAAAAACAATTACCCGTTTGTAGCAAAAACACGATTTTGGGGGGGAAATCCCCTTTGAATGACTTACGCATGATCACAAAGGGTGACTTGACATTGTAATTGGCTGGCAAAATTACTGGGAGGGGCCTATACCCCTTTGTTGCAAAAACATGATTTTGGGGGGGAAATCCTCTTTGAATGACTTATGCATGATCACAAAGGATGACTTGACATTGTAATTGGCTGGTATAATTACTGGGAGGGGCCTATATCAGCCAACCTATCCGATTTCAACAGCACAGTCAGAATTTAGATCTTCTGTATCGTTCGGTCGTAATCGTCTTCCCAAGTTAGTGGGAGGGGCCTATTTTACAAAAAACGCCACAATTCACGCACGGAATGTCCGATCCATCCCAAATTTTAATCACATGTCTAGGGTGGTTTCATCAACGCAGAGACAAAAGCGATTCAATTTTCGACGGGTGCGATGTGGGCAACCACACTTTGCAATTTCCCAGAATTGCCTCTTTCTAGTTGTATACGTTCTCAGTCTTCTCACAACATGTGGAATTTATTTTCTATATAACTTTACCTTATTGTACCTGATTATAGAGGAAAGTTCCCCCATTAGGAAAATGACACTACAATCTGTAGCAATGGTGGAAAACCAAGATACAGTCTTAGGTAGTCTCTTATGACCCCTCAGGCCCTCAGTGTTTTATAAAGGCATGATGATATTTCTGGTATATTCGGTTTCTTAAAACAACAAACGGCTTGAACGTGACTTGGCCCTTTGAAGTGCTCTGATATCGTATCAGATCTATTGAGCAGACTTTACACGGGCAGACCAGTATTTCCATAACACAAGCATGTTCTGCATTCTGCGAACGCTGTGCTGCTTTCAGCTGCACGGCTCAAACAGACAATGAGGCCTTTGTTTGTTGTTGGCCAACAGTCCCGTCCCCCGTCCCCCTCTTTATTCACTGCACTTCAAAGGTAGATTCTGTAGTGCAATGTTGGGCAGGCAGGCTATTCCTTAATGTAAAAGGAAATTAAGTTTGGCTTGACCTATTAACTTACCTTTTTCCACTCTGTCTCTAAAAGGTTGATTGTGACTGAAGGGTAAGTAAAATATCTGTGGTCATTGGTAAACCAACTCATTTGACTTTTTTCGTTCATTCAAATGGCTTTATTTTTTATTTTTATTTTCACCTTAAATGACCCATTTCCTGCTCAGAATCTGCTAAATCAGTTTTGAACAATATTCTGAGATTGTACATGACAGGCCATGGTACTGATTGAATTAGATTTCAATTCATTTTTCAATTAGCTTTGCTTTCATTGACTTTTGACCCTCAATTCTCATGTACTACATACCATGAAAAGTAGATAAGTTACATGAAACACAATGTCTGCACCTGTCTAATCAAGATGTCTAGGCATAGTGGGAGTGGGTTATGGTTACTGCTATAAGCTCTACTACAATTAAACGCATGTTTGGAGGTTTTGTAAACAAAACGAAAAAGGTCTCTAACTCTCCATCTGTGTAACATATTTCTGAGGTTTGGGTTTTGAATTATCTTTTTAATCCCATAATATCTAGACACATAATGACTGCTTTTCCCACTTCTTTCTCTTTCTCTGAGATGGTTGTATAAAAGTTTGGCTTTCCCCTGATTTAATCAATGGTTTCAAAGTCAAAACAAAATACAGGGGGGGCGAGAGAAAAGAGCATGATAACTAAAACCATAATTACACTTGTCTGGAGGCTTTTTCTTTTGACTGTAGTCTGTCCAAGGAGCAGGCAGCTGCTGCAGTGCAATCAAGACAGTGGAGGGAGGGGAAGAAGTCAAAAGCCTTTTTGTTACACAGGGTTTATATCACTGTCCTTGAGCCGTTTGAAAATGTCAGAAAACTCCAAACAAAACAAACAGCTCTGTGTTTATCCTCCTCAGCCGTACTTCAGGTAGGCATACATGGCCCAAAGCAATGGAAGATCACTACAGGTGCCAGTAATGATTCACATAAGGACAGGGGGGGAAACACACTCGAGACTAATTTGTAGAGTCAAACAACTGCTTCGTCGACTTGTCACTCACCAAAAATGATGTATGAGACTGAAAATTGGAGCCTAAATTACGTCTGTTTTCGACTACAAGACCATGCTGTGCCCCGTGAAACGTGTTCCACACAGGTTTCTGGATTTATTTCAGGGCTTGCTCAGGAGGTTTGCGTGGTGAGCTTGTAGATTCGATGTTTTCGTTATTATTATTATAAAAATGCCTACCCCTTCAGGACTGGGTTCTGGTTATAATGTACAGTAAACGTAAATAAAAAGTACCAACAGCATGTCTCAGAGGAGTTCATGTTCCAACTGTGACTAGGGTTCATATGAATATTGGTATGAAAGATGAACTTTTTTGGATCTGTATGCGATACTCCAGTACTCCACTAACAGGTTCTGGAAAGGTGTCAGCTTTCTGGAAGCTTCTGGATTAACCTTCGTAGTCGAAAAGAGTCATTAGAGTAATGATTCCTTCTGATGAAAGTATGTGGCATGTTTAGGGCGGTGGTTCTCAAAATGGGTTCCGGGGACCCCCATGGGTCCATGAGGGGTTCCAAGGGGTCCCTATTTTGGGCATTGTTTTCATCAAAATGTGTAAGATGGAAGGCAAATAAAATCATTGCAGACAACTCCCATCCTGCACATCACCTCTTCAATCTCCTCCCATCAGGCAGGAGATATAGAAGTATCCAGAGCTCAACATGTCGCTTCAGGGATAGCACTTACCCTGTAGCCATTAGACATCTGAACTCATAGTATATACATATAACGGAATGTAATTTCCTATGCTGCTGGTTTTTGTTTTTGTATTGTACTGTCCTTCTTGTTTGTGTATCTATGGTTGTCTGTATATGTTGAGTATGAACCAAGACAAATTCCTATCAACTTGTTGACATGGCAAATTATTGAATCTTGAAGATAGCTATAGAAGACGTTTTATTGTGGGGT
The DNA here is from genome assembly GCF_964188405.1 of Protomyctophum parallelum. Classification (NCBI taxonomy): domain Eukaryota; kingdom Metazoa; phylum Chordata; class Actinopteri; order Myctophiformes; family Myctophidae; genus Protomyctophum; species Protomyctophum parallelum. The sequence continues at coordinate 47,562,627 of NC_139698.1, forward strand.
CTATGCTAATTAGCCTGGACGGGCCTCGGGCCTGATCAGTTTGGGCCCAGTTAGAACCGGGCCCTGATTTTCAGGCCCATTGAGAACTCTACCCCCACCATCACCCCTCCTTGAGTACTGCCTCCCCACTCTCTCTCTGCTCATCACAAAAACAGTTAACTCCTCCCTTTCCTCTGGATATGTTCCTCCCATTGCCTTAATCACAAAGCTTGCCTCCATCACACCGATACACTCAAAAGACCTGGTCTTAACCCTGAATCCCCCAACATTTAGGGGTTGTGGTTATCAATGGCACAACGAACACACATAACAAAGATGTTAGGAGGATTGTGGTTAAAAATGGCACAAAGAAAATATATTTTTTAACGAATAATTCCTTTTTGACGTCCCACTATACGTGTGCGTGCGTGTGTGGAACAAATGATAAGTCACTTTTGATTCATCAAGGTTGTGTTTGTGTTATTGTGTTAAACCTGAGAGGTTGTGGTGCAGATTCACCTAAGGGTTATATGATAAAGTCATCAAAGATTGTGGAATGTAAATATGTTATGTTTGTGGTGAATGCGATATTTGAGTGAGTGCGTGAGTAAGGTGTGACAGTTTTATTACTGCTTTCTCTACATTCCTGTAGTCCACAATCTCCTGGCATCGCTGTATATGTTTGCGGACCTCTCTCTCTTGTATAGGCTGCCACGTCATCAGAGATCAGGCCTGTCACTGTAGTGTCGTTTCTACCCGTGCAGGGATATTCTGCCACAAGAATCACTTCTCGGAGCTAAAACGTAGATATGAGGAGAATATAGGAGGGATGGACTCTGATTTCATCGGTCGCTCGCTCGCATCGCTGGCAGTATAGATGAGGTGTGACACTATGTAATGTCTATTCAACTTTTCAGATTGATCACAGGTTTAAAAAAAACCTGACATCACAAAAAAAGAAATCTAAATAATGTAAAACACAAATCTAAAATCCACTATCATTTAAAAGTCTGCACATATGGGATTGGTGATTTTCTGTATCTCTCAGTTCTGCATGATTCGTGTCCAGGTCGTCTCCATTTCTAGTTTGACGTCCAGAGATCTCTTTCCTGAGGGGGATAGCTAAGCCAGTTCCTGAAGTTGAACAGCTTCCTGGCGAAGTCGTCATAGGTGGGTGCGCCTCTCAATGTGAGGGTACGGAGAGCTCCAGGTACCTCCGGCCAAGAATGATTCTGCAAGCCCGTTTCTGGACTCTTTCCAGAATTTTAGTCTCGCTGGCAGTCAAGGAACTGTGCCAGACTGGGACTGCATATTCCAGCACTGGGAGCACGTAGCCTGTGTAGGCTAGATTAAAACCAATTCAGGGTCTTGGACCCCAAATTTATTCAGGCAACATAGGACAAAGAGCTTTCTATTGGCTGAGGACGTTAACATATGGTCTACCTGGCTGTCCCATTTCAAGTTAGCTTGAATGGTGACCCCCATGCAGAACCTTTACTGAGTCACACACTTATAGTATGTTTTGGTCAATGGAAAGTGTTGGGAGTGCCGGTTTCTGTCTCATGCCAGTGACATGTATAACTTAATTTGCATTTTCTCAGTTTAATTTTGTGCTCGTTTACCCAGATGTCCAGACCATTCAGGGTCTGTTGGAGGGTGCAGGGAACCTTGGGCTTCCACGACTGGGCCATGATCATATCATCCACATATTTCCAGTGGTGTGTTCCATCCTGGAGGGCATTGTAATTACTGTGCACACTGAGCCAGCAACATCACTGACCTTGTGACCTATACACAAAGGAATACAAGAAGACTCACCCCGTTTAAGTCCATTAAACTGACTAGATTGTGTGTTGTGGAACGGTTCTGTCGGCTGCCAAACCGGTCTAGGTTTGGCGTGATGTTGTTAAGAATCCAGTTCCCACGTTTAGGAATACTGGGTAGAGAGAGACCGTCCTGAGGTTGCCGGATTTGCGCCCAGGGCGACTGTGGTTTGAGGCGAGTGTTTTGGTATTCCATGGGAATAGGGTGAGGGTTGCTGACTGCTATGGCCTCGCTCACACATTCGAAACAGAGACAGAACACGGTTCGAATGTGTGTCTGAGGCCTATACGACTCTTTCTACAAGTCGGCTAGAGAACATGTTATTGTTATTGTAGTTCATCAAATTGAGTTGTGTGGTTTATGACTAACCTACCGTGGGTTGAATTCCCATAAGTGGCTAATTATTTTGGTGTTATGCTCAAGCAGGTAATACAGAGAATCTTTGTTCATCTTGTTCTGCTTCAACAAGCTTTTGAAGGCCAACTAATCACTTCAACTTCAAAAAGCATGCCTTCATTTGTGAAGGACATTTTATTTAATAGTATTGTTTTAACGACTTTATTTAACTCTTTAACTATAGCTTACTGTAAGTGGACACCAATGATGGAAACTATAGTACATTTACTACAAGTACTACTAGTAGGCCTACTGTACAATTTTGAGATGATTTTACCTAGGCTACTTTACGATAGTCCACTACAACAACTACAAGAGACAAGTATTGTAACTTATTCAACTACAATTATTTGCCAGCTTTTGTGACTAATTACTTTGCTGAATTAGATTATTATACAAAACTGTTTTAACTGTTAAAAGTGTGTGTGTGTGTGTGTGTGTGTGTGTGTGTGTGTGTGTGTGTGTGTGTGTGTGTGTGTGTGTGTGTGTGTGTGTGTGTGTGTGTGTGTGTGTGTGTGTGTGTGTGTGTGTGCGTGTGCGTGTGCGTGTGCGTGTGCTGTGTGTGAAGCAGCTAACCAGCAACACCTAAAGTAGGCCTAATTAAAATCCCACACCCTTTCCCTTTTACCGCCTTTTATGATGATTTCCTGTTTTTGGCTATATAGAAGTGTATATTTGTCTCTAAATGTTCTGATGAATTGAAAATGGTGGACCCTGTTGTAAACAAGTGTAATGCTTTATGGTGTCGTCCACAGTTAGCAGTTTTTGTATTGAGTTGTGCTTGTAATGTAGGCCTACTGTAATTCTGCAAACTGTTAATAAATACATCAATCAATCAGCATCACCTTTACCAGCTGCACCATCAAAGTGGCGGCGGTGGCTCAGGGGTAGAGTGGCTGGATGGCAACCGCAAGGTTGCCAGGTCGAACCCGGGCTCCCCCAGAGTTAGTGTCGAAGTGTCCTTGAGCAAGACACCGCACCCCTAGCCTGAGCTAACGTGTTAGGTTTCTGGTCTAGAGGGGCGGGTCGCGGCTAAGTTTTGCGCACGCCCTGATTGGATCTCATCGATCTGTCCGTCACCCCCTAGTGCCCCTCCTCTCCCCCCTAGTGCAGCGCTACGTCACAACATTTGGAGTGACGCCCACCCGGGAAGGATTGACTCCCACTTTTAGACCAGAGCGACCAATGCGTTCCTCCAGGCTTTCAATTTTTGCACCAACAAAAATGAAAGCCTGGTACCGAGGCTACCGAACCCCTAAATGCTCCTGGTGTGCTGTTTGGTGCCTTGCATGGTTTCCGCCGCCATCGGTGTGTGAATGGGTGTGTGAATGGGTGTGTAATGCACAATCTATGTAAAGTGCCTTGGGTAAATGCACCATTTTACCAAAGTGGACACATTAATCTATACTAATTGCAATTTGTTCATATAATTGTGAAATGGGCCATTCTGCATAATGAATATTGGGTACTTTTTGGTTCTGTAAGTTTATCAAATGCAATACGTTTGGACTTTTATTGAAGTAAAAAAATGAATGCAGGACTTTTAATGTAAATGATTGATTTTAAATGGTGGTATTTCAAATGTTATGCAATACCACATGCATTCTTCTACCACTACAACTTGACACCCTTGTACTTGTATCCTGTCACATTTTGGAAATTAGTCCCAACAGGGGGCGCAGTTTTACACTCTCACGCTGTCATTGCGAATGCTTTCTTAGAGTCCAATAGATCCCATAACCCGGGTGGACGTTTGGTCGAGCTGTGATTGGCTATAGTTGGTTTCATCCAAACCACTTTCATTAAACCACTATTACTACTTCATCATAACTGGTGGAAAGCCTGGTGAGGCGAGGTTAATCATAACAGACATCTTCTCAACAAACATGCTACCCCATGTTATGCTGTTTACATGAAGTCTACAGGAGCAGTAGACTCCATGTTTCTTCAAAAATTGTTTCCTCAAAAATGTAAACGTCTGTGTGTGTGTGTATATATAGGCCTATACACAAAAATGTAAACGTGTGCACACACACACACACGTTTACATTTGTGTGTGTGTGTGTGTGTGTGTGTGTGTGTGTGTGTGTGTGTGTGTGTGTGTGTATATATATATATCAAATTCATTACCTTAATTTATATTAAAATGTTCTCTGATATGTTGCGAGGATACTACTAATAGGTTATAGTCCAGTGGCCGAGCCAGATTTTGGTACAACGTAAGGTGATCGTACACATTTTGTATTTTTGTATTCCTACATAATGTCTCTAGTTCATATTTGTATGATACATCTTCCAATTCAGTAGCTTAATGCCAGTTATATTTGGCCATACCATTAACAACCTATATAGGCTAAGTAAAAAAAATATCTAAATTTCAGTATGCTATAAATTGCATGTGATGTGTCAAACTAGGGGGGTTTCATGATACTGAATCCATTGCAAGCATTAGTTTTGCACGAAAAACAACCCTTGGGCTAAAAACAGCCATAGCCGTCATCACAAATGTGATGAGGTCATCGCATTTGGGCAAGTGGCTATGGCAGAATTTAGCCCAAGGAGTGTTTTCCGTGTAAAACTAATACTTGGAATGGATTCAGAATCATGAAAACCCCCCTAGTTTGACATGTCACATGCTACTTAAATGAAATTTTGAAAATGTTGCCTTATATAGGTTGTTATAATGGTATGGTCACATTATACATGATTGGCGGAAGGCCCTTCTCTATCCTGATTGGATGAAGGCTGGGCCACCTAGCCAAAAAACGAAACCTAAGGTTTTTTGACCCCAGGGGTTAACTAGGGACAGGGAGGAACTCCTTATATGGTCAGCACAGTGTTCTGACCATATAAGGAGTTCCCTACACTCTAGTAGGGAGGGAGGATTATCACAACAAAACAAAAAAAGTGATATTTGAATCAAGTGAAAGCACTGAATAGGCCTTTAAGGCCTTTAAGCTATACTGAATTGGAAAATATATCATGCCAAAATATGAACAACTAGAGACATGTCATAATCTAGGAATACAAAAATACAAACATTTAACGGTCACCACCTTAAGTGGTAACGGTGGTACCAATTAGTGAAAATAATCAGAGTTGGCCATGGAGTTGGCCCCTGCACTAATAAGCCAATCACATCGCGAGCGTCCCGATCGTCGTCCTCTCGGGCTATGGGATGAACAGTGAGCGTACAGAGCGCTGATCAGTTCAGTTGGATTGAAGACAGTGTGCGGCTGGAAGAAGAAGCGGCTGTTCGCGTCTCCGTCGCTCAGTCTTTTTTTTTACCTGCATCCTTATACCTCGTCCCCCCCCACCCCTGCCCGTGCCCTGCGTGGAGAAAATTGTTATTCTAATGACCGGTGGAATTGAACGCGTGCCTTTGGATGAACTTGGACACTATTTGTTCTTACTGAACGGACACAATGTGACAATGTTGAGCCAACAGTGACTGTTCTGACGGGTTGCCGAAGTGCCTATCGATCGATCCAGGGGAGAGCAACGTAAAGAATGGGGAAACTTCAGTCTAAGCACGGTAAGAAAGAAACGGCGGAGTTTAAACATTCAGAATAGCAATAATACTGAATAGGATAGGGCGTTTAAGTTACCGTAATTAAATGTAATTATTTCCCCCCCGTTTGTGTTTTCCATGTGTGCGTTAATTCCTGTGCGTCTAGCGTGCAAGCGCAGAGAAAACCCTGAAGGTGAGTCAATCAACCTATATGAACAGTTTATTATATAAGACGACCGATTCCGTATAAGTTTTAACCATATACCATAAAAATGCGTTGTATCGAGATATATGATACCCATGCATCACTGCATTTTGACTTGTTTTTCCCTCCAGGAGACAGTTTTGTCGTGAACGCGTTCCTCCGGAGAGGGATGGAGGAATGCGAGAGGTACAGCGCATCCGATCATAAACTGAAGAACATGCAGGTACCAATCTCACACACATAAACCTTGGTCCTCATTGGTAGCCTACTTGGTCCTTTCTGACCTTCCCCGATGGGCATAAAGTTAATTTAAACAAAAAATAAATAATGATAAATAGGCTACTTGTTCAAGTTGTTCATATTCATAGTAGGCCTATATAATTAATTAGTAGCGCGGATTTTTACTGTAGCATATACCTCATCATAGCTGATGTTTGCTGAAAAGTCATATCTGCATTTATAGCCTACTGTAGGCTGCACAGCCTCATGAATGTGTGCTGTGAAAAAAGTGTCTACCTAAAGTGCTTTTAAGCAGGCCTAGATAATTCCCCACAGCAGCACACATTCATCATGAGAAGAAATGCATTATGGACAAAACAATGTTACATCACTGCCTGGAAATACAAATGAGATACAGATTTTAATTGGAATGATATGTAGCTTTGAGTCAGGGACAGTGTGGTGGACATGGTTCTGTTTCTTAATGGTAAACCACCATGTGGCCAGTTATATTTCTGATGGTCCCTGAGTGTTCTTTTCTTGTAGTGCTTTCTGGTAGGATTCATGTGTGTTATGTGTGTACAGGCTTTGTATCATATGTGTTGTTTACACATGTATAAGCAAGTGTTGCCAATACCAACAGCTTCATTGTGCATCATCTGTCAAATGTATACCCGGTGGGTGTTTTCCCTGAGTGGTTTTCAAACTTTTTCGTATCAAGGTCCATTATTTTTTCGGCATTTGAGACAGATTTAGCCTGTCAGACCCAAAACTTAGAATATGTTGTTATGGTTTGATAAGATTTCGCAATTCCATGCTGTTTTGATGTGGTACCATATAGGAGAGATAACAGGCAAACGTTGATCAAAATGACAATTCTTCTACTCTTGGTTTAATTTTACACTCAAGAATTAAAGATGCACCGTATAATAGTCTGGGTTACCATCTCATTTAGCTGGGGGGACCACCTGGAACCTCCTCAAGGACCACTAGTGGTCCCCGGAGCACTGGTTGAGAACCACTGCCTCAATCGGACATGGAGTCTGTCAGGCATTTCAAAGTTGGCTGGAGGAATCCGTGTCAATGCCTCTTATCCCCGAAAGACGAGATGAGAGTTCTTCTCCACTAGACTTACTGAGACAACTCTTACTCTAGCTGTCTTTTAGCAAAGCAATGTGCAAAGACATGCTGCTCTCCCTGTGTGAAGTCGTGGGGATTCTTGTTGTAGAGTCTGTCATTTCTGGCACGACAGAGCAGTGGTTATTCCCCTGCCTGCCTGCGCGTTGGTTAGGTTGTGACAGCAAGGAGCCCCGTGGTGAGGTTTGGCAAAGCAGAGCACTTGGACAGACGCACACACTCAAACCACACACACACACACACACACACACACACACACACACACACACACACACACACACACACACACACACACACACACACACACACACACACACACACACACACACACACGTAAAGTAACTTAGCAGCAGTACTCAAGTATTGTACAATGTTATGGTATTTTGAACCTTACTGGAGTATTTTCAATTCCACTACACGCCTCAGAGGCAAATATGCTTTTTTATTATTACAGAACATACACTACCCACTTCAGTCCTATATACATTTCAGGCATTGAAAATGCGATGCATTGAGAGCTTGTAGATCTGCAATTTTCAAATGATTTTTTATGCATTTGAAAACTTGTGAAATGGGTACATTTTGATACCAATATTTTAGTACTTTTACTGTGTTAGTATTGATACATTGAACAAATGTGAGTACTTTTTCCACCACTGCGTGTGCGCACACACACACACACACACACACACACACACGCACACACACACACACACACACACACACACACACACACACACACACACACACACACACGCATGCATGCACACGCACACACACACACACGGACAGACAGAGGCTATGTTACATGCAGAGTCGAGGCTGGACGGAAAGGTAGTCAATGCTCACACTGAAGGATATAAAGTTTGCTTCTTGCGGCTGTTGGCAGCGTTACTGAGCCACGTCTAATTTTCAACGCGTCCTGTTCTGTCGCCGCTCCCAGCGGGCAGCCCCGCTGTGGCATAACATTACATCACTTCAATTAACGCGTCACGTCGAGGGGTGCGAGGGCTCCGAGCACTCAGACAGAAATTATGAGAAGTTCACACCGAGCGAGGCGCTGACTGACACCCTGTGAGGTGGGTGGCTCTAATGGCCGAGGAGTTATGGATTATATCAGTCTTATTATCCACCCACTTGTGGCAAATTAAAAGAGAACTTTCCTCTACTTAAGAGGAATTCTAGTTTGCCAAGGCCAGCCCTCACCCCCCATTGAATATAAACTGTTGAAAGCATGGAACCTATTAGTAGTAGGTGTGTCCCACACTGACCATGTTCTATCAAAGTCCTGGCCTTGATTTATTTCAGGCTATAAGGATGGAGATTTCAGAACGCCCAGTATTTTGGTGAGCCCATTCCTCTCACCACCTTTAGGATAACGTGCACTCAATACAGTATATCTAAATTACTGCACTGATTCATTTTCGTCATCTTGTCGATAACACACACATTAAATGCCATTAACAATAAAGACAATTTAATGTTTGTGTTGGCACCTTTTGTTTTACATCACCTAATCAACATGAGTTAGACTTTAATATATTAGCGCCCCTCACTCCACACGGGTGTGATGTAAATGGAGCTATACCAGTGGTCAGGTCAGAACAGTTTCCAGTGGAATCTGTGGTTGGATCCATACAAGCGATACATTTAGGGAGTGGATGAAAATATACTATTCTACCACAGGTCGTTTCGAGGAAGCAATCTGATTGGTTGAAACAGCCTTCTAGCCGGTGGTTAAACCAGCACTGTTCACCACCTAATCAAAACCAATAATTCAGCCGCTCTGTTCTCCCAGAGCGCTAGTGATGCTTGCGGAACTCGACTCCGTCTCGTTCCTGACCGCATCCCTGTCGTGGCAATAATCACGTTAACCCACACCCTCTTGTGTAATTTTGCTTCATTAATCAGTTATGTTAAGCATCATCGATATTCCAATGTGAAGTGTCCAATCAATGTTTGACAATTAACTCACTCATTATTTTAAATACAGTTGATGTTGTTGTAACCTGATCTGGAACATTCTCAATAAAACAATGGAACTAAAGGAGGAAGTACACTGCAACTCGATTACAGTACTCTGACTCACATGACAGCACTCTGTATGTCCTTAAAATACACCACCAATTATGCGTTGAGCAAAGCTGTCTCTGAGCTTCTCTTTCATTCTGAGCTGCTGTTTCATCCTGGGATTCTGGGATGCCAGGAAACCTGGCTTTCTTTTCCCCAGGAAGACTTTACCTTTGCTGCACTGTAAGTTGACAAAAAAAAATCACACCCGTGTGAAGTGAGGGCCACTAATATATTAAAGTCTAACTCATGTTGCTATGATTAGGTGATCTAATGGTGATGTAAAACAATGGACAAAACAAACATTAAACTTTCTTTATTGCTTCTTTATTGTTTGTTATAGGGACAAGATGACGTAAATTTCCCATCATTGTTAACTAAAAACAAACAATAAACCTGTATATAGGAGGGGCTAGTGCCCCTCAAAAAGAAAGACATTTCCACATTTGAAGCCACAAATTGTCTCATGATTATTCCCTGGGATTAAATTGCACTACTCTCCCTCTCTCTCCCCCCCTCTCTCTCTAGTACATACATACTGTATAATGTATATAACACACATAGTTTTGGCCCTGGCACAGCTCGGTTGACCTATGGGGACAGTTAAAATTGTTTATGATGATTTCATATAGAGAGGGAAGGGAAGATTGGCGGTCGAACATGTTGTTTAGCTCCCCACTACCCCCCCATCCTCCATTGTCAACTGGAGGGGGAGTGGGATTCCTGAGCTGTCTGGCTGTGACTTCAAAGGGCTGAGCTGGGAGTTATAAAAGAGCTCTGATATCAGTGGAGCCCTCTCCCCTCTCTCTCTCTCTCTATCCTGGGGGATGGGTGGGCTGAGGGATGGGGGGCTGCAGGAAGAGGGAACAGGCTAGGAATTCTGTCCACGCTCAACATCAGCCAGTTTTAATCCATAGGAAAATGTTGATGGCTGTTTTACGTTGCCAGAAAGTGGACAATCCGGTATAGGAGGCCTTGTTTAGCATGCAGACAATGTCAAACACATTTTATTCAGTATTGCATTGATCGTTGCACGCAGTACCACGTCATTCGAGTATAAATCACACTCGTGTGAAGTGAGGGGTGCCTTTGGGGGGGCACCCACTACAACATAGTAAAAACTCCATAGAGTTGGCTGCCACATGGCGTCACAGAGGGGCACGCACAATGCCAGGCGTTGGAGGGGCTACTTAGTGCCCCTCAAAAACAACCCTTAAGTTCACACCTCAACAAAGTTGACAAAGACTGCCGAGTGTCACACCAGTGTGAAGGAATGGATGCATATCGGTGATCCTATAGTGCAGTTACCAAACATTTTCATGTAAAGGACCCCCAAATCGACATTTATTTGGAATTTGAAAACATATGTCAAATCTTCTATTTTATGCGGGTATAAGAGAAGATTTGTACGTCTCTAGCAGTGATTCTCAACCATTTCAATTGCAAGGACCCCCAGTGTGATCTGCATTAGGCCTCGGACGCCCATTTAATGGTATTTCTATCTCTGGGTGGGACCCCAATTTATATTGTAAAATCTTTGTTCATTTTACTCAGAGAGCGTGGAAATGGAACCAAATGGACCCCTTAGGGTCCACTTGGTTCCAATTGTACACTCTCTGAGTTACAGACCCATAAGGGTCCATTTGGTTCCTAACTATCTATCATTTAGCTGGGGACCCCCTGGAACTCCATCAAGGACCCCTGGGGGTCCCCGGATTGAGAACAAATGATATAGTGTGTTAAGTGAGGTGACGTGTGACGCCATTAAGATATCGTGGTAAAATCACCAATGCAACACTGATTATATTCCATGCATTCAGTTTATGCCCCTGCTTGGAGCATATACATGCTTTGAGGTTGGGGTTCAGTCAGTGTGTTAACTTATGGTTGTTTTTACAAACAACCCTATGTGGCATAATGTTTAAAGTACGGATATTGGATATTGGATATAGTCGGATATTGATTTCATATATTATTTTTTATTACTTTCTTTCTTGGGCTGAGGCTCTCATTCTAACTAACGGCCAGGGAGCTGCTGTTTAGTGGATCAGTGCGTCATTAATGTGGGCCAAATTTCGAATGCAGAATACATTAAACATTTTAGCTGAATACTGATTGTCAAAAATCTGGAGATTGCAGCTGGCAGGTCGACTAGACAGTGTAAGCCTACACGGCCCTGTCAAGGTTTCCACTGGGAGCGGAGAGGAGAGGAGAGGAGAAAGAAAGAAAGAAAGAGGGAATGTGAGTCAGCAGGATGACTTGGCCCTGACCTGCAGAGCAGCCCACCAGATTTCCGACACCTCATCGCAGGTGTTCGAGACAACTAGTACCTGTCCAAGCATCTGGTGTTAACGTAGAAATATCACCCGAGGTGAGATCAAAGAAGAGTGACAGGCAAACGTGAGAGCTGGAATGAGGCGAGCCAGAATAGTTGATTATGCTCCTCCTTTCTGCTCGAGAGAATGAACTCCACTCAGTCAATGATGATGAATATGGAACGTACAGCTCTGCGGCGTGTCGCGACCCTGTACTTACTACTTACCCAGTGCTGTGTGTTCATCAGCGGGACAGCTCTGTAAAGGATCACTGGGTTTCACCTCTGGAGACAGCTACAGTCTCAACACGCATGCATACACACACACATACGCACTCACGTACGCACGTACATACACACACACACACCCACACACACACACACACACACACACACACACACACACACATGCGCGCACGCTCCGTAGTGCTTCAGTTTGGAGCTTCTAACAGACATGCTTGGATCCCCAAATAATGACAGGCTAATTCGCCCTTTCAACGCAGTCTTTGTTTCAAAACTTCCCAGATTTTAACCCTGTTAAGAGGGAGCACGTCAACACTCTGAAACCAGAAACAAAGACCATTATTACTCACTTTTGAAATGTTGATAATATCACATTTTCTGGAAGGCTTGGTTAGGGCGATCGCTTTGTTCTGGAGGAGGCCGCAAGAGCTTAGAATTTAGAAATATAAATGTGTTTTTGACTTTCAGGGACTTGTTCACATCTCATTCCTTGATAATGAATTAGGTCTGAGAGCAAAGTTCCTAAGCAACTCGCTAAAGTAATTGTAAACTTTAAACTTTAATGTTTTTTTCCCCTTTTCTTTTTCCCTTTCAGCTTGTAATTTAGCCTATGAACTAAAAATGTCCCTTTGAATTAAAATCAGTTTTTTGGCAGTTTAACAAAAATAAAAAAAGGATGTTTTGTTTGGAGCCCTTTGGCTGTCAGGCATTTGCACAGATCTTATATTCAACATGTTAATTTTGAGTAAGCAGTATTTGGTTTGGAGTTGTTGCAAGGATATCTGGGTAATTTTAAGGCTGTGTTCCGAAAAGGGCCTTTCTTTCTGTACTGATACTCTACTGACATCCCAGTTTAATAATACTGAGGTTATTGTTTCAGTTTCATTCAGGCGACACAGAAAATGCCTCTATTCCCAGTTTGAATGTGTAATTAATAATATATAACACCTAAAAAGTTGTCGATTGCTTGAGGCCAAGTCGTTAGAACACGATTTCCCCACTGCTTACTTTTCACATCCACTTCTCCTGCGTTGCAAATGAGACGAAAACTCATCTCCCAACAAACCCCCTTTGAAGCGACTATCAGGAAGAGAACGGCGACGAGAAAGGTGCACTCGTATTATATGTATAGTGTTGGGATTTTGAAGGGACTTGAAAGCATTGGGACTCTCTCTCTCTCTCTCTCTCTCTCTCTCTCTCTCTCTCTCTCTCTCTCTCTCTCTCTCTCACACCCTCTCTCTCTTCATTTCATTTCTTTTCTTTTTCTTTTCTTTTCCTTTTTTTGGGTCAAAATTGGCTTCACAAGAAGGGCGAGCTGTGAGCCTTCATCTCTGAATGAAAAGCATGTGGCGGGCGTCCAGAACAGCAGGGTCTTTCAGCGCGGCCCCGACTCACATCTGTTCCTGGTTTGTACAGCGAAGTCCTGGAGCAGGGGAGGTTGGAAGGGGGGTGGGGGGGAGGTTGCTATGGTGGGAATGGAGTAGGGGGAAGCAGGGGTGTTGGTGAGGAGGAGGGTGTGTGTGTGTGTGTGTGTGTGTGTGTGTGTGTGTGTGTGTGTGCGCGCGCGCTCGTGCGTGTGTGTGTTTCTCTCAGGGAGATATTCGATGGCTTTTGAAGGCACAGAGGGAAGGATGAACAATAAGACACTGCACTGAAAAATTGGGAGTTGCGGGTCCATTTTGACACTCTGTATTTTACGGCGTATCATTTCGTTACTTTTGCGCGTGTGCGCGTGTGTGTGTAAACATCATCACCTGGCAGGCTGAGAGACTCATCATGTGTGTGTGTGTGTGTGTGTGTGTGTGTATGTGTGTGTGTGTGTGTGTGTGTGTGTGTGTGCGTGTGCGCGTGCATGTTTTTTTCCATGAAGTACATCACATTATGTGGGACATTTCATGAAAAAAGACATCAGAACATTGCAGGCAGATTGAGTGTTTATTTATCTGGGGATATTTATACTGTCTGAGGCACTTTGAAGCTGTTTGCTCACTTTCAACAACAACCCCCTACACACACACACACACACACACACACACGCACACACGCACACACGCACACACGCACGCACGCACACACACACACACACACACACACACACACACACACACACACACACACACACACACACACACACACACACACACACACACACCCTGGCCAGTTTGGGAGGGGGCAGTAAGGACAGGAAGGAAGTCAAGCAGCCAGTCAGACATGGCTTCACAATCCCTTAAGCCCGAGTTATACTTAGTTGTGTGCGGGTGTCGAATGGGTCGGGCTTGTGTGTAGACCTTTTTTTTTCCTTTTTTTTAATTGACTGGTTATTTTCTGTGCTTGACACAGGCCTTTATAGAAATGCAGAAAAGGCTCCTTTTTGACACATGTCTAGCTCTATATACATATACGTGATGATTTCCTCGTATCACAGGACCACACCGAGCTAAGGTGCCTAAATGCTCTGTTACAAGCAAAAGTCTGGAATTCCAAAGTACCAAAAGTAGACAGTACTCATCATGCAGAATGTCTCATTTCAAGTTTTCAAATGTATAAAAATAGCAGATCTACAAGCTCACAATTTGTCGCATCACGATGCACTGTGAGCTTGTAGATCGTCTATTTTCAAATGGCCGAAATGTATATAGGGTTGAAGGGGTTAATGTATGTTTTCTAATAATAATCAAAATATGCAAGTAACTATTAACTAAAGCTTTTAAATAATTTGAATGGCATAAAAGTACAATATTACGTCTGCGATGTAGTGGAGTACAAGTAAAGAACAAATGCCTCAAAATTGTACTGTATTGTACAGTACTTAAGTAAATGTACTTAGTTACTTTCCACCACTGCCTACTGTACATATCATATGATTCACAGTGGTGATGTTGAAACATCCCATAATTTATTTTGTATTGTGATAGATTAAAGTCAACTAAATTATGGCGACTCCTCATCCTCAGTTGGCTTGTTATATGAGCGGTATAGTCTCGCGTAGCCGGACAACTATTCCACAAACTCCAAATGCTAT
>NC_139698.1:47582546-47765046 GCF_964188405.1 Protomyctophum parallelum
GGTACTGGTAGGGGGTCCTAACCATAGAGTATTAAAAGGATAGAGACTAATGTCAGTGGAAGTTGCTCAGTGGCGTTTTGAAGCACCCGAGCACCGAGTCTATTTCCGCCTTTTTGGGCGCATTTCCGCATTGGGACCACCACATTTTGGTGGTCCAATGCGGAAGTGCAACCGAGCGCTCAGTGTTAAAGCCCAGCTGCGCGGGGTTTCCTCGTCATGAAGGTCAAGTGTTGAGGGTTTAAATTAGCCAGATTATCTGACTGAAGCTCCACTCAGTGAGTGGGTGGAGTCTCTGTTCTGGACTCTAGGCTAGATTTTACCCATTTTGACCTGAGATCAGATTCTAAAAAGGTCTTCTACATCCTGACAGTTTTCTGAAAAAGCTATGTTTCTATGTCAGTCGTCAGTCAGTCGATTTTTCAAAAATAGCAGACCTACAAGCGATTGGCGCGCTATGAGCTTGTAGATCTGCTATTTTTTAATAGCTAAAGTGTAACATAATGCTAACACCAAAAGGTCGCTACTATGGTCGCCAGGAGGCAGCCAATCATGACTAGGTCGTGTTTAGACTAGAGTCATCTTTACGGTCGACGGTCGTCAGTAGTGGTGCGGGCAAATGTAAGCAGGCTGCTTCCCACCTGGCAACAGACAAACAGAAATCATGAATTCACACAACACTGATGACAGTGCTGTCAAACAAGCCCATGAAGAATCAAAAAGCTTTAACCCATTTTAAGCGGGAACCCCTTTTGGTGTTAGCATCACGTTATGCTTTAGCTATTTAGAAATAGCAGATCTACAAGCTCATAGCGCGCCACCGAGTGGCGCGCTACGAGCTTGTAGGTCTGCTATTTTTTTTTTTATCGAAGAACGACTGACATAGAAACATAGCTTTTTCAGAAAACTGTCCTTTTTAGAATCTGATCTCAGGTCAGAATCATACAATAGGTAGTGGGGGTCCCTGCTTCATCTCTGCCTCAGTTAACATAAGGGGTCCCTGGCTGCCCTGAACAATGTTGAAGACCCCTGCTTCAGGAAATGTCCTCCTTGGCTTGCTCCACATTCCAGAGTGTGACGTCCTGCTGGGCCCAGGGCCGGGGTGAGCACAGTGACACCCAAAACCCCCTGGCCTCCTGTCTACTATAGCTAGGAAAGCCCATTGGAGCACAAGTAGATTGTTACTAGTGGTGGAAAAAGTATTCAATTGTTTTGCATTAAGTAAAAATATCAATACTGCAATGTAGAACTACTCTGTTATACAAGTAAAAGTCCGGAATTGGTACTTACGGTACGCATTTTGCAGAATGTCCCGTTTTAAGTTTTCAAAGGTATAATTTTTTTGGGGGAAAATAGCAGATCTACAAGCTCACAATGCGTTGCGTCGTGACGCATTGTGAGCTTTTAGATCGACTATTTTCAAATAGCCGAAATATATAGGGCTGAAGTAGCCTATAGGTTTTCTAAGAATAATGTAAATCTACAAAGTAGCCTAACTAGTAACTAAAGTTTTCACATAAATGTAGTGGAGTAAAAGTACAATATTTGCATCTGAAATGTAGTGGAATTAAAATGTATTTTATATTATATTGGTTTGGGGGGGGGGGGGGGGGGCATTTCCCTGACAATTCCACCACGGTACCTAGAAGTTCATTTGATAGGGGAGGTAACCTTGGAAAAGGTTTTTCCACAATAATTGTCTGTATATTTTCAACACTCAGTTCTGGACTCCAGAATGCTCTTCTAGCACAAGATATATATCAAACAGGCAAATCCCCAAGTCCCCGGCAGAGTTATCCCTCTTCCCTTCCTCTCCCCGCTACGAGTCGAGCCTCGCTCCACCCTCCTCTGGACCCCAAGCCTGCACATGTGTAGGTATCGCTATTATTCAGCTCATAAAACGCCACAGTCCCATCTGAAAGTGGTTAGCTGTTGAAAACATACGAGCGGCTTCAAAGCCTGGAGCCGGGCTCTCTCTGCAGACAGAGCCGGGGTCTGGCCCTCCCTCCGTCCTCACATCGCATTCCTCTCCGATGGGGAATGGCTGCGAACTCGCTTTTGTTACACAAAACCTGCTCTCCTCATCAAGACCTCAGAAAGCCAGCAGCAGATGAGGATTTTGTTTTGGGGATTGGGGGGGGGGGGGGGAGGGTTTTGGGGGGAGGATAATTTTCGGTGCAGGGATTCAGCTCGAGGAAAGCAAGATCGTTTCGTCATTTAACATGGTGGTTTTTTATCGTGTGTGCAAGAACATCCTTCAGGCATTGCAGAGTGCCTGTTTTTTTTTTTTGTCGAACCGAGAATTGGGCTCTCACGTCCCGCAGTGACGCATTCATATGACCATACACCTTTTGTGTTGGCCGTATATGTGACAAAAAGGGAGGGGAGAAGATGAAAAAGTGCTGAAAGAGCCCACTGTTCTCGTTTCCTCTGAAGGAGGCCTTCTTCTCCTCCTCCCCCCCACCTCTCTCTGAGCCCCGTCCACTTCAAACGCTGACCTAGCCCTGTGTGCAGCGTAACATGTTTACCTAAAGGCTCCTTTCAAATAAACACCAGTTCTCCTTGAGATGCCTGCCGCTGTTACTGAGAGCCTTTCAGCGAGGCGCTATCGGCGGAAAGCGAGGCTGCTGCCTGGCACAGAGCAGAGCGGGCTGTCCTCGCACAATGTGGATTTGATTAAAATTATACCTCCGTGCAGTGCAACGGTGGGTCTGCAACGGTGGTGTCCTTCCACAATCCATCGCAAGGGTAGAAACCTTTTTTCAAATGTAGATGAATTTGGTCGCAATAGGACAAGGACATCTATTTTGCAAACAACATGTTAACCACTTTAACGATGTGTAGAGCTGCTCTTTTCAAAAATATTTAGAAAAACTGTGAACATTTGACAAAAATTACAATTTTGGGAAGCCAGGGTAAAAGTGGTTAAAGTTTAAAAAATAAATAAAATTAAAATCCAATCCAAATCCAACAATGACACGGAGATAGGAAGGCCTCAAAGAAAGTGGATAAAATACTAATTGCCACAGTGTGGATATTACCTTTTGGGATACAAAGCCATGCATTTTGTAGACCGTTCCCCCTGAAATGTCTCGCATACATGGCAGCCCAGCAGGGGTCCTCCCCCTATAAGCAGAGAGGCCTCTCCTTCGGCTCGATATGGGTCTGACTGATCCTATCAACTCAAGAATGCCAGTGTATCGCAACATCTGAACTTTTTACCTCCGATCGTCATGCGCTCAGCCTTCCAGAGGCCCTTCTCCGTCGTGGTGACACACTTGCTTATCTCATCACTCGCTTGTTCCGTCATCATCACACATCGGCACCCCTGTGCCTCGCGAAGCACAAATCCCCCGCCTTTGAAAAATCTTTTATCAAACCTCGAAGTGTCACACTAAGTGCTTTCAAGTGGGCTTATTCCCTCGGACTTAACCTCTACCCCCAACACACACACACACACACACACACACACACACACACACACACAAACACACACACTCACGCTGGCTGCAACATGGCATATTGGCTCCCGTACCTCGGTGTTGCCTTAAGATAAGATAAGGACTTTAGCAGAACCATTGCTAATGCAGTGTTAAGTAAGCAGTCTGGAAGAACTCTGCTTGTGTTTTAGTGCGTACTGCGTTCCCTCTCGAAGCCCCGGTTTCCAGTAATTATGGCTGTGAAAGCAAGCAAGCTCTGTGTGCACTCTGCTACGAAAAAAAAGAAACGCTCAGCCAGAGAGAGAGAGAGAGAGAGAGAGAGAGAGAGAGAGAGAGAGAGAGGAGCTGAGTGGAGCTGCCCTCTGCACCGTCGCCTTTTGATCTCTGCTTGTGCCATGGATGAATTACGTTCCAGAATTTCACACTGGGGAACAGTGTTTCAGCCACACACACACACACACACACACACACACACACACACACACACACACACACACACACACACCCACCCACACACACACACACACACACACACACACACACACACACACACACACACACACACACACACACACACAGCTTGCCTGTCAGGTCACTAAGGTGCACACATGGCAGTCTTGAGTCGGACGGGAAAGGAAAAACAGCAGAAGTCACAGGCTCAGACAGATCAGCGCCTTTCATCTTTAGCCCTCTTGTCAGTTTATGCTTCGTCATTGATGAAAGCGTGGTTCCCCCCCCCCCCCCCCCCCCCCCCTCCGTTGCTTACTTGCTCAATTCTTTCACACTTGTAGAAACCTGGGTGTTAATTTAACTCGTCCAGTTGACGGACAAATGGGAAGTCGAAAGAAGTTGAGCGAGTTCTGAGATCCTTGGAAAGAAAAAGAAAAAGCTTGTCGTGAATTGGTATCAGTAAAGCAAATAACCTGGATTCAGTCCTGTATTAAAGATTGTATTTGAGTAAAAGTGCTAACATATATTATTGGCATAAAAATATTGCCAATTTATTATTTATTGTGCAGAATGCACAATATTCAAATTCAAAAGTTTTGAAAACGTGCAAATTCAAAAGTTCCAAAGTGCCGAAATCCTTCAGATATAGCCCATCTACAAGCTCATTGAGCGTATACTGTAACAGTATAAGTGGTTAATGTATGTTTTGTATTAATCGAAATCTCCAAAGTAACTATGTATCAAATTATTGTAGTGGAGTAAAGTGTACAATATGTGAGATGTAGTGAAGTGTAGTGTGAAGTATTGGAAAATGGACTACTCAGGCAAAGAAAAAAGCATGTCAAAAATTGTAGTGCTGTACTTGAGTAAATGTTCTTGGTTACTTTCCACCACTGTTTGGTGTTCATATTAGCATCCATAATTGGCCTTTGTGACGCAGGTCTGCATCCAAGTCTGTATCTGATCCATTCGTCTTCTTCACGTCGTCTCCTCCTCCTCCTGCTCTCATGTTTCTGGTGGGGAGGTTGTGTAACGTGTTGCCAGTAATGGCCTGTTGGCGTGGGTCCACTTCACATAACGCAGCCTTCGCTCCGTGTCGTGCTCTGAGAAGCCCGGAGTCTCCCCCACTTCCTGTGCCCGGCGGGAGGGTATTTTTAGGAATCCTCAGGAAAGCACTCGGGTGTTGACCCTATGATGACCCCCCCTCGCCCCGCCCGGTTCCAGTAGTGTGAGGAACTTCACAGCTTGGAATTAAGCCTGTTCTTCACACCGGTGTCAAGAATTCTGGTGGTCTCTGAGGTTGGCAGGCTGTCCCTACAGCTTGGATCAGACGAGAGAGAGAGAGAGAGAAAGACTTGATTTGTACGTCGTTGGGTGCCAGCGATGCTACACATCGCAAGCTTGTAGATCTGCTATTTGTGCCGTGTGACACCGGATAGCTGTTAGGCTAGAGTCTAGCCTAACAGCTATCCGGTGTCTAGCCGCTATACTATAGGGTAAATCAGGCTGAAGAGAGATGGAAGAGATATGTGAGTTGAGAGACAGTGAACTGATGAGTTGGAATGCTGTAGGACTGCAGGGAATAACTGATCGATTTAATTGATAAAAAATAAAAAAATTATACTTTGCTGCCCTAGAATGCAGCCACTTTCATACTGAAAGTTCCCTCTTTAATCTTACTGTTTTTTTGTTTTTGTTTTTATCGTATCGTATGGTCTAAGATTTTCCAAGTCATATAGCACGATGAATCTGTTTAAGCAAATCTGAATGAGAGCAATGATTAATGCTGCATTTTGTGTGTTGCATGATAATTTAGGAGTGCATTAGTGTCATGTAGAATAACACCCATGCTGTCTTGTTTATACAGTAACCCTACGGGTGCAAGTCGGGAACAATGTAACTATGCAATTGGGGAATACATGCCCACCTGTACTCCTTTACCTGATGTAGTTTGATGTACACTTGTCTGACATGTTGGGCGTCTTGGGCTTATCTCGCATTTTCTCACACACTTGGATTGGTGTATCGATTCGGTACAGCGAAAAGCTCAGTCAGTCCACAAAGTCGACAGGTTGGGTGGTGGCCAACCCTCCCAAACACACAGAGATTGGGGGCTTTAACGTATGCCATGCCTTACCTGCAAGTATTAAACATTATCCGTGAATTACCCATTTAGGAGCTTCCACTATGCGTAAACGTTCGATCAAGGGGCCAGTGAGGCACTCCGACGTTGAAGCGCTGGGCCCTAGTGGTAAGAGGAAGGACTGCAGGCGGACCCGTGGATTCTTGACGGGGAAACCCGTGCAACCGAGTGCTCAATGTTAAAGCCTAGCTGCACTTCCGCATTTGGGCACCAAAATTGACGGTCCTTCCGGGTGCTTCAAAACGCCACTGAGCAACTTCCACTGACATGAATAGCGGAGGGGGCGGAGCTTCGCGCCAGTTCAGTCTCTATCCTTTTAATACTCTATGGCTGGGATGCATGCACTGTCTTTACCACAACAGATACCTGAAGCCAAGCCTCCTCCCAAAAATGCATTTCCATACGTCCGTAACATTGGTTGGTATCATGCGGTAGAATCCATTAAGCCTTAAGGGATATAAACTCACTCTTGAGTTGAAATACTCCCCACTTTAATTCATTCTATTTTAGCTGCCACAGTTGATAAGACGGTGGCAAATTCAACTAACATGGATCCCGTGGTGCCGGGGTTTGTGGCTGAAGTGCACAACACAAGTGCCTGTGTGATCGTCAACTGTTACATTTGCACCGCACCGCACTGCAGATCATGTCGTGAACGCCTGCGGGGGAAAGGCAGGTGTAACATGTCTGTGTGTGTGTGTGTGTGTTGTGTGTGTGTGTGTGTGTGTGTGTGTGTGTGTGTGTGTGTGTGTGTGTGTGTGTGTGTGTGTGTGTGTGTGTGTGTGTGGATTAGACTGCCCCGACGTCATGTATGCGCCGGGGTACAACACATGCAGTCGGTGGCGGCACGCTTGCTAATCCTCCATCCTGGCGTCGGCACACAGCCCTCCTTCCCCCTGCATGATTTGTTTACATTTCTCAGTCACCCGCAGGAGTTGTAACCGGTTGCAGCTCTAACCAGCCTCCAACCACTGGCCCCTGCCTTTCAAAGCCCTGACTCAGAGCCATTGTAGCTACAAACAAAAAAGACCAGTTAAAAGCTGCGCGCGGGTGTGGCAGTCGACACAGGTGGGGACAAGGAAAACCCACATGTCAGTACCCAAACAAAAGCAGGACAGACACACTCGCCACAGTTCAAAATAGACACTCACGATAAGCGTTAACCGCGTGTATTGATACATTTGTCACTCTACCAGTAACTCAAGCCTTGAGAAGACAAAGAGGAAGGTGCTTAGGGATTAGTTTGTGTCATGGTGAAAGTAAAAACATTGCTAACAGACCTTTTGAAAAGGGCACTGGAAACACATAAGCTGGTATGCTGTCCAGGGGGTATTGTGCTGTTTCACTGTGTATTTAGCTTCCTGTTTTCATATCTACTACAAGTGTATCCAAAAGGCCAATTTCCGCATGTAGGTAATACGAGCTCTAATCTGTTCAAGAAAAACCCGGCCACCCAGGCCATTAATCATTGCAGACAGTCATTGACTGACTTTTGACAGACATAGTTATTCGAATGCATCCGTCTTGTCCCCGCTGGCGCCCAGAGAGGCAGAGCGACGCTTCCGAACCATTTGGGGACCTGCGTACACTTACAGGCCACCTGACCCAACAACCTGGCATTCTGAGCTCATCTATGTTGTTTAAAGGGACTGTGGAATGTGGAACAAATCCCCTCAGCTTTATATCGGCCCCGGCGCGCTCCCCCATTGGCCGGACTTAAGAGCTGGGGGCCTGTGCAGGAGCTTACAGAATTTCACATGCAGGCCAGAAACAGAGGAACATCCTGTTTGAGTCCAACTGCCCGTCCCACATTGGCTTTGATGCGCCGTCGCCCTGGTGCTTGCTTTCCATGCTCTTATGTTTGCCAGGGTGTGTGCCTGCGCCTCCCCATCTGTACTCTGTGTTTGTGCCTGTGTTTTTGTGCGTGCGTGTGTGTGTGTGTGTGTGTGTGTGTGTGTGTGTGTGTGTGTGTGTGTGTGTGTGTGTGTGTGTGTGCGTGCGTGCGTGCGTGCGTGTGCGCGCGCGCGCATGCGCACTATCGTGTGTCTTCGCTGTTTTGTCCTACCGGACACTTACATTAGAAAGTTTTTTAACATACAGTATCCGTATATCATGAAACATACGTAATACGTATATATTGTTTAAAATCGATTTCTGTTCAAAGAAGCCATTGTGGTGTATTTGACATTTTGGTGCAGTGTGCCAATAAATGTTGGAGTGCAGCAAAACATGACATTAGTCCTATAAAAGTCCTCCAGGAGAGTATGGTGTTACATCACCAGCCTTGTGTTGTACTGTACATACAGCCATGTAGTGTGTAGAGTCTGTAGACACCTAACTCCAAGCTATGCTTCCAATACAATTGTCAAGTAACCCCAACTCACCCCCCAAAAAGTGCATTTCATCTGCTGGGCAAAAGTGATTAAAGCTACAGACTTTATATTAACAGATTAAAACCGGTAAAGCAATGCATCTGTGTCATTTTAGATTTTATATATACGTATATACACACAGCAACATAGATGGCATATTGCAGATGTTATTCTCCAAAGTAGCAGATTTACTGTACAAGCTCACATTGCATCGCAACACCACACATTGTGAGCTTGTGCATTGGCTATTTTCATTGAGTGTCACCGTACAGCAAAATATAAATAGTCTCTAGAAATCAGATTTGAATTACATTTCAAACCACCTATCCGACGCTGGTTTAAATCGTTTTAGCAAAATATTTTTCCATGTGTTTTAGCTTGAATTTGGGACACAATTTTGGGATTTGGCCCGGCGTTGTGAACATCTGCCTCGCTCAGGTTCATGAACGTGCTTCTCGCCGCTCCCTGGAATGCAGCACATGGCGTTGACGTTCCCGCACGAGATGCAGTGACAGCTGAGATGGAGCCACTCGGTTCCATCAGAGTGGTATCAAAGGGCTGCTGCCTTAATGAAGGCAGGCTGATTACAGCAGCGCTGACAGATGCTGGGTGGTCAGCCTGGACCGTTCTAATCTCGGTGTGTGACGTGCAGCAGGTTACAATCAAAGGCCGCAGATGATTAGTTGATAGAGAGAGAGAGAGCATAGGGGATAGGGCTTAACGAGAGCAGGGGAGAGGGAAGGCCACTTCACATGGACAGGCGAGGCGCGCACACCCGCCTTGCCTCATAGCTGCCATTGGCTACGTTCAGACTGGCAGTCCAAGTCCCATTTTTGGCCTGTCCACTAAATTGGACTGGTTTGATGAAGTCTGTACAGTAAAATAAAATAAACTAATCACATGGTAACTGATTTGTGCGAATCAGATTTGATCCACATTCCCTTCCTAGGTTGATTTCAAATGCGATTCGAATGGGATTTCTAAAATGTTCCGCTTACACACAAGATTTGTATGGGTATCGGCCCGAGCACGAAAAAACAATCGGGATCAGTCGCAGAAAACCTGATCAGAGCACCTCTACTGGATGCACAAATCTGCAAGCAGAATAACAGGTGTCAGTCCTAATGATCACATTTGAGAGACAAATGGGATTTGCCTGCAGTCCGTGTGAACAAAGCCTTTGCCTCACGCTTCATGTCCTGCCAAGAGCGAGGCTATGCCTCATGTTTGACCTCGGCGGGGTCCAGAAGTACTTAAAGGCACAACAAGAGTGTGGACTCCATGGGCCCTCACCACACTACAAAGTGGCATCCTGCTCTTATCTCGCCGCCATTCCGCCAGAGATATATGTCACGGGCCATGGCACAGGGAGAGACGGACAAACAAGGCCAATTAATGGACAACGCCAGATTCTCAGCTGTCCAGTGAGGGAGTGGGGCTGATACAGGCCAGATGATGATGATGATGATCAGCCAGGCTGACAGACATTATCTTCACGAATGAGGATTAGTTTCAAATACCTGCATTGGTCGTGGTGCTTATCCCATTCTGACCTGAGATCAGATTCATACGAGGTTTCCGCTGGACACACACTGGTCTGATGAACCCACTCTGACCTGAGATCAGATTCTAAAAATGTCAGTCGTTCTTCGATTTTTCAAAAAATAGCAGACCTACAAGCTCGTATCGCGCCACTCGGTGGCGCGATATGAGCTTGTAGATCTGCTATTTTTAAATAGCTAAAGCATAACATGATGCCGACACCAAAATGGGTGCCCGGTCAGAATGGGTTATTTATAGCTCCATGCTGTATGACCACTGTGCAATTTCATATACCAGGTGCAAGTTCACTGGAATGTTGTTTCACAGCTTGACCCGATCAGGAGGTTGGGTTAAAAATGTATGTATTTTGTTTTTTAATCGTTTTTTCTTTTTCTTTTTTCTTTTATTTGGTGCTTAACTGGGTGTTTTTCTGCGTGTTATGTTGCCTGCAATGCGGTTTCTCTCGTGGAACTTATCCTTTTTCCTATACTGTACGTAATGCTCAGCGCCTGGGGGTCCGGGGGGATGCTCAGCACAACAGGCTTTGTTTGACTATTCTATTTTGTTATGGAAAAGGTACTCACATTCTTTACTCAAGTGAAAGTATCGGTACTGCATTATAGAACTACTCCGTTACAAGTAAAAGTCCGGAATTCAAAATGTACCTGAGTGAAAGTACAATACAATAGTATTGGTACAAAATGTACTTGAAGGGCCTGGGCCGTGGCTAAGCGGTCCAGGCACCTTGGCCGGTAGCCTGTCAGTGTGCTGCGGGTTCGACTCCCGATCCCGACGGCCTTTACTGCATGTCACCCCTACATCTCTCTCTCCATTTCCTGTCAGCCTTCCTTTCCCTCTATTGAAATATATAAAAAAGGAGAAAGCCACGAAAAGGAAAGTACTTGAAGTGCGAAAAGTAGAAAGTACTCATTGTGCAGAATATGAAAATATTGTACTTAAGTACAGTACTTTAGTCGACTAAAATTAATTTTGGCTGGCCGTGATGGCGTTGAAATGCACTGACAAAGGTTTTGGCTTTGAACGATGCTGAATGTTATGATCCACTCAAATCCTCTGTCAGATATAGTGTATAGATTATGCATGGTATCACTGGTATTATGTTATGATCCACTCAAATCCTCTGTCAGATATAGTGTATAGATTAAGCATGGTCCTTCAGTTGTATCACTCGGTCTGTCCTGTTGACTGTAGTGTCGCGTGGCCAGACTGTTACCTCTCTGTTGACTGTAGTGTCCTGTTGACTGTAGTGTCCTGTTGACTGTAGTGTCCTGTTGACTGTAGTGTCCTGTTGACTGTAGTGTCCTGTTGACTGTAGTGTCCTGTTAACTGTAGTGTCCTGTTGACTGTAGTGTCACGTGTCCAGACTGTTACCTCTCTGTTGACTGTAGTGTCCTGTTGACTGTAGTGTCACGTGGCCAGACTGTTACCTCTCTGTTGACTGTAGTGTCCTGTTGACTGTAGTGTCCAGTTGACTGTAGTGTCCTGTGTTGACTGTAGTGTCGCGTAGCCAGACTGTTACCTCTCTGTTGACTGTAGTGTCCTGTTGACTGTAGTGTCCTGTGTTGACTGTAGTGTCCTGTTGACTGTAGTGTCCTGTTGACTGTAGTGTCCTGTGTTGACTGTAGTGTCGCGTAGCCAGACTGTTACCTCTCTGTTGACTGTAGTGTCCTGTTGACTGTAATGTCGCGTAGCCAGACTGTTACCTCTCTGTTGACTGTAGTGTCCTGTTGACTGTAGTGTCGCGTAGCCAGACTGTTACCTCTCTGTTGACTGTAGTGTCCTGTTGACTGTAGTGTCGTGTGGCCAGACTGTTACCTCTCTGTTGACTGTAGTGTCCTGTTGACTGTAATGTCGCGTAGCCAGACTGTTACCTCTCTGTTGACTGTAGTGTCCTGTTGACTGTAGTGTCGTGTGGCCAGACTGTTACCTCTCTGTTGACTGTAGTGTCCTGTTGACTGTAGTGTCGCGTAGCCAGACTGTTACCTCTATGTTGACTGTAGTGTTGCGTGGCCAGACTGTTACCTCTCGTAGTTTTCAAATGCTTCCGTCATGTAGGAGCAACGGAAGCTCTGTTCATGAGTAAAATATAAAGCAGCAGTGAAGCCTCTTCCCCACTTCCATTTTGTCTTTACAGTCGCGCAAATGTATCTCCTAATATAAATAGAAGTTTTCTAAACATATATAGCTTGCTCTAAAAAATGAAAATATCTTTTTGTGAACGGAAAGGACTGAAGAATAGATTACTCGGATTTGTGTAGTTCCAGACTATATAGCATTCGGAGATTGTGGAATAGTTATCTGGCTACGTGAGACTAATTTATATTGACTGTGATCATCCTGGTCATTGTCAGAGCTCAGCTGAGGACCCATCAGCCTGTGTAGGGACAGACAAGGTCTGCTGTTCCACCATCAGACTCCTACGTTGTTCTTAATGTTCGAACATTTATCTCGCACTCACGTTGACAACAGGGCTCTATATCTTCTGCCACCCCTTCACCCCTTCACCCTAAACTTATTTGTCATTTTTTACTATTTTTGAAAAAACAATCTACAAGCTCACAACGTGTCGATGTAGATTAGCTAGTTGGACTATTTTTAAATGTTTTTCAAAATAGTAAAAAAAGGCAAATAGGTTTATGGATAAGGGGTGGCAAGATATAGCCCTGTGTCTCTGGATCCAGCCACAACCCCTTTCTCACATTCTCTTCCCTCTTTCTCTCTCATACCCTTTCTAACCCCCTTCCTCGCTTCCTCTATATCCTTCTCTCTCTCTCTTTCTCTCCCCCCCCCTCTTCCATTATAACAGCTCCCATCTGGTTTTGAGTCAAGGCCAGGTTGGTTGCTTCTGGAATGGAGGGGCTTTTCGTTATATATTTCTCAATGGCTCCACTGCCTCTCCAGTTTCATACCATGGTAATGACTACGCAGTTTGTTTACAAAGCACCGCTCCTTTCATTATATCGATACTGCTCCGATCCCTCGCTCTCGCCCTTGAGAGATCCCGCAATCATCTCCGATTAATAGGTCAGGCGAGCAAGAAGGGTCGGCGGTCACCGTGGCTTTCCTGTGGCGCCTTCTGAAGTGTCAGTCAGAGATGGACTTTGTGGTTTTGGAAACCTTGTACGGCCAAAGGAACGTACTACTGCTTCCAGACAATCAGTATTAGTACCCAAGGTATTCTCTGAGTCCTATTAAGGAAATGCCTCTGGGAAAAGAATCCTTTGCTCTTAAACCCCCCCCCTCCCCCTCCCTTACTTACCTGATCATCTGGGATCAGAGGAACATGATGGATTTAAACCTGCAGTATTTAGGCTTTGTCTAGACCCCCCCCCCCTCTTTTCAGATTAAATCTTTAGTATACTGACTGGCCAGTGGCCACAATGTTATTTAGTGATCAGATACAATTTTTGTAGTCAGACATCATCGACCTATTTGTATTGGTTGCTGTGCTAATGATGTGACGATATAGATGTGAGTAATGCTTACCTGTGAGTTTGTATTGTAGATGTGCTATTTTCAGCGAGTGACAGTATAAACCATGCTCATACTGTTTAGACTTGATAAAAAAACATTGTGATTACGATCTGGATAGGCAAAAAATGGCTGCCAGTCTGAACATAGCTTCAGATCTACGAATTGAAGATTGGTCTGCTTTTGCCTTTTGCAAAAGGCACTGTCTTTTCTGAATGGCAAAACACTTCAAATGTAAATATTGACCTGACATTCTGCTCTCGAAACGTGCGGTAGATAGACTATAGCAGGACATTTAAAAAGCAAATAGGGAAGCCAGAAGCAGATAGTGAAATATAGCAGTGCCTTCGTTCCAGGCAGCCGAGTTGTTGAAGCTAATTACATCTCTCTGTGAAAAGGAAGCTATCTGAAAGATTTCAGCCGACCACATTGCTGTAAAATTAGATGAGCCCATATCCAAAGCTGTTGGCTTATTTGTTTTACTTTCTTTCCAGCGTGCGTCCCTATATATGTGCCCCTGGACACATAGTTAGTTGCTATATGTCAAACCCCATGGGTGGAGGTGGCGGTGCTGTGGGTATTGTGGGCCAGTGTCAACATTCATGCCTTTTGCATTTTTGTCGTTGTTGTCTTTTTGAAATCACTGGCGCATCATGCGGTTTTGAAGAATAGACTAAAAACAGCATTGCGTGTGCTTATATTTAGGAGGGCTGAGTTATGATGGCGAGGGAGGAGGGAGGTATCGGAGAACAAAGATATGCAGTGTTACACAGACGGGGGTGGTGGTGGTGGTGGGGTGTCTGATGTCACCTGGTAGGGAGCTACGAAAGCCTCCCCCCTTTCGGTTATCCTATCCCACATAAAAGCCTGGCAGTAGGCAGGAGGGCTTTGGAGGAGCCTGGCAATGTTGCTTCAAGACACAGGAACAAACATCACACATCCCCCCCCCCCTCTTCTCTCTGGCGCTCTCTCTCTCTCTCTCTCTCTCTCTCTCTCTCTTTCTGTCTCTCAATCCCCCCTCCCCATCTCACTCTTTCCATCTTCGTTGGTCTTTCTCTCCCTCCCTCCCTCAATTTATTTATTTCTGTGTCTCTTTCTTTTTCTCTATTTGTCTCGTACCCCCTCTCCCTGTCTTCCCCTCATCATTGCTCCAGCTCTCTCTCTCTGTCTTTCTCTCCTGCCCTCCGTCTATCTTTCCACGTGTCTCTCTCTCTCTCTCTCTCTCTCTCTCTCTCTCTCTCTCTCTCTCTCTCTCTCTCTCTCTCTCAGAGACAGATCCTGTTTACAGAGTTGTGTGGGTCTGTGTTGCGTTAGAAGGGGAGATGTAATATCTCCTGTCTCTTCTTGTCATTGATGTGTAGGTGCTATATCGTCCCACATGGTTTTACCATCCTCCTTCCATAAATGATACAACACACGCGCACCCACGCACACACACACACACCCACACGCGCGCGCACACACACACACACACACACACACACACACACACACACACACACACACACACGCACGCGTGCGTGCTTGTTTGGATGCATACTTATGGATGTTAGGCCCCCCTTTAGGCCCATGCCCCAAAAACTTTCAGAAAAAGGAAATAGCTCCCCAAAATATACACTCCAAAACACTGTTTCTAGACTGCAGAGCAGAGCCTGTGATCTGATAGTGAAGGAATTAGAGCGGCTCGATGCCAGATAGCAGTTAATTGCACATGTGGCAGGCAGATTTTTCGAGAGAGCCCCCCCCAAACACTGTGGGCGATATGGGGATGCAGAATGGAGATGCCATGTGTTTTTCAACGTTAAAAACTGCAGACTGTGGTGTTAGCCCGCCCGCTCTCTCATTAGAATCCCCCCGCTAGATATATAATGACCGTGGAGGGAGGGCTGTATTTCTCTGAGGTCCAATGTGTCCAGGTTAACCGCTGAAGGATCTGAATCTGAATCAAACAGTATCGTCACGTCACGTTACAAGTACGACGGGTGGAAAAAACGTGGTTGTGCAGGCTCATCATTGCAGTTAAAGGACAACTTTAGTTTTTTTCAACCAAGGTTCATGTTTTGGGTTGTTATTAGAGAAAGTAAAAGATGAGTGTTCTTTTTTTTTCCCATTTGCTGCTTTCTTTCCTTTTAGGGATTTTAGCTGTTTTGTACAGGGGGGCGGGGGCATTCGAGCATGGTGCTAAATATGTATTTCTTTACAAAATATTATGGAGATTTATTATTTTATTATTTACTATAGTCCTAATAAACCCCAGGAAATTACATCTGGCCACAAATAAATCACAGGATCTACTGAATGTGACGGTAGCCTACTGGGGGGAAGCCACACTGTGTGTCATAGGCTCAATATGCAGTTTGACACATTCAGTAGATCTCGTGATGTGTTGTGGCCAGATGAAATTTCCAGGGGTTTACTAGGACTATAGTAAATAATAAAATAATAAATCGCTATAAAATGTTGTAAAAAAAATACATATTTAGCCCCATGCTCGAATGCCCCCGCCCCCCCTGTCAAAAACAGCTAAAATCCCTAAAAGGAAAGAAAGCAGCAAATGAAAAAAAAAGAACACTCATCTTTTACTTTCTCTAATAACAACCTAAAACATGAACCTTGGTTGAAAAAAACTAAAGTTGTCCTTTAAACAGGCAGTCCCTTCCGAAGGCTACAGGGTTCGTTACAGGTTTTCTGAACTACGGTTCGGAGAGTCAGGAACGGATCTGAGAATGCACAAGGTTTGAGAAAAGGTTTGGTGGCGTAAATTTGTTATATCAGATTCTCGCCTCCCTTTCTGAAGGTTGCAGACGAAATATTGGCCTTTAGAGTTTAGACCATCTACAGTGTCATACAGTACGTTGTGATCTACAATACAATACGATACGATACAACTTTATTGCACTGAAATTTGTTTTGTGTCCATGACGTCACCGTTCAAGATACAGACAAGACATAGATATACATAGACATACATTACAAAATGATAGACATTTACAGGACAGAAAAAGACAAGAACAAGAACACACCCTCTGGTTTAATGAATTTGGTTTAACCCATTCTGACCGGGCACCCATTTTGGTGTTAGCATCATGTTATGCTTTAGCTATTGAAAAATAGCAGATCTACAAGCTCATATCGCGCCACCGAGTGGCGCGATACGAGCTTGTAGGTCTGCTATTTTTGAATAATCGAAGAGCGACTGACATTTTTAGAATCTGATCTCGGGTCAGAATGGGTTAATCAGACCAGTGTGTGTCCGGCGGAAACCTCGTATGAATCTGATCTCAGGTCAGAATGGGTTTAAAAGCAGGACAGACTGATGTACAAAAGAGTTCTTTAGTCTGTTTTTCTTATATTTAGGGACTCTAAACTGATCTGATATTTTTGACAAAATGTGTGCCCCCGGCCCCCCACATGGTGTCTAGTTACCATTTCTTCTTGTTGCCTGGGTCAACCCATGGGGTCATTTGTAACCCTTTCTTACACTAGAATGCACACCGCTGTCTCATTATTATACACACAAACATGGTGTCAGAAGTGACTAGACCCGGACGTAGACTAAGTGGAAGAGTAAACAACATCACCATGGCCATACCTACTAGGCTACTATCTGAACTTCACTTCATCTCCGCCTGTGGTCTAGCTTATTTTGGTCATTTGACAACGTGCAGTCACGTTCGTACACCGACGCTGCAAAGAAAAGGAAGCTCTAGCTTGTAGAGCTGCTATTTTTCACACGTGGCCCTCTGTACAGTGAATATAACTCCAGCTAAATCCTCCAGTTTTCTGAAATAAAAAATCACGATTTTTCAAAAATAGCAGACCTACAAGCTCGTAGCGAGCCACTCGGTGGCGCGCTATGAGCTTGTAGATCTGCTATTTTTCAATAGCTAAATTATAACATAATATTTAAAACACCAAAAGGGGTTCCCGCCCCAAAATGGGTTAAAGGACTGGGGAGTTGGTGTTGCTTATGGTGCAAATATATCGTCAATCTCACATATCGCCAAAGCCTAGTGCCCTAGTCCATCATAGGCCCACCTGACACGATAATGTTGTGGGTTCATGTTTTGGGTCCTCTGGACCATGTAGTTCCAGAGGGGGAAAAAAACCTTGGGTCCAACTTATGTAGAAAAATGTGTTATGGTAGAGTTATAGTATTTTCTATTATCTCCATTGTCTATCTATTATCTCCAACCTAGGTGTTTTCTTCGACCCGGATATTTCCTTCAACACCCAAATCACCAAAGTAGTCCAGTCATGTTACCATCAAATCAGAAATATCGCTAATATTTAACCTTTTTTGTCATGCAGACCTGGAAACCGTCATGCATTCATTCATATCTTCACGGCTGGATTATTGTAATTCACTGTACTCTGGTATGTAGAGCAAAATATATATATCTCGCCTCCAGATGGTGCAAAAGTTTGAACTCTGCGGCTCGCCTTCTCACCAACACGAGAAAACGTGAACATATCACACCGGTTTTAGCTAGTCTTCACTGGCTCCCTGTGAGCTACAGAATTGATTTTAAGATTTTATTGATTACTTTTAAAGCTCTACATGGTCTAGCTCCCATTTATTTAAAGGTATATTCAGTGATTTCACTCAAAAAACCTTAGGTTTCGTTTTTGGCTGTGGGACCCAGCCTTTCGTCCAATCAGGATAGAGAGTCAAAAACGAAACCTAAGGTTTTTTAACCCCCAGGGGTTAACTGGGGACAGGGAGGAACTCCTTATATGGCCAGCACACTCTATAGTAGGGAGGATTATCACAACAAAACAAAAAAATAAGTGATATTTGAATTAAGTGAAATCACTGAATATACCTTTAAGATTTGCTGCAACCCCATGACCCTGTGCGCTCCCTTAGGTCATCGGATAGGGCCCTCCTAGTTCCTCTTGCAACGCGTCTGGTCACTCGGGTGGCCGGGCCTTTGCGGCTCGGACCCCTTTGCTCTGGAACTCCCTGCCTTTGGCTCTTAGATTAGCAGAATCAGTGCCTTCTTTTAAAACGCTTTTAAAAACACATCTGTATATATGCCAAGTGTTTTTCCTAAATATTGTTTTTAATTGTTTTATTGAACTGTTATTTTCTTCATGCTTTGTTGTCTCTGATGTCTTGATGTTTTGTTGTTTTGATGTTTTTATGATTACTGTTTTATAACCTGTCTGTAAAGCACTTTGTAACTATATGTTTGGTGCTATACAAATAAAATTCATTCATTCGTTCATTGTATGGTTCGGATTGGGGGTAGGTGTAAGAAAGGGTTAAAAATAAACCCCATGCACATTAGTTGACCCAGGCAACAAGAAGAAATCATAGCTATAGACACCATAAAGATCCTAAAAAAACAGACTGGTGGCGTCTCTACTAGTCGTCTTTGATGTTCCCAGAGCAGAGTGTGTGTGTGTGTGTGTGTGTGTGTGTGTGTGAGAGAGAGAGAGAGAGAGAGAGAGTGAGAGTGCACGCTCTCTCTCTCTCTCTCTCTCTCTCATACACACACACACACACACTATCGGTTGTTGGAAAAATAGTGGCGACAGCGGGATTCGAACGTGTGGATTTGCAGCTTAGAGTATATATTAATAGAGACGGCACCTGGAGGAAACCCTGAGGCGAAATGGACATAGTGGCTGAATTTGGTATTGCGGTTTGGAACCAAACACATGAACGTGCTGGTCCGTTGACTATCATTGCGCACGTTCATGATGACACGTGAACGCTGTTAGTCAACGGCAACGCGTTCATGTGTTTCGGTCCAATGCATCCCAGAATGCACTCTGTTCCTACCCGGAAGGAGGAGTGAAATCGCCTCATGCGCTTTTGAGAAACTCAATGCAAGTGGATGGGAGGAAAAATCCGGTGCCGTCTCTATTACTATATACTCTAAGATTTGCAGTCTAATGACCAGCTCCTACTACTAGTAGGAGGGGGCCAATCAGAGGCAGGCAGGGGTGGGTCTTGGCACAACCCTATCAGCATTTTGAATGACACACTTGTCACTGCACTGGTCATCCCTTTTCAGAAGAAGGTTAATTTAGGGTCAGGTTAAGGTCAGAAGGTTAGAAGTGTAGTGGTGAGATTCAAGGAGTTAGAAGTTGGGTTATGAATTTAGTTAGTGGAAATGTGTTGAATGTCCTCCCAAGTATAGGTCAATACTAGGTGTGTGTGTGTGTGTGTGTGTGTGTGTGTGTGTGTGTGTGTGTGTGTGTGTGTGTGTGCATGTGTGTGACTGTATTCATGTGTGTTTTGTTGAGTCCTGATTAAAGACAGCTGCTTATTTGGGGCCCATGCAGGGAGAGGTACCAGTTGGCTCCACCTCTCTCTCTCTCTCTCTGTGACTCTGTGTCTCCCAGATAGTGTTCTCCTCTGCACCTCAGTCCACATTACTGCGTTCCCATGTTCTGCATCCTTCTGATGGTCTCTCCTTATCTCCTCTCCTCCGTACTCCTCTCTTATCTCCTTCTGCCTGCTCCCTCTCTCATCTTCTGTCCTAATTATCTTTCCCTCTCTTCTCTCTCGACTTTGTGCCCACTCCCCTTTCTCCCACTTCCTTCCGTCCTTCCATCCATCCATCCATCCATCCATCCATCCATCCATCCTCCCCCTTCCCTTCTTTTTATCCTTTCACTCCACCACTCTCTCTCTCCCTCTCTCTCTCCTTACCATTGGCTATACTTTTATTTATTCTTTCCCCCTTGATGGACAACTTTGCAGTGGCTGTTTCGAGCTTTGACCCTGTAGCGCACGCACGCATGCACGCATGCGCGCACAATAACACACACACACACACACACACACACACACACACACACACACACACACACACACACACACACACACACACACACACACACACACACACACACACACACACACACACACACACACACACACAGACACACACACACACACACACACACACACACACACACACACACACACACACACAGCTCTCCCCTCCCCATCAGTGGTTGAAGGTCAGGGCCACCAATTACAGGCCTGGGAAGGTATCATCCTGTGAAGTGAGCAGTAATCACCAAGCTTGCAGATTGTTAAACGGCACCACAAGTCCTTGCACTGTCATTACTCTGAGAGGAGAGGAGAGGAGAGGAGAGGAGAGGAGAGGAGACAGGACGGGAGGGGGGAGCGATCCAAAGGCAGGGTAAAGGAGATGAGGGGAGAGGAGAGGAGAGGGGAGGGGAATTAAGGAGGGAACAGAGCGGGGGAGAGGAGTAAAGGATAGGAGAGAGAGGGGATGGGAGAGGGAGGAAGTGAAGGGGAGTAAGGGAGAGGAGAGGAGGATAGGAGAGAGGGGATGGGAGAGGGAGGAAGTGAAGGGGAGTAAGGGAGAGGAGAGGAGGATAGGAGAGAGGGGATGGGAGAGGGAGGACGTGAAGGGGAGTAAGGGAGAGGAGAGGAGGATAGGAGAGAGGGGATGGGAGAGGGAGGAAATGAAGGGGAGTAAGGGAGAGGAGAGGAGGATAGGAGAGAGGGGATGGGAGAGGGAGGACGTGAAGGGGAGTAAGGGAGAGGAGAGGAGGATAGGAGAGAGGGGATGGGAGAGGGAGGAAGTGAAGGGGAGTAAGGGAGAGGAGAGGAGGATAGGAGAGAGGGGATGGGAGAGGGAGGAAGTGAAGGGGAGTAAGGGAGAGGAGAGGAGGATAGGAGAGAGGGGATGGGAGAGGGAGGAAATGAAGGGGAGATGAGGGAGAATAAAGGAGGGGAGAGGAGAGCCGTGGTGATGGGAGGGGAGAGACTGTGGGGGGGGGGGGGGGGGCTCGTTTACCTAAATGCATGCAGATGTGTGGATTCCAGTTAAGCCCTGGCTCCTTTGTTGAAAAGGTACACAGAGTTCTTTTATTATTTCTTTCGGTCTGGCCGTCTATCTGTTTTATATTTGTTTCACTTCAGCTTGCGCACACACCTCCTTGATTCAATCTGCTGAGGTTTTATTTCAACGTGGGTTTTTTCCCTTTCTTTTTTCCCCCCCCTTTTTTTGCGGGGCTGCTAAGCCGAGCGGGAGTGACGTAAATGAGATGAATCATTTGTTGTTTGAATAGTTGTGGTCCTGCACCACTCGGATACGTTTTCATTGTT
The DNA here is from genome assembly GCF_964188405.1 of Protomyctophum parallelum. Lineage (NCBI taxonomy): Eukaryota > Metazoa > Chordata > Actinopteri > Myctophiformes > Myctophidae > Protomyctophum > Protomyctophum parallelum. Next base: position 47,604,084 of record NC_139698.1, read on the forward strand.
TCCACGATGCAGATGTAATTAACGAACTTTAAAGAACTGAATTGTGTGTGTGTGTGTGTGTGTGTGTGTGAGTGTGAGATAGTCTATAAGTGTGCGCTTATGTACTGTATGTGCACGCATATGAGCCATAGGCTGTGTACATCTGTGGAACGGCTGTGAATTCATTGCGGTTGTGTTTTATGTAGGGGTATATAGATTATTCACATCTGACAGAAGAACTTCCATGCCCCACCCCTCCACCCTCTTTTGTTTTACAGCTTAGGAGTTGGGGGCCTAATCAGTCCCATCCTATATCCCATCTGGAATTTTCCAACAGGAAATTTGAGTCGATGCAAAAAAGAAATAATAATGCATGTTACTAAGACAGCGCGAGACACAGTTCGCATACTTAAACGTAAAGGAAAAACACAACATACAAATGTCCACAATAAAACAGAATAACAGCTATTCAAACAGTGGAATCTCCAGAAAAGCAACCACATGCCTCCGTCATCACAGTGTTTATGATTCCCTTCGATTCATTAATGGTGATAAATGTGTATAATTTTAGATCTTTTTGTAGATTATTCAATGCCCGATAGGAACATGCTGCTTTATACAGTACCTAGATTTGTCAAAACCCAGGATTTCACAAGTTTCCAAAAGTATAGAATCCTTTGAAAATAGCAGATCTACTGTTTTGCGATGCATTGTGAGCTTGTAGATTGTCTATTTTCACATAGCCAACGTGTATAGTGAAAAGTACCTCTGAGATGTATCATGTAATAGAGTAGAAGTAAAAGTATTGAAAACTGGAAATACCCCAGTAAAGTAAAATATACCCCAACATTGTACGTAAGTAAAGAACTTGAGTAAATCAAATGAACTTGGTTACTTTCCACCACTGGCTCCATTTTGACTAAGATTTTATTCTAAAAAAGTTTTTTGAAAAATGTCAAATATTAATAAACAAATTACAAAAATGTTATGCTACCAAGTTCAATATTCTGTACATAGCAACAGGAATCCCAAAAGGGGTTCCCGTCCTGAAGGGGTAAAACACCAAAAGGGGTTCCTGCCCAGAATCAGGGCCGGATTATCCATAGGCCGTTAGTGTGCACTGTGCAGCTGCCCTGGGGCACTTGGGCAATTTTTCAATTCACCACATTGATGTGCTTATCGCCTCACCTGGTGTACTGTATTTTGTTCTTACGGCCGGCCCAGGCAGAGTTGTGCTGTGCCAACTGCTGCTGAAAATGTTACCTCTATACCAGAGCTGGTACAGAGGTAAACTACCAGAGATAACTACCATAGCTGGTACAGAGGTAAACTACCAGAGATAACTACCAGAGCTGGTACAGAGGTAAACTACCAGAGATAACTACCAGAGCTGGTACATAGGTAAACTACCAGAGATAACTACCAGAGCTGGTACAGAGGTAAACTACCAGAGATAACTACCATAGCTGGTACAGAGGTAAACTACCAGAGCTGGTACTGAGGTAAACTGGATTTTCACCCAGTATCTCTTTATAGATCAAAATAAGCCAGTGCTGTTGTAGATGCACATATACTGTACGTACGTGAAACACCTTGGGACACTTCGACACATAGACTAGGTGGGCCAGGGGGTCAAACAGGCGACATTTTGATTCCCAGATGGCCTCTCTCTCTCTCTCTCTCTCTCTCTCTCTCTCTCTCTCTCTCTCTCGCTCTCTACCCACTCTCCTACTTAACGCCCGGCCCATACAATGGTGCATTTGTAGTGAAATGTAGAGATGCATCATGGTCATGGCACACTGACTGATTCAAGGCTTCATAAAATGGAGGAGGCTGCATTGCATACAATATGACACAGCCATCAATCACAGACAGAAAAGTAGCATCCAAGTATAGTTTCTTGTCGTTGAAACTGAAGCAAGCAATCTTCACTTTGAGCTTCCTTAGTAATTGTTGAGCCATAAAGTTCATCAATCATCGTACACCCACCTATATGTCATAGAGCACCCTTTTAATGGATTTACCATTGGATGTGAAAATGCTAAAATCATTAAGCAATCTATCTCACGCTCCGGCCTCCACTGTCCGGCAAGGATGAGAAGGAACAGGTTTTGGAGAGATGTCTCCTACAGAAAGCCAAGATGATGTTGAGCATTTACTGTTCTTTACTTTTGATGGACAGTGAAGAAAATATGAGTGTGCAGATGCTTCAAACTGTTTGGCTGTGAGGGGGAGCCCTGCAGTCATCTCTCCCCTCCTCCCTCTCCAAATTCAAGGGGTTTTATTTGCATGGGAATACATTACATTGCCAATGCCAAAGCAAGTGTGAAAGAAAGACAGAAACAGAAAGACTGGCATACAGAAACGTGAAACAGAGTTGTGTTGGCAATCAAATACACTATGTAGAAAATGTAGAAAAACTAAAATATGAAGACAAGAATTGTGCTTTTGCTGTTCAGACATAAAGATAAAGATACATGTAAGAAAAGATAACTTAATCTCTCTCTCTCTCTCCCCTCCCAGGAGTTTCGAAATGGTGAGCTGAAGGAAGGACAATTGATAGCCCATCACTGCCCCCTAGAGGGTAAGCTGAAAAACACATTACATCTCTGGTTCGGTTTGATAAGATAAGAGCTTTATTGATCCCGCTGGGGGAATTCATGCGCCAAAGACAGTACAGCAGTTAAAAAATGATTATTGGGCAAAAAGCGCTGTAGATACAGCATGATGGAGAGACATCAAAGTCAAGGCAACACCAACATTTAAAGAAAATTAAATACAAATAAATAAATAGGATAATATGCAACATAGTACATCAATGAACTATACTATACACCATTATACCTGGTCCCTCAGCAGTGCTAGCATAGTGCAAGACAACAGTACAAAAGAACACACAGAAGCATACCATACTGCTTGTTTCTGGGCAGATGAGTGACCTCGTCTTGCTGCGTTCATACTGGCACATACTAAAGATACAAAGTCAAACATACAAAGCTACACAGCATAATTTGTAGCTTTGTATCTGAAGTTGAAACCAACTCAATGTTTTGTGTAGCTTTGTAACTGTTGTAGCAGCTGGATGTGTCTTTGTGTCTTCATGTCGCTGGCGACCATCGAAAAGGATCGGTAGCCTGCATCTTTGTGCAGTATCTGTCAGTGTGAACGCAGCATTATACATCTTCATAGCTACCGGTCTTGAGTCTATCGTTTGGGGAGGGGGGGAGGGGGGGTTTAATCATACCCTACCAAAACAAACCCCTGCTGCTCGATTAACCTACATGAGCAAGATTAAATCTCAATACCTGTACATGCTCCTGTTTCTGAAAGAACTACCTCATTCGGAACTTCTGATTGGCAGTCTCCTCCGAACATATTCTCAGAAGTCCGCAGATGTCCTGACTGTTCGTACTAGTCTGGGAATCCCGTCCGAACGGACTTTCTTTCCTCTGACGTCTGAAAGAGCATATCGTCGTTGTCGGGCAGAAACCTCTTATCTCCATATTTTAACGTTAAAATTAATGTCCTACTTGATCATCCTACAGCGTCACACAAAAGTAGCAGATCCACAAGCTCGAAAACGTGTTGATCTGCTACCTTTGCCGTTTCTGAATTTGAATCCTGAAAAGTAACCGTTTTGGAACATATGAGATTTCCGCCGCAGAGACGATACATTGGCCTTTAGTTTCGTTACTGCTTCTAAATATGGGATTGGATCTATTTTCTGTGAATTGCCCAGCCCTTCGTAACCCAGGTGATGTTGTGTGTTGCCAGTGGTTCTTCCTCCAGAGAAGGCGGAGGGCTGTGAGAGCTACCTGCGGTATGTGAACTCCGAGGGCGCAGAGCTCCTTAGAGATTCCACCAAGCCTTCTGGGAAGAAACGCATAAGTCTGGATGTAAGTAGTACTACTACTAATCATAGATATATATAAGAAAGGCTAGATGGCTCGCCCGCACTGCTGGCCAACGGAGAGCGACGTCGCCACATGGCGGCCATTTTGCTACAGGTAGCTCGCCCACTCATGACATTTTGTCTATAGGGCATGTACTTTTTAAATAACCATAACTTGCTTAATTTTTAACTGATCGGTTTGGTTTGTTATAAATGTCAGAGAGGTCAGCATACTTTCATAAACAAATAACAATAAGCATCCGGAATCATAGCCACGTTGATAATGTTTGTAATAAACCAAGCTGTTTGTAAATCCGTCAAGATTTAGAAGAAGAGTATTTTTGTTTGAGCAGATAACCAGCTACCGATACCGTAAACCAGTTGACTGTTGCAAGATGGCCGCCGGTGAATGACGCCGGAGACTCCGCCTTGCAGTCAGGGTTCCCCAATTAATTTTCCTCAAGGGCCATATTTTGACTAGGGTACGAGGTCGAGGTCTTGCCCTGAAAATAGATTTTCAGGGCAAGACCCCATTTGAAAAGGACCCCCAGTTTGACATAGGTCCGAACCGAACCTATGGCAACCAGGGCCTGCCCAGGCAGGGTCATTAACCACTCAGCTGTGGCCGCTGTAGGGCTGTCACTGATCGTGACATCTTTACTTGACGGGATGATTAGCCATCGTACAAATTGCATTTAATGATTTTAATTGTGTTTTTTGGCATTGAACATGGCACACTGGCATTTCATATTTTGATACTTTCAGAAATATTTTAAAAAATAGCGGAAATAGACGATCTACAAGCTCACAACGTGTTGCATCGCAAAATATTTGAAAACATATGAGCATTTTTCAACATAGAAATGACACAAAATAATTACACAAAATAATTGTGATTATCTCAATTAATTGCAATTATGTAATAATTGTGACAGGCCTAGATGTACCAGTAAGAAAGCAAAACCTCCGCCATTCATTCCTGCCCACCCTCAAAGCAGAATCCTTACGGCTCCATTTCTACACTTTCAGAGTTAAATTAACTCTCCATTTTTTACTGTGCTCCACAGATTCATCTTTATGTATAGTCATAAACCATTACTATTACTGGTACTGCATTGCACCCCTGAGATGTATGCTTTCACTAGTATATTTGCTGTCAGAAGTACTGCAGGAGCTTTAGTTCTCCCCTTGTTCTAGCCACCAGAAGGCTTGAGGAAATACGAAACCACCACAAACAATAATCGATGCTAAGCCTGGAGTACTTATTTGCGCGCCAATGTCGCATGCAAAAATAGTAGATCTCCTAGTGGGGTTCCTAGAAATGGTTGAGAGTCACTGCTTTGATGTAGTGAGTGTAATAAATAGATAAAAAAAGTTCCTGTGTTCATCTAATGTGTTGGTTGTCCTCCTGTGTGTTCATGGTGTAATGTTGGCTTTGTAGTCACTGTGCCTCCTCTCTGTGCGAAGGGCGCTTTCCTCACACGAACCCTGTTCTTGGCAGCGACGTGGTTCTGATTCTGTTTTTCTTGAATCCCGAGCCTGGGTCTCGAACGTGGCCTCGTTTCAGAGAACTGGACAGAACTACTCGGATCGGCTCTTTGATAATCATTCCCCCGGTTTTGCAAGCTGAGATGTCCTAGATCCATAAAGAGCTGTTTCTTTCTCAATCTCTGTCTCTCTCTCCCTCTTCCTGGGGTCTCCTCCATTGTAAGCGTTCTGCAATTCTCAAGGGTGTCAGTCCTCCATATCTTATATGCCTGCGAGCAGGGCCTGTGCTCCAAACGTTTATTTTTCCAATTACAGTCATGTTACAAGATACCTCTGAATCAAGGTTACTGCCAAAAAAAAGCTGTAACTGAGAATTGCGGTTAAAACCTCCCCCCCCCCCCCCCCCCCCTTGCTCTCTCTCTCTGAAAGAAGAAAGGCAAGGATGATCGGTAGGACATCTTAATCTACAGTATATACTTTTGAGCAAATCTAGTCACTAGAGCATCAGCGTTCTGAATCACCTGCTGTCAAGCAATTAGGGCAAGCAATTAGTACCTGAGGGAAGTTTGTGGTGGTGGGTGTGACAGCTCACTCACCCTGTTACAATGGAAGTTAGTGGTGAGACAGAAGAGGTCCAGCCTCTCTACCATGTCAGTCATTTGTCAAAATGTGAACAAATTATATCACATTGCTGACGAGCAGAATAATACCATGTACCTCCATATTTCAACGTTGTATTTATTTCCCCCCCGTACATTATTGTTGTCTATGTCTTCTAGATCTGCTATTTGGGCTCATTTTGAAATGTTTGGAAACGTTTTTTTTAAAGTGAAAGTGGTCTGTCTGTGGGTTTTTAGAAATATTTGACCATTGGAAGGTATTTGCAAAAGCTTGTTGTGACTACATAATAACTACATTGGATCCGCTGGAACACAGGTTACTTTTCCATTTTCCAAAAGTTAACTGTTTTGGACATACAAGGTTCGCCATGTTTTGCTGCCCTCTGCTGTCTTGAGCTTGACCTTACAAGACTCGGCAGCACATAGTGTGGTTGCACATTTTACTTGTAACAGAGACATACAGAAAAATCTAATCAATAACAGACATTTATACAATATATATACAATTTACGACGTACTACTAGATAACTAAAATTTAACAAAAAAACTACGTGGGTGCTGTAAATAGGACCTGCTACAACTCAACTAATTGACGGTTATACACATTTGTTAAACACATTAACTGATGTGACCGTGTCCACACAGGACTTGGAATGCGATGTCTCCGTAGAGGATGACAACAGACAGGAGTGGATCTTCACCCTCTATGACTTTGACAACAGTGGCAAAGTCACGAAAGAGGTAATCGCTCAAGACAGATTAATACACACACACACACACACACACACACACACACACACACACACACACACACACACACACACACACACACACACACACACACACACACACACACACACAAAGAAAAATAAATATACAGAATAAATATATCGTCTCTGTTGGGTGGAAACCTCATATGTCCAAAACTGTTATTTTTCTGGATTCACTGTTGCTATCAAAATAGCAAAAGCAGATCTACAAGCTCAAAATGCATCGCAAACTGTTGATACTTTTGTGTGAAGCTGTAGTGTGATCAGGTAGGGGGGAGGCTAGAATATGGAGATAAGAGTTATATGCCCGACAGCAACGATATATTTTTAACTGAATGGGCTCCCAGATTGTGAAAGAGGTAATAGGTAATAGAGGTAATGTTCCTTACTATCAAGTGGCTCTCCAACTGGTGTGCCATGAGACAAGTACAGCTGAGCCTTGGGATTTTGTGACAACCACCTGTTTGCAACTGCATTACAAAAAGCTACAAATTATTTCTTAATTTTGCTACAGTACTTGGTGACAAATTCTATACCCTAAAGAATATATGTAACCACTTTGGGCATGTCATTATAAGCATTTTTTAAGTTTTATTTTATTTTTAAGTAAGCAAAGTTTGCAAAAGTTAAAACATTGCTGATCTACAAGCTCATAACATTTGTTGCATCTTGTTGTGAGTTGTAGATCTGTTATTTTCACCATTTTTCATAATACAGGTGTACCTCAAGGTCTCACGCTCATCTCATGCCAAAATAGGCATTTTCTTCCCTAAGTCACGTGGTTTTGAACAAAAAATAAATAAAAATAAAATAAATATATATATATATATATATATATTATACTGGGGCGTCCTGGTTAGTGCACAAATCCCATAATTGTGTCATCATGGGCGTCCTGGTTAGTGCACAAATCCCATAATTGTGTCATCATGGTTTTTTTCTTAGACGGTGTGGTGGGATCTTCAGCCATTCTCCTCATTTTCCTCGCTTAGCCTCGTTTGACGTTCCACTGGTAATGATTTCCTCACGGTGTTATTTTGAGGGGTGCACACCGCTCAGAGCCCTGACGTCACATCATTTGGAGCGACGCCTACGCGGAAGGGTTGACTCCCACTTTTAGACCAGTTCAGCCCATGCGTAAATCCAGGCTTTCATTTCTCGCGCAGACGAAATGAAAGCCTGGGTATCGAGGCTAATGGGGGTTTGAATCAGGAGAAAGAAGCCGAAATGGTCCTTGAAAGATGTTTTTGTTACAAAGTTTCAGTACAAAACACAGTTTTCCCTGCTTTTTCAGGACATGTCCAGTCTGATGCACACCATCTATGATGTGGTGGACGCCTCCGTCAATCACTCCTGTCACAAGAGCAAGACGCTCCGCGTCAAACTGACCGTCACCCCTGAGCCCAGGACCCGCCGGAGGGACACTGTTTCAGGTCAGAGACATTTCAAAGACTTCCTCCAGCATTTTTGGTGTTCGACCGATTCTAAGTTCAAGGTTCAAGGGTTGTTGTCCAGCTCTTAAATTGCCCTTGTGCAATCAGATCTCATGTTTAGGACACAAGAAACACTATTCCTGGGGTTTGGGTTTGTGTAATATGTGTTTTTTTAGATATTATAGTCATGACGCCATCTTCATGACCAACATTTGTCATGAATATGTGGTCTCATTTGCTTCCGGGACTACAAGTCACACACCCCACGCAGTCTCTCCCCTCTCCACAAGGAGGGGCAGTTGTATAAATTCAGCAGTCCAGTCAAACCCTAGTCAAAAACACAAACTTCATTATTTTTCTGGCCATAGGGTGCAATTTTCAAATTGAGCTACTGTTACTGTATCTACTACAAATACTATTAACATTGAGTGACTGCAGTTTCTTCCAGTGGTGAGATGTCCCTCTAAAAAAACTGTATTTTGGGGCTCTCAAGTGGCGCAGGGCTCAAGTTCCTGCCCACCACAAATCTTCTCTTCTGGGGGGTCCCTGGCATAAAACATTTTCAATGGGGGTCCGCGGCCAAATACATATCATTTTTGGGGGTCCTTGGCTCGAAAAAGGTTGAGAACTCCAATGAGTGTTCCAAGAAGCACAGCTGGCCATGTTCGGAGGGGGGGGGGGGGGTGAAGCCATACGTTGCTGTTCATGACGGTGTAGTGCAGTCAGCTGTTAGTGTCTAGATTCATACTTCTTGCTGATCAGACCTGGTCTCCTCCCTCTTTAGATTTCTTCATAGTGTGGACTTCCCAGTCTTATTATGAATCCAGATCCACTTTGTATAGGCCTGGCCTACAAGTTGCTTGTGGGTTGTACAGTGGGGATATCCGTGTGTTTGTTACAGTATGTGGGTCTGTCTATTAAAAGGTATCTTTGCACATCTCTGTTCAGAGCGTGAGTTGGGACGCTGTCACCAGGAGGAGGGGCGCTCAGCGGACAAACGTCTCTCGTCTCATGTCAGGTTAGCAGCACACAAATAATGAGTACTTGGCTACAACATTATGATGCCAATACTTTTGTACTTTAACTCAAGTACATTTTGAATTCCAGACCTTTTACTTGTAACGGAGTAGTTCTACATTTCAGTATTGATACTTTTACTTAAGTAAAACAATTGAGTACTTTCCCCCCACCACTGCAGTTCAGTCAGTATTAAATAGTGCTTGTGATTGTGATGGACTCATCAGCAGGGGACAGAGCAGTGAGACGCCTGCAGCCGACGGCCAACATTACTGTGTTGACGAGAACACCGAGAGGAGGAATCACTATCTGGACCTGGCTGGTATAGAGAACTACACCTCCCGGTTTGATGGTGTGTACACGCACGCACGCACGCACACACGCACACACACACACACACACACATACACATACATTACATATATACACAGATATTTTGTGAAGCCACAAGGAAATTTTCCTGAAAGTTCATATAATGGCCTGTTGTGGCGCTGTCATTGGGCCCAAAGAAACCCATAACCCCATAGAAGTCCATGTATTTGGGCCCAACTTCACCTAGAGTAGACTGTATTACCTTAATAAACATGGTCATGAATACTTTCTGCTTCCAGTCACTAGTTTAAAGATTTTCTAATGTCATAATATTCTTTTTGGAAAATGATGGTCCCATTTATTAAACAAATTAAATTACCATAAAGTCGCGTATGTTCTGAGGGGCGTGGCTACCGTTACAGTCTATGATCGGGATTCCCCACCCACTCGAGTCAAAATAAAAACCAACTAAGAAGAAGGGGGGAAGTCCCGCCTCGTTGTCTGGGCCAGCCAATGGGCCAGCTGGGTTCAAACGGATCTAGAAAGATGGCGATGTACAATTCAAGGACTGACAGGCTTCATTTTACGTTCATGTTAGACCCGGGGAACGCTTTGTCCATATTTTTTACGGTCTATGGTTCTCACCTGTCTTCCAGGAACCACCTCTCCGCTGCCCACTCAGGAGGCCCAGGTTCGGACCTCGCAGTCCCATTCCCAGGCTCAGTCCCAGGCCCAAAACCATGCCCAGTCCCAGAGCCGCTCTCGCTCCCATGAGGCCGAGCCCCATGTGGCCCACCAGCGCCGCTCGCAGGTCATCGCGGACACCTACAACCCGGCCGAGTCCCGAGGCAAGGGCATCCAGTTCCTCAAGTCCCCCAAGGGAACGCACAAAGGCGGCGCGGGGAACGGAGGAGGAGGAGGCGGCAAATCGGGCAAATGTCACGGCTACTACCCGGCCCTGCAGTCGGCAGCGCTGCACGGGGCCAACTCCGGGGGCCAGGACGTGTACCACCTCCCCCACCAGGGCCAGGCCACCGGCCACCACCAACACCCGCTGCAGTACAGCCACAGCAAGCGCCTGAGGGCCAAAGCCAGAGAGGCCTCGTCGCCCTCCAAAGTCCCCGTGTCCTCTCCCTCCCACCCCCACCCCCACCCCCAGCAGCATCAGCAGGCCCCTCAGGGGGCCTCTGCCCTGTCGGGCATGGATAGAGAGCAGGTGGTCTCGGGTCCGCCCGGCGGGGGTAGCCCCGCGTTCGTGGTCCCCCTGGTCCAGCGGCACGAGCACCATCACCACCACGAACACCACCACCACCACCATTACCACCACTACCACCAGACATGATACAGCACAGGACCAAACCACCGCCGCAACACCAGTCTGAAGGACTTTACCTCAACACCCCGTGGGAATGTTACCATGTCTGTCCAGGATCTATTCTTTTCATTACACCCCACTCCTCCAGTAGTCCTATTCTGCCTAAGCTATCCTGATGTACACAGACATTAGACATGCTGGGGGGGCAGGGGGGGGGTTGGCACGCAGTATGGCTGCCAATGGTATACGGTGTGCCTCGTATGGCGGCCAAGGGTATACGATATATGCCTTTAGACAGTTTCTCTGTAGCTATCGGTGTCTTTATGAAAAGCATAGCGTCACAGTTTGATCCGAATTTGTTTGTTGATGAGACTTTTTCTGCCGGACTGCTCGGCTCATTGCTCGTCCTCCGAAAAGGGACACCGTTCGGGGACGATGAAGACCAGAGGCCGTCTGATGTTTTCCAACTTTTCTGTGCTGTCGGTTTGACGTGTTTGACCCTAGAAGCTATGTGATAAGAGTGGAGTGGGATTTGTTGTTCTGCGTGTGTGTATGTGTACGTGCGGATGTGTGCGTGTGTGTGTGTGTGTGTGTGTGTGTGTGTGTGTGTGTGTGTGTGTGTGTGTGTGTGTGTGTGTGTGTGTGTGTGACCTTTCTAAGCCGTGGATCTCAGGTGTAACGGTGCTGCTGCTCTCGGGACGTAGTTCACAAGGAGCCCCCTGCCCCGCTGTGTGGACTTGAGGGCGTCTCTCCTGTCTGAGGAGAAACAAAATCACCACTGCCAGTTTTTAATGCAAAAATATCTCGCTATTATGTATAAAAATCTATATGTAACACATTTTACTGTATAATTATACTGTGTATGCATATTTTCATCATGGATTCTAATTATGCATATATGTATTTTGTCTTTTATATATTGTAATAAACCATATAGATCATATTACTTGGTAATATTACTGGTAACACGTTTTATTTTATTTTTGTTGAAACTTAAAATAGGACCTCAGAGAACAAGATTGATAGAGAGCCTGTATTCCGCGTAATGGAGTACTACTGCCACCCTGTGGCAAGAAGTAGAATAGACCATAGGAATAGACTCACGTTGCAAGACGTCTACTGACAACACAGGTGCAAATAATCATTTGAAGATCAAAAAAACATCTCGGAGCGGAATTATGCCACGTGACCTCCTTGCGCGTCCTTTTGAGCCCAGTCATTCATGTTATCCTAGAAAGTATAAGTTATAACTGCAAAGAAAGGTAGGCATAGCCTAGGCCTACTGCCTACAAGTCTGAAACTCACGTTTTTCGTACTAGTAGGCTTTATTTATTATTGTGAAGATTGTTTTTTGTTATGGTGTTTACTGGTTTCGCTTCCCACCATCATTACGCTATGGTTGTCTCGTGGTTAATTAGTTAGCGCACAGTCTCCTGACCCTGCAAGGCCATATCGTGCTCTGACCGTCGAAAATATCAGAAAGCTCCTCACGTTGAGAGCTCGCCTGCCTCGCCAGGTCAGTCTGCTGATATTTTATACCCGCCGTTGTCGTTGGGAACTTAGTTGGGACGAAGAAGTATGAATCGGGCTTTTAAGCAGAGGGCCAAATGAGCGCCCCAGCTGAGACGAACAAAACAATGCAGCTCTGACTGAAAGGCGAGGGGAGGGAGGAGATGGGATGGCCCCGGCTTAATGCAAATACCTCCCCCAGCCAGTCCCCCTGGCCCGCACTGACAACCGCTCTGCTGGCAATAAGTAAAGTAAAGCAACATAGCATCTCCGTCACTCCGTGCATTTTTTTGTATTGGTTTTCGTTGATCAGCTTGCAGCAACCAAAAGCAACGGGAGTTTACGGGACGGGGCGTGCAGGTGGTGACATGACAAGTTCAACAAGTGTCCCAGGACAGGAGGACTCATCGGGGTGTCACTGAAGGGCTGCAGGAAGCGCTGCACCTGTCCTGCCGAAGATTGCAAGAGCAGAAAGGTATGGTTTTCATTTGTGTCATTTACACATGGGTCGACCAGTGCAGTGGTCGATGCATTGCTTTTAAAACATGATGTAGCCTAAAGCTTCGCATCAATCCAATTTAATCAATAACACTTCTGTATAGAGCACCGAAGTCTGACGTCACTTTCAGTAGAGGGCGTCAGTCCCCAGGTTCATGTATTTGTTTAGTTGCATTGAAATCACCATAGGAGGAGTTTTAGATTGATTCATATAAGAACTGTGTTTGAAAAATAAACATGTCATCCCGGCCGCTTCACTCACATGGATATGAAGAATCAACTGACTGAGAGAAAACGCTAATGTTACTGCTGCTGAATTAGTTAGATTTTCGCTAGAAGCAGACTGTATCATATATGAGTGACTGACTGTTGCAAACGATACAGAGACACCTCCCTGACAATAACGCCGAGACAGCTTGTTTATTTTTGGACCACAACGCTTATAGTAGACGATATTAAGATCACCCCATGTTATTCTCCATAGAGAAACTACTTCCGTGAACCAGGGGAATCGTCGGGATGAGCGAGTTACGTCAGGACTTCGGTGCTCTATAACACTGAAATAATACTTACTTGCCTCGAAATATAGGCATAGCCTATACTGCGTTAATTTAAATCGAGTTAGACATCCTTCTCCTGTTCTTATACCACCACCATCTTATAGCACAACTTTCTCCAAAATATAATAAGATGCATTGGTTTCTACTAGTCACCTTTTTCGTGCAGCTTATTTAGTTGCAACTATAATAATAAGCCTGTCTTAGGAAAACGTGATTATCCTTAGCCCGTCGATACGCTGGCTTTCATTCAAGACATGCATGAGAAAGGCTTTGCAACACAATGGACCAGTGGGAGCCTGCCTGCCTGTATAGGCAGCATGGGCACAACAGAGTGCAATCTCACTTCAGTCACAGTGTTGATATTCTTCTTTGAGACATAAAGCAAGTTCATACCCGGGACAAAACACAACTACTACAACAGCACACAACTAGAAATGTTACATTTTATTTTTACCTGACAATAGGCTATTTGGTGAAAGTTATGTGGGGATATTATTATTGATACATTAGGTCTACAGGTGAAATGTATCTCCTTGCCCTTGCACCTTGTATGTTGTCTGCATCATGTTACCACACAAACTAATTTGAGCAAACAGCTACTGTAAAAGTTCAGCAGAATCTCCACAGAGAAACATCAAAGAGGACTCAACATGAGGCCTTTCTGTGAACAATTGTGCCATTCTACCCCTGCACCCCGACCCACAGCCACCCCATCACCCCCTTTTGCACAAATTTCCACTTGATTAAGCCCCAAGCTTTTAGAGTCGAATGTGGAGGGAAAATGGTTTGCTAATTCCTCCCAAGGCTCAAGTCTGACAACAAAAGAGAAAGGCTGCCTGTCGTCTCCATTTTCCCCTCCTAGTCAGACTCAACAAGGTGTCAAGAGCGTCCCTTTTTTTTTTAAACTACTGTATTCTTGGGGGAAACGTACTCGTACCGTTATGCAGATGGAGAAATACTGATAGAGTGAGCTGCGGCTGCAATGCAATCTTATATTTATTTTTGCTCTTGGGGTTGCTCTCTGGTTCTGTTCGTTGCTCCAAGTAGAGATTAACCTTTAACCTAGGGGCATGTCATAGACCTTGGGGTGCACACTGCACAGTGTGCTTGTCTTTGTAGAACCCATCCTAAACTTCATTAGATAAGCCTCTCTGGTTAGTTACAGCTTGATGACAGTCACATAGCTGTTATGGTCAATTAGTGAAATTGTTCAATACTTCATAGCTGAACTCATAACTAAGCAACAAACAGAAAAATGCTATCCTTTCATTATGTCATATTTGCCATAATGTCATAATACTATAGTAAGTAATTAACCCATTCTGACCTGAGATAGCAGACCTACAAGCTCTTATCGCGCCACTCGGTGGCGCGATATGAGCTTGTAGATCTGCTATTTTTCAATAGCTAAAGCATAACATGATGCCAACACCAAAATGGGTTCCCGTTCAGAATGGGTTAAGTAAGTAAGTCAATTTTATTTATAGAGCACCTTTCGAAACAATGTTACAAAGTGCTGTACAACAAGGTAAAACAAAAACAATCATGTTAAAACAAGGGCATGAAACAAACAATAGAAGGTAAAACATTGAGATGCAAATAAATCAAGTAAAAATATATCATAAAATAAAGTGCTGACGAAATAAATACGTTTTTAACAATTTCTTAAAACCGTCGACAGACTGCATTCTTCAGCTCAAGGGGCAGGGATATATGCAAGCATGTATTGTTTGTGTAGGTATGTATAATAATAGATTTATTTTTGGGTTAGCCTTCCTGTTACCCACTGAAAGTGGTAGGCCTACAAAATCAAAATAAATTGGATGCATGTTGCAGATAGCGATATTAAAAAAAAGATAATATTTCTGCCAAACCGTAGATAAATCGGCCGGCCTCTAGTATTCAGATATGTGGAACTACTTCAGTCTTGAAGGGGACACAAATGTTCTGGGATTGCTGTGAGTGACTGCCATGGTTTACGGCAGGATTTCTTTCTTTTTTCCCCCTTCTTGTTTTTACAATGGGGACAACTCTCGCTCAAGGGTCCCATTTCTTACAGCCCTAAAGTCTCAGACCAGCAGCACACATTAAATCCTCACTACGTTCTTTCAGGAGACGCAAGAAAAAAAAAAACAACAAAAAAAAACAACTAGAGATTTTTCTTTCATGTATTTGTAAGCAATTAACACCATTAATGAGCGGACAAAGAGAAGAGGCGAAGCCAGAGCCAGTCTCTAGACCACTGTACACATTCCCTGCTCTGTGGTTTGGTTGCCAGGAGATGTGAGCAAGTTGAAGGGGAAAGAATGAAAGAAATAGAGAGAGAGATGGCTCTTTCTCACTTCAATTCTCTCTCCATCCTCCCCTCCCTCTAACCCCTCCTCTTCCTCTTCCCTCTTAGCTTGCCTGTCTCTCTGCATACTAATAGACAGACTAAAAGCTGATTACAATCCAGGCCTGTCAAACTGATTATTAATATCCTATACTTTAGGGGGTCTTTACACGGGGGCCAATGTCTGGGAACTTAGTTTTGGATTGTTCGTAATGCTTTTGGTCTTAATGTGGCATTGTGATCGAGGGCCACTTTGATGAAACCGTAATTCCCCCAGTCCACACTACAGTTTTTGTGGTGCAAGTAATCCTCTCTCTTGTTGCCAGTTAATTTATATTTGCATGCTGGAACCAGTTCTGACCACTAGGGGAAAGCATTTACCTACCTTCAACCTTGGCTTCTCATGCCCACTTGCTAATTTTCAGTGAGTGACACTGAGTTGACACTCAACTATGAGATATTATGTACCTCTCCTGAAATGTTGAAGTAATGTGCCCCCCCCCCCCCCCCCCCCACCAAGAAACAACAGCTTTCAAAAAGCTTGATAATATCCAGGAATCTATCCTCACTGCATCTGTAAACAGGAAAGAACCATTACGTAGATAACAACTCTTGCAAACAGGCTAACAGCTTAGTTTATGTACAAAACAGTAGGCTCTCTTAGTAACAAAAACAAGTCTCAGACATATGCCAACCTAACTGGCCTATTTAAACATATAATATTAGATTGTGACCTTTTATTTGGAGTTCAGATAGAAGCTCAGTTCCTAGAAGTGATCAAACACACTGAAGTGCACAGTTTGATCTTTGAAGGACAAGCAACTATGCTAAACAATAAGTACACTTTATTTTAATTGTTCATTTGTAGCCGATGTTTTTTCATTATGGAAGCCATGTTTAATTCTGTTGTACACATTTGAACCTTTTTTGGTCTGTTGCAACATCGGTCCAGACTTCAAAATGATCTTTTTAAAGATAATGATAATTTATTTTTTGTTTTGTTTTTGCAAATAGTGAAAATAGCAGTGCAATAATATAGAGGGACCACTGCCAGATGATATATTTGTGGGTCCTTGACTCCTTGGTATGGAAAAGTTTGGGAATCACTGGTTTATTTGATTCAGCGTTAACTTCAGTCAGGACACTTTTATTGATTGTTTGTTTATTTATTTATTTGATGTGTGAAACTCAACTTTTACTGTAGCCTACTTGAGCCAAGTGTATGTACCAGATAGCTGCATACCCAATGGCGACACCTTGAGTTAAAGGACAACTTTCGTTTATTTCAACCAAGGTTCATGTTTTAGGTTGTTATTAGAGAAAGTAAAAGATGATTTTGTTTTAGGCATTTTAGCTGGGGCATTTGAGCATGGGGCTATATGTATTTTTTTTTTTACAAAATTCTATAGCGATTTATTTTTTTATTATTTACTATAGTCCTACTAGACCCCAGAAAATTACATCTGGCCACAAAAGATCACAAGATCTACTGAATGTGTCAAACTGACATATTGAGCCTATGACACAGTGGCTTCCCCCCAGTAGGCCTCCTTCACTTTCAGTAGATCATGTGATCTTCTGTGGCCAGATGTAATTTCCTGGGGTCTAGTAGGATTATAGTAAATAATAATAAAAAAAATCGCCTTAATATTTTGTAAAAAATACATGTTTAGCCTCGTACTCGATTGCCCTGCCCCCCTGTCAAAAACAGCTAAAATCCCTAAAACGAAAGAAAGCAGCGAAAGAATAAGGTCGCGGATACAAGCGTCCAAAATGAGTTTTCTCCGACGGGTGGTTGGCATATCCCATAAGAGGTGTGTGTGTGTGTGTGTGTGTGTGTGTGTGTGTGTGCGCGTGTGCGTGCGTGCGTGCGTGCGTGTATGTATGTGTGTATATATTTATTATTATTATTATATTATATACACGCACACGCTCGTGGAGGTGAAGGTGGTTCGGTCTCTTCCTGATAGGACCCTAGTGTCCTCAGGAGACAGGGGTATAATTAGAGCCAAGGAAACAGGAAGCACCTCGCCCTCACTATCTATCTCCCTCCCTCTCTTTACCTCCTCCCATCTCTCTTTACCTCCTTCTACCCCCCCCCCCCCACTCTCTCTCTCTCTCTCTCTCTCTCTCTGGACAGTGAGAGATGGGTGTGCAGATGTCTCAAACATCAGCCCCCCCCCCCCCCCCCCCCTCTCTCTCTCTCTCTCTCTCTCTCTCTCTCTCTCTCTCTCTCTCTCTCTCTGTGTAGGAGTGTGACCCATAATGAGTCCCATGGTACTTTAGAGTAGACTGTTTTGCATCCGTTGGCTTACTGGAAATAGGGGGGGGGGGGGGGGGGGGGGTCTGGAGTTGGGGGTCAGTAGTTGCAACATCCTGTTGAAGAACTAACTATTTTGTCGTATGAGGGTGCTGTGCAGCAAAAAATAGCTGAGATATAAGTGATATATACCCGGCTACTTTGGCTATCTTAGACAATCTCTTACGGTAAAACCTTTGAAGACTTCCGCCTGTAATGAATGGGGACGCAAAGTTGAAAGTAAATCTGCCTTCTACTGTATAGTTTGTTTGTTTTTCGAATACCCAATTATTGCTTTACCTCTTTTCTTTCTCATACAAATTAACCCCGGCCACCCATACTGTATTCTGGCTTGTCATTGTCACTGATATTGTACCCCACTGGCTCACCTGCCAGTGAGGAGCCCCCAGCGGGAGGAAAAAAACGCCTCCATCCTACTCTGCTAACCCCCCCCCCCCCTTGCTGACAGCCACTGGCCATGCCTTTACGTGTCACTAGCCTGGCGATCCCCTCCATGCCCGGTTTCCCTCCCCTTGAACACCTCCAATTGTGGAATGCATGGCGGTGGATTTGAACCCCCTACAGACTCCGGGGTGGTGAAACCCAAGTGCAGACTAATGGATTCAGTCAATTACAAATAACAAATAATAACATAAAATCAGTTTGTTGATTCGTTGATCTATATAATTATATGAAATAATACTTTTTTTAAATTTATCCTGAAAACGAGGTTCTCAATTATTCGATGAATTAAAAATGTAGTCAATACATAGGATCATCTCTGAGATGATAATGAAGCCCTGCAGTGTTGACCTACATGCTTCATCCTTGCACTGTTCGTCACGTCACGGCGTACTCCCTGTGGTTTAGACACGCCAGCACCCACAATGCTTCATGATGACACGCATGTTGTAATTACATTCAGTCTGACCTCCTCAGCCTTTGTCATCTGCAGTGAAGAAAGCTAGGAGCTCAGCCCCTGTTATTACCAACCCCATGATCAAAGTGATAGACGCAGGACCCACCATTGGACGAGCAAGTGGGAAAATTATACCCACTTAGACAAACTACATGTCGTTGCTGTCGGGAAGAAACCTTGTGTATCTCCATGTTTCCATATTTCAACGTTGTATGTATGTTCTTTGTAAATTAATGCCCTGCTTGGGCATTAAGCACAGAACAAAGAATGTTTGCTTTCGTCATCTTTGTTGAAGAAGAGTCTGGGGAATTTTGTTTTAGTTTATTTTATGACAGCGTTAACTAGACTAATAAGACTAAACAGTTTCAAATGACTAAATAGGCCTAAAGCTATCGAGTATCAGGCTATAAAGCTATTAGGCATAGTTTTTGTGAGGTTAGGGTTAAGGTTATGTTTAGGCATAGTTTTTGTGAGGTCCAAATGAACACAGCGGAGCACTTCCCACTCCACCAATAAGAGCCCCATCAGAGCCCATCAGCTCCCACACTCTGTGAAAAAACATTGAAACAGGTTATTTTTCTGAAAAGAAACATACAAGGTACAAGGTTTCCACCCAACAGCAATGATCGACATTAGCTATATCTGCCCACGATGTCAACTTGCTTATGCAGTTTGTAACTTTAAATGCCCTGAAGCCGGGCGGGAACCCTTACCGTTGCTCGGCTACAATGGTGTTCACGTTTTGACTGCATACCCGTGACTCATTTGCAGTGCTCCCTCCTGGCAATGTCCCAGCGTGAGGGGATCTGAGTGAGGAGCCTCTAATTTGGGCTCCTTCCTCAACAGATTAAAGAGACAGACCAGGTGTATGTTTCAGACCGGCCATCTTCATCTCAGACAGTGAAAACATGGCGTACTCACACACCCTGTCCCGTGTGCTATCCTCGCTGTTTTCTTCCTCACAGAATTCTACTTCTGTAGAACACTGTAGTACGAAGTAGGGCACTAATTGACACAATTACATAAAAAGTTAAAATAAGGAAATGAGAGGTTTCTGCAAAACACAACGCTATCTAAGAGGTAGTGCATGTTGGTGTGGTTTGAATTATTAGAGAGAAGTGTTTGGGGGGGATAATATCGGCTGTTCCTGTACTCCCGCTTGCAATGTTAAGGAAAGGGGTGGGGGAGACCAGAGAGAGAGAGAGAGAGAGAGAGAGAGAGAGAAAGAGAAATGAAAGAGAAAGGAAGAGAGAGAGAGAGAGAGAAAAAAGAGAAGGAGAGGAAGAGAGTGAAAGCCAGAAAGGGAGAAAGTCTGATGGAAAGCGACGGATACACCTGACTTATACTTGGTTGTGCATTGTGTCGTGCTCCGAAAATAGTCGATCTACAAGCTCACAACGCTTCGCATGGCGACACGTGGCGAGCTTGTAGATAACCTTTCCGATAACATTTTCCGTGTGTGACTCTGGTGCATAACTAAGAATAAGTCTGGCCATAGATAGACAGAATAGCAACAATGAGAGAAAGTCAGTAGAGAGAGTAAGTAATACATAGAGAGGGAAATAAGGGAAATATGCAGTAGGACTCAGCAGTTTTTTATTGATTGTTTGGAGAGGCTCCCATGTAGCTCGTACGTGTGGAATGCACACCTGGAAGTGTCTGGTAATCCACAGGACAATGCAGGCTGACATCTGGCGCCTTCAGAGGTACTCCAGGGCAGGTTGCATTCTGGCAGCCTCAGCATTGTCTCCACAGATTAGGGATTATCCGCGGTCAGGTCGATCAATCTATTGTGACAATCTTCTGAAATGGTGTTTGTGAAACAATGGGGTTAGATGACCTCTACTGATGTTCTGACTGGGTCAATGCAAACTTGTGGCAAAGTGTGAAACTGACAATGGCCTGAAATCCATGCGTTTGTATTATTAATGTGCATGTCGTGCACCAGAAATACAGCAGCAATGGTGAAGCTTTCCGTGGTCCCCCAGAGGTCTACACTGTAGGAAACTGAAAAAAAAGGATATATTTATTTACGATCCATACAAATTGGTCCGCGACCCAAAGTTCGGTTCCGACCCACTATATGGGAAACAGTGATCTACAGTCTAGGTCCCCTTCCCCCTCTATAGCCAACACCAAATATATTTGCCGAAAAACAGACTGCAAGCTTTACAACGTGTTGTATTGTGAGATGGTAGATCTGCTATTTTCAGATCATTTATGAAGTATAAAGGTAGTTACAAATACGTACATTGACAGTGTGAAGGTGAAGACATTTACACCACCAAGTACAATATATTAATGAACAGCATCAAGTCTGATACAACGTGGAAATGATCCTTGTCTACCTTTACCTAGAGTGAAATACACAGATGCATGCATGCATTGCATAGGGACATTTTAATTACAATGATAGTTGTCATAGATAAATGTTCTAAAGTTAATGTAGAAAATTATGGTTTATGAAATACAAAGACAAAGTCAGCCCATTCCTAACGAGGCATAAACCATCAGAAATCAAAGGTGACGTAATTTGGGTTGGCGAGTACAACTAATGTACAGGATTAAGACTGAAATGATGAAATATGAAACAAGAACAAGTCCTGTCAAGAAAATTAACCCGTTAGCTACAGTAGGCAGCTCGGCATAGCATGAAGCACACACTATCTATTCCACCTGACAAACCACATTCAGAGTTAAACTTAAAACACATCTGTCTAGTTTGCCAACTGGCATTGCATGTGTAGGATTGTGGCCGACGACGAAATGCAGATGAAGTTGTCTATGAAATGACCGCGCTCCAACGATGCACCTTTGCTTACAACAAACACGCTGGATATTCCACGTGACAAACCTAGTGCAAAGGTAAAGCGAAGTAGGTCTAGACTGCGGTGTTGATGTTGTAGGGCCGATGAGACTGCTGCACTGCAACCCCCCCCAACACACACAGTGTACACACAGCAGGAGATGGGACCCAGATAAGACGCCAGGGTTACGCCCCTCCAAAGAATTGGGATGCCTGGAGGGGCTGGGAACGCTTTTTTTCTCTCTCTCTCTCTCTCTCTCTCTCTCTCTCTCTCTCTCTCTCTCTCTCTCTCTCTCTCTCTCTCTCTCTCTCTCTCCTCAGTGAGGGCTTAATATCGCAATACTCCTCTGTCAACAAAGCAGTGTGTCTGATGGAACATGTCAGTTTGATGGTGGTGGTGATGACGGGGTCTGCGGGTCCCGGGTTAGACAGCTGTCAGAGCAACAGAGAGCCCTGTTTTAGGGACTTCCCTATGCAGCAGCCCTCCCTCTCTTCATGTGTTGTTTTAAGCTGAAACATCAAAGCAGGACAGGCGAATAAAGGTGAGTGGAGGTTTTTTCAGTTGAACACTTGAACAGATTTTGTCAGACAGAGCTAAGCTCGGCTTCACAGATGTGGGTTCGTGTGAAGGTGGACTAATTGGGTTGTTGAGATTCATTCCTGGCCTTTTGAGCCTTTTGAGTCCAAGGCCCCTCTGCGATGACCCGTTGTTTGCTTTTGAGAAGGAACGCGACACATTAATTGCAGCTGACGTGTTCTATGAGAGAGCAGTTGAAATGCAGGCATTGTATAGTAAAGCCCCTAGAAATGACATGTTATTAACGTTGTATAAGCATTGTATTTCAGATGGTTCACTGGGAGTTGGATGATCTGTGTGTTGACTATGAAATGGGGAACGTAGGAACCAGTGGTGGAAAGTAACTTTACTTAGTTAATTTACTAAAGTTAATTTACTTCATTTAAGTACTGTACTTGAGTAAATTTTTTGGTATTTCTTACTTTACTTGAGTATTTCCATTTTCCAGTACTTGTACTTCTACTCCACTACATCTCAGAGGCAAATATTGTAATTTTACTCCACCACATTTATTTGAACACTTTAGTTACTAGTTATTTTGTCTATATACATTTTGGCCATTTGAAAATAGACAATCTAAAAGCGAGCTTGTGGATCGGTTATTAAACAAATATATATATATATATATACATTTGAAAACTTGAAATGAGACATTCTGCTTAATGAGTACTTTTACTTTTGGTACTTTAAATACATTGTGATACTAATATTAGTACATTTTGAATTCCGAACTGTTACTTGCAATGGAGTATAGTTCTATATTGCAGTATTGATACTTTTATTTAAGTAAAACCTTTTTCCACTGCTGGTAGGAACACAGTGTTTCAATGTTGGATGTTCTTGGTTGACGGCCCTGTGTGAGCACACAGGTATACTGCTTTGGGGTGCGTTCGGAAATGAACGCTGGGAATGTGCTCAGTTTTTTTGTGCACTGGGCGGTGACGTCATAGTGTGGCTTATTTACGAACGACCCGTTAAAACGACACACCTTCCTGTACTATTTAAAGGTAGTTCATAACATTAGCCTACCTGCTGTTAGCCTACCGTAATGCTGTAGGGCAGCCTTGGGATTTTGTGACGACCACAAATATATTCAACTATACCAGTAAGACGCCTGAGGGCGAGAAGCGACCTCGAGGTCATGTGCATGCATGCGCCTGGGTGACAGCAGACTGCTGGGCGAGCGCTGGCGCTTTGGAATGGGGGGTGTGCTCTTTTTCACTCTACACCAAATTTCTTTGCCATAAATCGACAAACTTCAGGCTCACAATGTGCAGCTTTGTGACATGTTGTGAGCTTGTAGATCTGCTATTTTGACAAATGTAATCATAATCGAGGTAAAGGTTTGATATAATTGTGATATGAATATGAAGTTATTAAAACAACATCATGGATTTCAACCTTCAGGAGAGAGGAAAAAATATGTAAAAAATGCATAAGAAGGTGTTAAAGGTGGCCTTTAATATATTTGGGCTAGTGACTGATTGATTGATTGATTGATTGATTGAAATATGTATTAACAGTTGGCAGAATTACAGTACATTTCAAGCACAAACTCAATACAAAGACTGTTAACTGTGAGTGGACGACCCAATTAAGCATTACAGGGTCCACCATGTCCGTAGGTGCCCTTTGAGAGCGGTTTTGAAGGAGTCAAGGGATTCACATGTCTTAATGACTGTTGGTAGGGCGTTCCACATTTTGGTGGCATAGGAGCGAAAATAATTTAGTCCCTTGTTTGTGCCGAATCTGGGTTGTACATGGTTTGTTGCACTCCCTCTGGTGTTGTGGGTGTGGACCTCGTTTACATTAAGGAAGTATTTAGACAGGTACATGGGTAACTTGGTGGTGTATCGAATCTTGTGGACCAGACCCATTGCAAGATGCTGTACTCTGTCGTCGACCCTAAGCCATCCCAGCCTGTCAAAGTGGGCAGGGGTGAGGTGGGTTCGGGGGGTGAGGCCAAGTAGGAGCCTGACCAGTTTGTTTTGGGAGGTCTGGAGCCTTGACATTACAATACATCCACGCGTGTCAGCTTGCAAACTCAATTCAGCCTTTTTGGGGAACTTAAAATGTGTTGATTTACTAATAAATGACATGACTGTAGTCGACTGTCCTGACTCAGCTGGTACTCATTGAGTACAATATGAGGAAGTAGATGACATTACAGTATAAACCAAGACCCACAAAGGTGTGTCAATTTAAAGTTGACACAGCGCACGAGCCAACTATAGAGTTAAATAGTACTGTCAAACTTTCGGTACTTCAAACGCCACTGAGTAACTTCCATTGGAATTAATAACTGGGGGCGGGGTCGTCCGGTCTCTAGATTATATATAACTCTATGGTATAAAACGTGTTACTCTTTCATTCATTCTGCGGCTCACCCTGCCAAGCAAAACAAGGGATTGTTACACAATGGCATGCTCATCTTTTGTATCGTAAAATGTTTCTTTGCACACATCACTTACCGTGATTATAATACACCACACCCAGGCTGCTACCTGGGAGAGTCGCTGGTGCTTTAGACCAGTGGTGTACTTTACTTGAGTATTTCCAGTTTCTTTGATACTTCTACTCCACTACATCTCAGAGGCAAATATTGTACTTTTTACTTCGCTACAATTATTTGTCAGCTTTAGTTACTGGTAGTTACTTTGCAGATGTAAATTATGAATACAAAACATGCATTTGCCACTAACCACTTATACAATATTATTCTTTGGCTATAAAAAAAAAGAAGAAAAGAAGACAACAAAGCATCGCAACGTGTTACTTTGGTGCTGTAAGTAGGCTACATTTTCATAGCAATTATGTACTTTTATGTAATTATGTACTCAAGTAAAAGTTTGAATGCAAGCCTCTTACTTATAGCTAAGTATTTCTGTATTGTGGCATTGCTACTTTTACTTAAGTAAAGAATCTGAGTACTTAATTAATTCTTCTTCCACCACTGGTGCTCACACTGTGGGAGGAGCAGTGGTGGAGTATTGATAAAAGTATCAATACTGCAATAGTAAAAATTCAGAATTCAAAATGTACTTGATTAAAAGTACAAAAGTATTGGTATCAAAATGTACTTAAAGTACCAAAAGTAAAAGTAGGCCTACTCATTATGCATCATGTCCCGTTTTCAAATGTATAAAAACCTTTTGAAAATGGCTGATCTAGATAGACAGTAGATCGCATGTAGTAGATTTGCTATTTTCTAATGACCGAAATGAAGTGGTTAATATAGGCTAAGCCTATGTTTTGTAATAATAATCAAAATCTACCAGTATGAAATGAGTATCTAAGATCTTCAAATAAATGTAAAAGTACAATATTTGTTGCTGAGATTTCTTTTCACTTTTTACCTCCTTACATGATTTCCTGTTTTTATATAGAAGTGCATATTTGTACGTCTCTAAACGTTCTGATGGTGGACCCTGTTGTAAACAAGTGTAATGGTTAATTAGTGTGTCGTCCACAGTAACAGCCTTTGTATCGAGTTGTGCTTTCATGTGAAATGCACCCATTCTGCAAACTGTTAATACACATTTCAATCAATCAATCATGTAGTGGAGTAGAAGTAAAAGTATTGGAAATTGGAATGACTCAAGTAAAGTACAAATACCTCAAAATTGTACTGACCGGGCACCCATTTTGGTGTCAGCATCATGTTATGCTTTATCTATTGAAAAATAGCAGATCTACAAGCTCATATCGCGCCACCGAGTGGCGCGATACGAGCTTGTAGGTCTGCCATTTTTGAAAAATCGAAGAACGACTGACATTTTTAGAATCTGATCTCAGGTCAGAATGGGTTCATCAGACCAGTGTGTGTCCAGTGGAAAACCTCGTATGAATCTGATCTCAGGTCAGAATGGGTTAAATACAGTATGCTTAAGTAGATGTACTTGGTTACTTTCCGCCACTGCGGGAGTGGCCCCTGACTGTAACTGGACCTGGTGGCCTCCTCCAGCCACACCTGTGCTCTCTGCTCATGTGCCCAGAGAGAAGACAGTGTCCTTTGTGTTGGAGCTGCCTGGGACGTCCACACAACAGGAAGGGGGGGGGGGGGGGGGGGGGGAGGTACATTACGGGGCTTGAAGTTGTGACAGACAGGTGGCACACCCCTCACGCGCTCTCCCCGCCGTAAAGTAAGTACACAAGCAAGCACGGTGGAGGCTGTTCATCACAGGACAGCTGCTTTCTGCCACAGAGAGCGGCAAGATGGATGGGGGGGGGGGGTGGGTGGGTGGTTGGCTTCTAACAGAGTCATCACACACTCCTGCGTTTTTGAGGGGCGCTATAGCCACTCCTATATACAGCTTTTGTCAATGTCCGCACACGTCTCATATTTGCCATTGGCAATGAAAGGAGAAATTAGGTCAAATGTCCGCCAAATATGATGTAAATTTAACCAATGTGTGGCAACACAAACATTAAATGCCATTGACAATGAAGGGAAAATTTAAGTCATAATTTATGTAGACGAGCAAATCGACTAACCAATCACATAAATTCAGTTGTTCATGAGATGATGTATGATGATGTATAATGATAAGAGCGCCCCTCACTTGACACGGGTGTGATTTTTAAGATTTATAGCTGCGTTCTTTCCCGAAAAACGTGTCGATGATTTGATTGGCTAAGCACAAAATGTGATGTATGATGATGTATGATGATAAGAGCGCCCCTCACTTCACATGAGTGTGATTTATTTTTGAGGGGCTCTAGCCCCTCCTACTGTATATACACGTTTAATGTGTATCGTCTAGACAAACATCAAAAACGCCATTGACAATGGACAGTTCAATGTTTGTTTTGTCTGTCACTGAGCAATGATGTTATGATATCGCGATGATGTAATATCAGGGTTTGTAAAGCGGCCCTCACTTCACACGTGTGTGATTTTTATATTCCAAATAGTTTACATGCGTTTGTGCATTATATGTGCACATTATTCATTGGCTGTATATATTATGTTTGTGCACACTTGTGTGTCTTTGTATTGCGAGTGTGCATGGGAGGTGGAGGAGGTACATAAAAGGCTGGGAAGTGAGGTGTGTGTGTGTGTGTGTGTGTGTGTGTGTGTGTGTGTGTGTGTGTGTGTGTGTGTGTGTTTGTATAGCTGCGTTTGGACAACCATGTCGTCCATGTGAAGACGGCAGTGTCCATGGCCTATGGCGGCTCTGTTGTGTCGGAGGAGGGGGATGTGGATGTGGATCTGACAGAATACTATCTTTCATCTTAGTTTCACTCTTAGTTTGCTGCAGTGTCTTATTGATCCCGGCCATCTTGAAAGCCATTTGGGGGCCGAGACCCACTGATTGAGAAACTCACTGACCTGGAAGTCCCTGTGCTGCTGCTCTTTGATCCCAGAGCTTTGGACTTGGGTGGCTATGTGGGTGTGGGAGTGGGCAATGACCCAAGGCCGGCAGAGTGAGTGAGGAGCACTGCTCTCCCACTCCCACCCTGATGCTGATGTCCATGTTGTCAAGACCATGGGAGCTGGACAGAGCTGTGGTATAACATTCCCCCGAGTGGCGGCGTTGTGTGCTGAACTTATTTTCCAAGAGGAACTGCGCTGCGCTGTCCAGAACTTGAACCTTTAGTGAGTGAGTACCAGAAATAATTGTCTTTACATTGGCTACATAATGCCGCTACACTTCCTTTTGTGTAATTGCTATGATTATGTGCATACTTTGTGGTTTAGCCCACTACTGTATCCTGCCGTGTGCGATATGTGAATTGCCCAATTGTGTGTCTTTTAGCTCTCATACAATAGAGATCATTGATTCTGAGAGTGATGTAACTTAATCCTTAGGACGCGTTCTTAAGTTTCCTCAGCTGTTGTATTTTATCACACTGCACTGAACTGTATTTTATTGCTTTTAAGTATGATACGGTTTGTTGATATAGTAATTATAGCCAGAATTGCTTTGGGTTTATGTTATTTAACTCACATTGCAATAATAATAATAATAATGTAGGCAGTAGAGCATCATATTGGTCGATTATCTCTAGTTGTTGTGAGCGAGAACAGCGGTGAAGTTGAAAGTTCACAACAATGGGAGTTGGGTGGCACTGTGATCTGACTGAGGTGAGATCAAGGTGTCACATTCCACAGTTTGGTGTGTGTGTGTGTGTGTGTGTGTGTGTGTGTGTGTGTGTGTGTGTGTGTTTTCTGGGGATACTTTCTGGTGGCAGTCCAGGCTTTGTCAACAATGCTGCCCTAGGACAATAGACCACCCATTTAAGTTTAATTATATGGACGTCCTCTGTCACTAAGGTTATTGTTCCCATATCAAAGCTACACTTTTATAGCAGTTGTGATGTGTATTGTGTGAAGAGAGAGAATTGGAAAAATCCATGTGGACGGGAAAGTTGTGTGCATGCTTGTGTATCATGTGCATGTCTACTGTGTGCATGTGCATGTGTGTGTGCGTGTGTGTGTGTGGGTGGTGTGTGTGTGTGTGTGTGTGTGTGTGTGTGTGTGTGTGTGTGTGTGTGTGCGCGTGCGTGCGTCCATGTGTCTTTATGTGTATGCATATTGTGCCCAGAGTATTGGAAAAATCTATGTGGACGGCAAAGTTGTGTGCATGCTTGTGTGTGTGTGTGTGTGTGTGTGTGTGTGTGTGTGTGTGTGTGTGTGTGTGTGTGTGTGTGCGTGCGTGCGTGCGTGCGTGCGTGCGTGCGTGCGTGCGTGCGTGCGTGCGTGCGCGTGCGTGCGCGTGCGTGCATGTGTGTGTGTCAGAGAAGTCCATCAAGACATCTTAATCCAAACAACCACTGTGCTCATCTCCTCTTTACATCTACTTAGCGTCAGTTACAGCCATGATAAATGATAGAGCTGCAGCTCCTGTGTCATCTGTCTAATTTGTTCCCCAGATAACCTTTATCAGATGGTATGCCATGCCCCCCAAGGGACTGCCCTATCTGTTCCTCCACATCACATAAATATTGTTTACCAGAAGCCTGTGTAAATTGTGGCTATTTTAAACCAGAAGTCACTCATGATGAAAAAACAAACAGAAAAAGTATAGAAACATTAAACACATTAACCCTGGCGACCCTGTTTTGGTTATGGCGTTGCAAACAAACGGAAAATTGCTAAAATAGATATATTAGCCGTGAAGCGTTATACGCTGATAAATTAGACTGCTAAGTCTTACTTAAGGTGTAGTGGCAGAAGAAAAACACATGTTAGCAGATTTGAACGGTGACAACATTTGTACTCAACACTTAATATTTCTCCAGTGAAATTGTAAACAGTTACAACTGTTCCATTATACCAAATTGGGGTGTGAATTTTGTGTTGATCAGATCACAAAGTCTGGACCCAGTTTATTAGAATAGATACCCCACAATATTCATCCTGCGATGATGTTTTTGATCTGTGAACCTCTCAGAACATCTTTTGACCCCCCTTTGGGGTCTTAAACCTTTCTCCTTGAGAAGCACAGCGGCCTGACTCGTGTGCGTCATTGCTGGGTTTTTTTTTATACAGTATATTGATCTTGGTCCCATGATGTACTGTACTGTCGCAGTTCTTGTTTTCTTCCAGTGCAACAGGCCAAGCTGCTGGTCTAAATCAGCAGGAGAAGAAAAACAGACAGACCTCCTCTGGTAGCCACAGAGGAGCCTGAAGTCTGTCTGTCTGCTCACCACAACTACTGTAGGTCTCAGAGGACATACAGACAGACAGTCAGACAGGCAGGAGGAGGAGGAGAAGGGAGGAAAGACATAGTGAAAGAGTTGTTGCTCTGGGCTGATAACCTACAACCCTCTGATCATATCTGATCGGGAAGGGTTGCATTATGTATTGCTGGTGGTTTCTGCTATATTTTAACAGTAGACACACTGTTGACTTAGCATCCAGTCCGCTATGGGCTGGATGCATCCATTATCATTAATTTAAACATGTTAATCCTATTTTGGGCAAGGTCAACGCGTCGCGTTATGGAGCTTATTTTCTAATGGTTTCAGTATTTCTGCTTCATTTAAATCGCAACAATGACAGAGAGACTGGAAAGGCAGACAGAGAGCAGGGGCACGCTGAAGAGGTAGTATGCTCCCTAAACATGTGGTAGTATGCTCTCTAAACATTTGGCTCAATAGCATCTTTTTTTCTTTCTTACCCAGGGTAGTAGCTGAGCTCAAGTGCTCATTTTCAGCAACGCCCTGCACATAGAAACACACAGACAGACACACACATTAAAACCTGGGAGATGACCAGTACAACCTCAGTCTTATATACTGTTGGCCACTACGCAGCTCCACTGGAGCAGTTGGGGGTTCAGTGCCTTGCTCAAGGGCACTTTAGCGGTGTTGGGTGAGTGATGACCAATTCCTTCCCGAGTTCCCAAACCAGATTCTTCCTGCCTGTCCGGGGGAATCGAACCGGAACCGGCAACCTTTTGGCAACAAGGACAAGCTCACAATGTGTCGCGATGCGACACATTGTGTTTTGTAATAATAATCAAAGTGACTAGTAACTAAAGTTTTCAAATAAATGTAGTGGAGTAAAAGTACAATATTTGGATCCGAGTACAAGAAAGAAAAGTGGATACCAACAGGATATCAGATTCCTTGTCTGATTCGTCATCATTCTGTGATACTTCAGGGTGGAGGTTTGTTTGAATAGTGTCGCCATGATTCAGCCACAACAGTGAAGTAGTGTTAGTGCAACGCTAGGTATAATAACTGACCGGGCGTGAACCAGTGGTGGAAAGTAACTAAGTACATTTACTTAAGTACTGTAGTATAATTTTGAGGTATTTTACTTGAGTAATTCAACTTCCAATACTTTTACTTTATACTCCACTACATCTCGGATCCAAATATTGTACTTTTACTCCTCTTTTTACACTACATTAATTTGAAAACTTCAGTTACTAGTTATGTCACGGGGCAGCCCGTGCCCTATACACACACACACTGATTAAGGACATTGCACGCACGCACACACCACACAGACTGTGGGTAGTGGCGCAGACAGGTCCTATCATATAATGTCAATACTGTTGATCTATGCATTTACAGGATGTACAAATGAAATGATACACACACCACAGGGAAAACATTCAGTTTATTAACCTGTGTTTATTGTAACCTCAGTGTTTGTATGGCCTCTCCAGTGCTGGCCCTTTAAGAGGGGGGGAAGGTGCCAAGTACTGTTGAGGAGTAGGGGTGTTCCACAATTTCAATTATCAAAGTATGTATTATCTGGGGAAATGAATGTAACCCCATATGATGATTAAGCTAAAATAGAACATCTGGGTATGGGGTTACTTATTCAGGTTCAGCTGATATCGGTGAGCTTGTAGATAAGCTGTGTATATTTAATTGCTTCTCTGTGGGTGGTAGGATCCTCTCCTATAAAGGGGAGACTGCAGGCAGAGCTAGTCAGTTATGCTTATTGCTCTGGCAGGCATCATGCCCAGTGAGAGAGCTGCTAGGGCCCAGGTCAATGGGCATAGCCTAGTGCAGTTTGTTATTTTTCCTTTTGCCTACGTTGTGCCTTAAGTATTTTTGAGTTCTTTGTTTTGTATTTTTGGCCAGTATTATTCTTGCAGTTTGATATGTTTTGTGAATATCTGCACTGGAGCTGGAGTTTTGGATAAATAAAATGTTTTTGGAGCCTTGGCCCTCGGGCAACTTCACAAGTTACTTTGTAGATTTAGATTATTATTACAAAACATATATTAACCACTTCAGCCCTATATACAGTACATTTTGGCCATTTTAAAATATTTGTATACATTTGAAAACTTGAAACTGGACATTCTGCATAGTGAGTACTTTCTACTTTTGGTACTTTAAGTACATTTTGAATTCTGGACTTTTACTTGTACTTGTAGTTCTATGTTGCAGTATTGATACTTTTACTTAAGTAAAACAATTGAGTACACTGTGTGTGTGTGTGTGTGTGTGTGTGTGTGTGTGTGTGTGTGTGTGTGTATGTGTATGTGTGTGTGTTTACTGTGTGATCATACATACAGTATAGCGGCAGCCCCTCGTGTTTTTCATGTCCACGGTGGGTCATTGTGCCGTCTGGCAACTAATGCCGTCTGAGACGAGTCCAGCAGAGCTTCTCTCTAAATATACCCCAACCTAATTACCCCTCCTCACTGCCTCCTCTGTTTACACAGGCCCTCCTTAATATGATCTCCACGTCCTCACACAAAGATCCCATTCTGTACCGTTGCATGCTCTCCCCGGCATGGATTTCCTATGTTTAGTTTTGTGCATCATTTTGAAGAGATAGGCAGGCCCCTTAATGTGTACCCTCTGACAAACTGTCAGCCGTGTTACATTCCAGCACTTAAACCATACCAAGCAAATACTTTAGAAGAACTGCTAAAAATGTAAACAGTGAGTGAATATAAAGGAATAATGACCATTTTCTTTTCTCCCAATTCTCCATGTTTTGTCAGTGGTGGATATATATCTAATATGAAAAAGAACCAGTGTTTCTATTGCATTTTAAGCTGAAAATGCTGATCTACAAGCTCAATCTGGTCGTTTTAAGTAACACACCCCTCACCAACCTTAATCCGGTCGTTTTAACCAGGGGGGCAGTCAGACAGATATTTTGTGAAGCCACTAAGGAAATCGGGATATCCTGAAAGTTCATATAACTTTGCGGCGCTGTCATTGGGCCCAAAAAAAACCCATATCCCCATAGAGGTCGAACTTCACCTAGACTGTATTAACTTAATAAACATGGTCATGAATACTTTCTGCTTCCAGTCACTAGTTTAAAGTCTCATTTCTCATGTCATAATATTCTTTTTGGAAAATTATGGTCCCATTTATTTAAAAAATGACCATAAAGTCGCGTATGTTCTGAGGGGCGTGGCTACCGTTACAGTCTATGAACGAGAGCCACCCCTGTTCGAGTCAAAATAAAAACCAACTAAGAAGAAGGGGGGAAGTCCCGCCTCGTTGTTGTCTGGGCCAGCCAATGGGCCAGCTGGGCCAAAACGGATCTAGAAAGATGGCGATTTACAATACAAGGACTGACTGGCTTCATTTGACGTCCATATCAGACCCGGCGAACGCTTTGTCCATATTTTCTTTACAGTCTATGGTTTTAACGCACCCCTCACCAACCTTAATCCGGTCGTTTTAACGCACCCCTCACCAACCTTAATCACACGCATGCTTTCAGTCGCTCCAAATCCCCTCCCAGGCGGAATTTCTGGTCAAAACAACGCTTATTGCACGGAGCCTGGCGGTCGCAGTAATGTCGCCGGCCTATTTGCTTCTCCTCAGATTGTGAAACGATAACAATCGATCCGATCCACACACACCATTAGGCTGACACAACATCCGGTCGGGGTGTTTTGGATCTTCAAAATAAGGGTTGAACGGGGCGATATCCTGGCATGTTATTAATTAATCCTGGCGGATTAAGGGTTAAAACCGTGTTGTTTTTGTCTCCTCGAAGGGGTGGTGAGGAAGGATCCACCCACTGCACCGCCCCAACAACTTGCCAATATAGTCCCACCGTCGACACAGACCCGTCACCCATCTCAAGTGTGTCGATGTTCTTTTTCACGCCGAGCAGCAGAACAAATACATAATTCACCCCGCCGGACAGCGCGACATTGAGGCATGAGGAGTCATCTGTGTCTCCTCTAAAGGCGATCTGTTTGGAGGCTGTCACATCTGTCTTCTTCAAACAGGAAGTGGGCACTGCGTCTGTCACTTTAGTTGTGTGTCAGGGGATAGTTCTGAGGACCCCCCCCCCCCCCCCGCTCCCCTCCCACCCTCTCTGACTGTAGTTAAGGGGAGCCACCATTGTGGTGCTGGGTGACCTCAGCCACCACCAATCCTATGCTGATGTCTTCTTTTCTTTGCTTTACCCACCACCACCCCTCCTCTCCCACCCTTCCTTTTTCAAAAGCATGCAGAATAAGCTGAAACCTTAGTCCATTTGTATTATCAGGACAAAAAGAGACCATTGAGGGAAAGGGGGAGTGGGGGGTGAGGGTGATGGTGGGTGCCAGGGGTCAAGGGAGGGGGTGGGGGGTTTAGTCAGAGAGTCCCCTTCCACCCCTGCTGGGTCGAGTGGAGGGGTGTTATTGTGTATGTTGTGCAGGCAAGTGTGTGTGTGTGTGTGTGTGTGTATGTGGCTGTGTGTGACTGTGTGTGCGTGCGTGTGACTGTGTGTGTGTGTGTGCGTGCATGCCCACATTGTGCGTGCGTGCCCACCACAGTGTGCGCGCGTGCCCACATTTGATGGAAGTTGCATCTGTGCTGCTGTGCATTATCTCAGCTGGGAGAGGCGTCAGTAGTAAGCAGTGCAATGCAGTGTGGTGCAGGAGGGTGGGGGAGGTTTTGTTGATGGTGGAGGCTTGAAAGAGAGAGAGAGAGAGAGAGAGAGAGGTGGTGGTGGGAGGGGGGTGGAGCTGTGGCTCTGGCTCTCTCATGCTGCAACAGGAGTTTAGTCTAGTCAAGCCTCCCTGCCCTACAGGACAGCACAGGGCCGAGACATAATACAGAGAGAGAGAACAGGGGACAGAAAAACCTGCCATGGCGCTGGACCTGTTGATACAGCAGCCCTGAGAGCAACCGCACAGCACCTCCAGTGCGGACTTTACAGTGGATGCTATCATGCTTTGGGGTTGGCGTTGTTTAGCATTTATTTACTAAAGTTCTTGGGGGACTTCAGTTTCCTGACCATATCCTAAATGTTATCCTTGGGCAAAATGCACTCCAGAGCAAAGTCCAGGAGCTGTGACAACTACCTGAGCATTAAGGTACGTGCTGGAATGGAGTTCTCTGACATCTCTGCCCTCTCATTATGGCTGGACCGGCCCCGGGGCGGTGTTTGACCCAAATCCTATATATGTACAGCCGCCGGCCTGTGATGTCTGTCTCTCCTGAGGTTTTGCTATATTTAGTCCTTTTTCATTTAAAACGTTTTCTGTGCCATGTTTTATTTCTGTTGAATACACAGCTGAGGTTTTCTGGGAAGGTCCTGCAGCTTGTTTGTACAATAAGTGACATGTGCCTGTTATTATACATCCTGGGGAACTACAATAGGCTTTTTCTGTCCTTTATGTTGGAGATTCTAGACGACTGCTATTGGATTGTGTTGAACGGGTCATTTTTAATCTTACACACAAGGATAAGGGAGAGCGCTTGTCCTAACTCTCAACAGTGCAAGTAAATCCAAAGTGGTTTTGTGTTGTTGTGTTTGTGGAGCACTTTGAATTCAGAATGCATGACAGAAAATAACAGAAGAAAACTTTAGAGGTGGTCCATGTCACGTTTTTCACTTTTCTAAGTGGCATGGAATAACTTGTTAGACTATGAAGTGTTGCATGGCATGCAACATCATAAGTCTGACAAGTTATTCCATTCAATGCATGCTTGCATACTCTGTCTGTTTCTTCCAGGGATTCACCTGTTGTTGCACCCTGACATGTTCATGCTAAAGCCGTGGCCATGAAAAATATGTTTTTGTCAATAATGAATATCAACTTAAACCCTATATAATATACTTTATTGACCTGGGATCCATCAGGGCTCTGTACTAGGCCTGCTAGTATGTCCCCCTACACCAAATATCTTCACCATTGTACACATTGTGAGGTTGTAGATCAAATATTTTCATCAAATGTAAACTGCAGTTGCCACATTTGGTAAAAAAAAAAAGGGATTTACATTTGTCCTGTTGCACTCTATTGTCCCTACTGTCATGCCTGATTTATACTCTGTTGTGCATGGTGTTGTGCCAAAAATAGCAGATCTACACTTTGTGATGTAGATCTGCAATCTTCATTGCACAATGCACGACTATCAGGCTTCACTCACAACAGGTCTGAGAGCGCAGCTCACCTCTCCTGCTTCTTGTTTGGCAGAATTGGCACCCACTGAACCATAATTGTATGTGCAGTATTTGTGCTTTGTGTGTGCTTTGTGTGTGTGTGTGTGTGTGTGTGTGTGTGTGTGTGTGTGTGTGTGTGTGTGGGGGTGTGTGTGTGTGTGTGTGTGTGTGTGTGTGTGTGTGTGTGTGTGTGTGTGTGTGTGCACTGTGCATGCATGCGTGCATGCGTAATGTTACTATCTATAGGGTCTGTGCTGTGTGACGTCTTCTGCTCAGGAACAATATGCTGTCCCAAGCTGTTTACATCCTGTTGTAGGACACAGTCATTAACTGTCCACTGATGGCAGGAGTCAACTCTCTGATAACAAATGTGGGAAACTGGGCACAATGTACAGAAACTGCACCACAAACTCTGATGCTTACATTATCCACATGAAACTTGGCAAACATATCGACAAACGTAGCAGATCTACAAGCTCACAACAACACTTGTAGATTGTCTGTTTTGGGTGACGATATTTGGTGTCGAGGTAAAAAAAGAAGCAGACCACTTGTCTTACACCCTGCCTACAGTAACATATACCATAGGGTTTGAAAGCCTACAGCCTACAACTCATTAAGGCCGATTCTACAAATTCTTCTAAATCAGTTTGCACACTTTCCAGACTTAAAAAAATGTAATAAAATAAATAAATAGCAGATGTACAAGCTCGCCACAAGGCACGTGATGTGCTGCGAGCTTGAAGATCTGCTATTTTTGAAAATCCAGCGCAAAAGTCTAAAATGACACTGATGCTTTCTGGGTTTAATGGATTAACACAGGTGGTTAATTGTCAAGAACCTCACATCCCCTTGTAAACTCTATTCCCTATAGCCATTTGCACTCACACAACTTCAGAAAACCCCTAATACCCAGACTTTTCCCAGCTCAGCCTGAGAGTCAGCATAAATGTTTCCCTTGTTTCTTTTCATACCAAATTCTAGATGTGAGGGTCGTGTAGTGGCCCAAACTTGTAGCATAGATATAAGTCTGACGTTAATATCGGTAGAGGGCGCAAATCCACGGGTTCATGTACTTTTTATTTGCTTTGTAATCCCCATAGGGGGATTTTAGATTGCGTCATATAAGAACTGCGTTTGAAAAATAAACATGTCATCCCGGCCGTTACAGTCATATGGATATGAAGAATAAACTGACTGAGAGAAAACGCTATTGTTACTGCTACTGAATTTCTCTAGAAACAGACTGTATCATATATGAGTGACTGACTGTCGTAAACGATACAGAGACACCTCTCTGACAATAACGCAGAGACAGCTTGTATATGTTTTGACCACAATGCTTATATGAAACGATTTTAAGATGACCCCATGTTATTATTGTTAATATTTATAGAAATTACTTCTGTGAACCAGGCAGAACCAGGGGATGACCGAGTGACGTCAGGACTTTGGCACTCGATACTGTATACACACATGCATGAGAGAGGAGTATATATATATTTTTTAAAGTATTTAAATCCCGAAAATGCAATGCTATTGCATTAATCCTTTTAATTTAGGCCTCTGCAATAAAGGATGGGAACAGTTAGTGCCTGTCTCTTGCTGTGCCACAGGCCTCTGTCAGAGCTGCTTGTGTTTGACACACAGTTGCTATGGGCTCGTAGAGTTAAAGTTTATCTGCTGAGATAACACTTACAACAAGTGTCTTTTTACAAATCCACTTCATTATTGTGTGTGTGTGTGTGTGTGTGTGTGTGTGTGTGTGTGTGTGTGTGTGTGTGTGTGTGTGTGTGTGTGTGTGTGTGTGTGTGTGTGTGTGTGTGTGTGTGTGTGTGTGTGTGTGTGTGTGTGTGTGTGTGTGTGTGTGTGTGTGTGTGTGTGTGTGTGTGTGTGTGTGTGTGTGTGTGTGCGTTTTAACAGATAATGAGGATGTTATGGTTGTGAGTTTCCAGTACCAGGTCTTGATTTAGCAGAGGTGCCTCGACAGATTGCATTCTCTCCCACTTTAGACCCTCTCAGCTTGAGACCTCACACGATTGTTGGGTCAAAACAACAGTGACACAACCCCCCACCCCCGGTTCCTGTCTCTCCCTCTGTTTCAATACCATTTACAGTACATTGTAGACCTTTCAAATAATGCGATTTACGAGTGGAACTACGGCATAAGCTTCAGTTAAAAGGGACAGAAGTGGTTCAGGGAGGTAGACCAGTTACAGTCTGGGAATATGAGTGTTCTCGGTTCAATTTCCAGGTGTTCTTGACATAATGCCGAAGGGGTGCTTGAACAAGACGCTGAACGCTTTAGTATGGAGAATTCCATACTAAAAGGCTTTCTTACCTGTCTTTGTAGTTGTTACGTCCCCACCAAAGAGGTCCAGGTGTTATTTTGTGCAAAAGCTCCTTATTGGCTATTTCCCCTACGATAAGCCCTAAATGAATTGCATTGAATTGAATGGGAATTGAATGGGGCTATGGGGTGTTGTGCTAATTCGCTTATTTCCATTGCTCAAAATTAGAATTTCTTTGTATATATCCTCTCTTCATAATGTAAATAATATCCCAAGCGGCACACTTTACTACTTCTTTCGATGGAAATAAGCGAACTAGCATAACACCCTCAATTCCCATTCAATTCTCATTCAATGCAATGCAATTCATTGAGGGCTTATGGTAGGGAAAATAGCCAATAAGGAGTTTTTGCACAAAAAAACACCTCTTTGTTGGGGACGTAACAACTACAAAGAAAGGTAAGAAAGATAAGAAAGCATTCTAGCATGGAATTCTCCTTTAACGCTGCTCCTCATGAGCGAGTTGGTGCCTTGCATGACTGCCTCTGCCATTGTGTGACTTGGCGTATGTAATGGACAAATTGTAGTGCGAAAGATGCTGCTACATCAGTGATTATCAAAGTATCAGAGACCCATGGGTCCCCATGCAGCAAAGAATATGTTACAGTTAACATATTACAGTTAGGAGGAACCATAATGCCATATGGACCCTTACAGATACAAGTGTTTACATGTAAACTGAGTTATGGGGGTCCGTGGTAATATACATACCACACTGGGGGTCCTTGAACTTAAAAGGTTTGAGAACCAGTGTTAGAAATGCAAACCATTTACCATAATGGACCAGGCAACCAATATGAAGTAGCACAAAGGTCAAAGGTCAAAGTCCTTTGAAATGACTGTGATCATAGAGGATTTAAAATAAATGTCTGTTATGAAGTAAGTTGAGGAGAACACCTCAGGGTATGGGGTGGGCTGGAGAGGTACTAATTAGAGGGGAGAGAGGGTGGGGTGGGGGGGGGGAGGGATTTGTGTTCGGTTTTGATGTGAGCTCCTATTTGAAGAGATGGGATCAGTTCATGAGTGAAAAAAGAGGGACGTACTCCACCATTCTCTCGTGAGGTAGGATTTCTATTGGCACACATCAAAAGGCAGAATCCCACAGCAGCTCGGACAGTGGAGTGAGGTCTCACCGGTTCCTTTGTGGGGCTCTTGGCACCTGGCAGAAGGGCAGGTCTGAGCAACCTGCAGGCTCTTTGTTGCACCTGTCCAGGAAAGCCCTTTTTATACCCTCTGTGTCCTGTTGTAATTCCATATACAGTACATTTTTGAAGTATCCTTGGATCACTTTTGCATTTCAGTATGTGCCGTGAGTAACTCGCAGGCCAAATGCCATTGTCTTGCCTTGTAATGCGTTTTTTATTATAGGTTCTCATTCTCAACAACATTCAACCTGGCATTCGGTGGCTAGTGAGACGGATAGGCTCACTAGCTAGCTCACTAGCTCACTTTACTAATGTAAACAGTACAAAGATACAGTACGGCATTGAGGCTAAAAGTACAACACAAAGTCATGTGGACCTGTGTGAGCTGACTGTATGGGGATCCACCAGTCAAGGGTTCTAGCACTGGTTATCAAACTCCCATATTATTTTGGGGGATCCACAGATGATTATCTTACTGTGCATCATTGTTTTCTCACTCAACATTAAGTGCATACAGGATATCTGCACATTTCTGAAGTTACAATTTAATGAACAAAGGGAGTCTACCAGCGAGCCTAAGCCTAATACGGCTTTCTCGTGCGTAACAGGAGCAGAGGACAACAGTTGCAGAAGAAAGGATAGACACTGGAGCAGAGCGGACAGTTTAGGCCTAAGCCTTTTTGAGGGGCGCTAGCCCCTCCTATATATACAGCTTTTGTCCCCACAGGTCTCAATATTTGCCATTGACAACGAAAGGAGAAATTAGGACAAATGTCTGCCAAAGTAAATTTAACCAACCAATCACATAAATTCAGTTGTTCATGATATGTTGTAATGATAAAGAGCGCCCCTCACTTCACACGGGTGTGATTTTTATTATTCTGGTGCTAGTACAAAGAATGGACTGACGTTTCGATCTTGCGATCTTCCTGCCTCACAGCCAGTGAGCTTGCTGTATGAGGCTCCACCAGTCTAGGACTCTAGGTTCACCTGTTTTGAATGCTATCAACCGATAATGACCAGTAGGTCACTTATCACTCGAATGCAACCGAGCCAGTAGAAAAAGGAGTAAAGGTGGTTGCACGCCGGCTGCGTTTTTCGGAAAAAAACGATGGAGAAACGCAGCTAAAAATCCGAATTCGCGCATGTGTGGAGACCTTAAGAGACCATTTAGACGTATAAATCAAGGTATAGATAGAACTGCAAATCATAGAATGTGCATTCACTGTATCACGACATATGATATCTCTGAAAAGGCATATCGTGGAAACATTGTATTGCCTTGACGATATTTATCATTATCACCATATCGTCCACCCCTAGTGTGGGGCTCCATGAGTCCAGGGCTCTAGTTAGTGAGCTGGCTGTGTGAGGCTCCATGAGTCCAGGCAGGACTTATAGGTTAGTGAGCTGGCTGCGTGGGGCTCCAGGGCTCTAGGTTAGTGAGCTGGCTGCGTGGGGCTCCAGGGCTCTAGGTTAGTGAGCTGGCTGCGTGGGGCTCCAGGGCTCTAGGTTAGTGAGCTGGCTGCGTGGGGCTCCAGGGCTCTAGGTTAGTGAGCTGGCTGCGTGGGGCTCCAGGGCTCTCCTCCTGTTACAAACCCCTGGTGGCTTCATGCTTCACTGGACGCCTGGTGCGCAACTCCTTTTGTGTCCCTGACCCACTAAATGTGCCTGTGAGTGTGACTACCTCTTTCCCCTTCACCCTTGCTCTATTCTTTCTTTCTTTCTTTCTTTTTTCTTTCTTTCTTTCTTTCTTTCTTTCTTTCTTTCTCCTTTTCCCTCCCCAACCCTCCCCCCCCACCTCTTTATGTTATTTTTCCCACAATGCCCTCTGACACAGATCACAGATATGTCATTGGGTGACAGGAGAGATATCTGGTCTACAATCTTGTTTATTGACGGATGACGTATTTGACTTGCTTAGTTATATATATCTATTAACTGATATAGTCCTTAGAAAGGGTCTCAAAACATAGCAATTTTGCATCAAAACATTCATATTGTTCTTGCATTTACTTGCATGTACTCTACTCATCATGACACCAACAATGCACACAAAGAAAACTCTGGTGTTGAGAGTATTCGTTCGACTGCTTCTATGAGATAACTCAATTCTCATTTTACACCGGGACCTAAAGTTGTTTTGTTACTGATGATGGTAATTCCTCTGTAAATGTTCGCCCACAACCCTGCCAGGTCATCTTGGGAGTGACCCACCCCGTGGGTTCCAACCCACTGGTTGAGAAACGGTCATTTTTACTGTGCTTAGTTAGTATACTGGCATTGTTCAGCATGCATCTGGAACAGCTGTCGAAACAACCGGGGTTGCGGGGACAGCGGCATCCCACCTGGATCCTCTACCTATTAATTACCATCCTGGCTCTTTACCTCCAGCCTGCCTGCCACAGCCAGACGGCTATAAATACCTACACCACCGGAGAGTGGTGGAGAGTCCTGGTTGAGGCTCTGAGGCTAGACACACACACGCACACACACACACACGCACACACACACACACACACACACACACACACACACACACACACACACACACACACACACACACACACACACACACACACACACACACACACACACACGCGCACACACACACGACCGCACGCAACATTCCTCCTCTCTGGCTTACAGCAGAGGGGAAGCAGTGGTGTTGTGGCTAAAGCTTGTTGTGGCTAACACCGGAAATGGCAGATCTAGACGCTCACAGCGCGTCTCACTACTGGCGCTTTGTGAGCTTGTAGATCTGTTATTTCTGGTTACGTGTCACCCGCGCACAACTAAGTACAGTATATAGCTCAGGCTTCGGCTCCATGGCTGTGCTGAGACATGCAGATGATGTCTCCCACTTGCCAGGTGAAGTGAGTTTCTGAATAGGCCCTTGGCAACGTGTGCGTGAGCGCGTGCACGTGCGCGTGCACATGTGTGTGTGTGGAGGGGGCCTATGAAGCGATGTATTGCCAGCATGCTGAATGTGTACACATTGTTCAAAGCCACCATTGTGCTGCCTGGTTTTAGCAGTGACTTTGTAAAGGTTGGGTTCTCCCTGGTCAGCCAGTCCGGTGCAACAGGTTGAATGAGCAGCCGATTTATAGTCGAGCTCAAACAAACACAAAAAAAAACCTCTCTGCTCTGCTGATTAATCGCTTTTCAAAGCGCCGCTTTTGTGGCCCAGCAGCCGTTCCTCTCCGCCTTGGGAACCCGAGGAACGACTCTCCAGGCCGCTCCGAAAACCCCGAAGCCCTCACGCTTTCCTCCCATTGTTAGCTTTCCCTCAATAAAAAAAGCCAGTGTTATTCTTTTCCTCCCTGGCGCAACAGTGACTAATGCCCAGAGACATTTTTGTGTCTCTTGTCGAGAGAGAGAGAGAGAGAGAGAGAGAGAGAGAGGCTGCATGGCTGCTAATGGAAGTGGGCGTTTTTTTCCCCTTCGTTTCAGGGCACCAGCGAGCGTACAGTACACGGCGCTTAGAGAGGCGGAGGAGAGCACAATAGGGGCCTTGTGGTGGTGATGCCGTGGTGTGTGTGTGTGTGTGTGTGTGTGTGTGTGTGTGTGTGTGTGTGTGTGTGTACCGATGCACTCTTGAGTCTAGTCACTCTCCGCTAATTGATGGTGCTGAAGGACTGTGTAGATCACTGTTTCCCAAACATTGGGTCGGGATCCATGTGTGGGTCGCGGACCCACACATGGAGTATTTTTTGTTTTCCTATATTTTGTTATTCTATTATTTCAAATTATGTGCCAAAAATTCCCCCCATAATTCCATACAAAATCCATTAATTAAAGGGAAAATATACTTTCAGTAAGTAATCAGATCTACAAGCTCACAACGCAACGCGCCGATTCAATTTCCCTGTTGGGATTAATAAAGCATATCATCTCTCATCTCGTCTCA
Source organism: Protomyctophum parallelum (assembly GCF_964188405.1). Taxonomy (NCBI): domain Eukaryota; kingdom Metazoa; phylum Chordata; class Actinopteri; order Myctophiformes; family Myctophidae; genus Protomyctophum; species Protomyctophum parallelum. Next base: position 47,647,644 of record NC_139698.1, read on the forward strand.
TACAATGACACTTACATTCTGCACGATCCCAAACCGATTGTAATGCTTAATTAATACATGCTATTTTCGCTGCGCGGCTCCAGCGTTCAATTAACCCAAAATAAATCTGGCTTTAAACGTAGAGTAAAAAGCCTGGGAGAGAGGCACCTCAGAGGCTTTAACAACAAACACTGACCTTCTGCTTTTTACGATCTGTCTACTGCTACGCTGTCCTGCAAATTCTAAAACTTGGCATTGCCAATCAACTGTAAGTTAACACCCTACCTCCCACGATCTAACCTCCCCCTCACATACACACAAAACACACACGCACAGTTATCTGTCCTGTTGTTCTGGACTTTCCCTGGCAGCCCTCTCTCTCTATCTGTGGAGACAGATGCCTCCATTGCCCTGCTGTGTTCCACTCGGGAAGGACGGGAGACGGAGTGGGGGTGACTGAACTCCATGTGAACACGATGACCACGCCACCAGCAGGTCAACCTCATCCTCCGAGAGAACTGGAGTCCCAGACCACTGCCACTCACAACCCTGTCAGTAGCACGGCCACGCCGCGCATACATGCACCACAAATGGCAGATCTGTAAGCTCACAGCACCATCTCTGCTGGTCTGGACTTTTGTGGTGGGGCGCGGTGCCGGAGCACAACTAACTATAAATCAGGCCTAATGGCCACTAAGGGTCAGACATGGTTGTTATTGGAGGGCTTGCCAAACTGGAGTCTAGTCTGGACTTTCCAGTTCTGCTGTTTGTGTCCACTGACAGTGACGTCACATTCCGCCCCCCCCCCAGGTGTTTCCCCTCGCTTTAATGGAAAGACCAATATGGCCGACACTTCCCGTGAAGTTCAGGCTTCCTGACTGTTTGACTCCGTGTCACTCGGTGCTCCTCTGCCGGTCTGTTGTGAGATGTCACATACTGTAACACAAAAGGTACACAAAGTTTGGCAAAACGTAGCAGATTTTTGGTAGCTAAAGCTACTAACAGGCCATCCATATCTTTTATTTCTCAAAACATCAAAAGTTACAATGGAGGGTACATGCGCATGGCATCATCACCATACCCAGAAGTTATTCAGGAACACCTACTGAGTCGCAAAAAAATACTTTCTGGCCTTGACAGCCCATACTGTACATCCAAACAGAAAGGTCCTATGGGATTGCGTTAAAACGAAGTTAAACAACATTAAACTCACTTTGCCACTCGATTTGCCACTCACTTTATGCATACGCATAACCTTATATCAGTGGTTTTCAACCAGTGGTCCGGGGACCACCAGTGGGCCTTGAGGGGGTTCCAGGTGGTCCCCAGCTAAATGATGGAGAGTTGGTAACCAAATGGACCCTTTTGGACCCTTTAACTCTTGAGAGTGTAAAATGAAACCAAATGGACCCAGGAGGGTCCATTTTGTTTCAAGGGTTAAATTATTGTTAAAAATCTGCATTACTTAATTTACAAGAAGTCTACACATTTAGAGAGAATGTAGAAGAAATGTTATTTTGATTAACGCTTGCCTGTTGTCTGTCCTGTTAAAACACCAATACAGCATGAAATTGTGGACAAAATCTTATTCTATAGTAAATATTCTAGAAAAGTCTCATCAAATGGTGGTCCGTGGCTCAAATGCAGAATAAATAATGGGCCTGGATATGAAAAGGGTTGAAAACCACTGCTGCAGCACTACTCTACCCGACAGCACTTGCTTGTGTCACAGATTTGTGTTTACGTGGTCATGCTTGTGTAAGTGCAGCCTTGTTTGTGCAGTCAGTGGGAACCACAGCATGATGAAAACAAGTGTTCATCGTTGCGGGTTATAACGTATTTGTCTGATGTCATGTTTGCGTCACTATTTGGCCAGCTTCAGAGGTGAACAGTAATGGTTCATTATATTGTGAACAATAGTGCATGCATGTGGACGAATACATGCAAACCGGTGGCCTCGAACAACCTTTCTTTGAAGCATGACTTCAAAGGTACTGGCTAGAAGAGTATAGTGGTTAAGATGCTCGCCCTCCTGGACCACACATTTCGTTACTGGCCCGGGACCCAAGACCTCCCTACTGCAAGGCTGTCTGAAAGTTGCTGCCTGTTTGCAATACGGAATTTGCGTTGTGAAAAGTATGGCGATGTGCTATGTTGACGTGCAGGTATATATTTGACATGTTGATTCTTTACCCAGCTTCTGTCTCTTCTGTCCTCTTCCTCAGGACTCGGAGTCTCTGGACAACTGCATCCAGAGCACCTTGTCGGCCCTCTACCCTCCGTTCAGCGTCACCGCTGCCACGGTGCTCTGGCAGCTGTTCAGTGTGGTGGAGAGGCAGTACCGCGGGGACGGACTCCGCTGTCTCGTCGACTTCCTCCTCCCCGCTAAGAGAATCCTCCAGGTCATCCAGCAGGAGACGTGCGTAAGTAAGACGGCCAGGACTGGATGGATGAGTCCTGTTGTGTTGCTTTGGTGTTAAGAGGGCAAAGCGTCCGTTAGCTGACCTCCGTGGTTTTCTGGAGAACACAGCGGAGCTGGCTAGATGTTCTGTTTGGCACTTAGATTTGGCTTCGGTCCCAGGTGAGATGAAAAGCAATGAAAAGGGCAGCGAGGGACAAAATGAAGGGAAGATAAAGTTGAAAGCTTCACAAAACCCCCGTTTAGTTCCACCCAAACACGTCATATCTGGAATACTACACACTCCGATAGATACTGCGTTGGAGCAATTAGACAAAAATGTTGTGAGAAAAGACAGAGAGAGAATGTGAGTGCAGAGCTGATGAGTGGGAACTTTTTTGCCGAGTAGGCGAAGGAGAGCGACGGACTGGGACAGAGTTGATTGTTGTTCAGAAAACAAGCTGAGAGCCAGGCCATGCATGCTCTGAATAGACAAACAGAAAGAAACTGTGGTCGCTCTCAGCCTCTTTGGCCCAAACTGAAACTCAATATCGGCTCCCACAAGCTTTGATTGCTGTGGGTTAGGGCTCCATGTCCAAAGTCCTGAAACCTTATTCTGCTGTATTCATCTCTGCTGTGATTACACTGTGACGATAGCCATACAGCAATAGTTTCACCTAAGCCTAGCCCCTGAGAACGGCTTGGTGTGCAGTGCAGTCTTTGTACGGCTCGCAATATGAGAGGCTTCGCTGGAGGATCACGTTCTCAATCACTTTAGCAGGAAGTCGAAGGGAAAGAAATGGAAAGGAAAAAGGAATAATGGAAAAAAGGCAACCCTCAAGCACTGTTTTTTTTGTTGCTTTTAGTGTCTGTCTGACGTTGTACATAACAGTAGAGTCATGGGGAAGATTTGTGTTGTTGTTGCTAAGGGCTCAGGCCTGATCAGACAGGTTTTTATCTCCCTGTTAGAGTGATGGTTGACTGCAGTGATTCATCCACTGGGGGTGGGGTCCTGTGATAGCTCCTTGTGTCTCTATTAAAGTTAAACAGATGTTTCACTATAGGTGTACTGGTGGTGCAGCCTATTGGCTCAGAACCAGCCAGAGCCTTATTGGTTTGCATCCAGAGAATGCAGTGGCTCTCAAAAGTGCAGTCCAGGGACTCTCATGGCTCCTTGAGGGGGTTCCAAATGCACCCTACAGGTGTATAACCCTGATAGTGATAGTGTACAAATGAATCAAATGGACCCGTAAGGGAGTACACTCTCAAATGTATTGGTGTTCTTCAAATTAAAGGAGCATTTTCAACCGTATGTTCATATAATTGGTCCTTGCTAATGCACAATTGTCATGTACTTTAGTCTACTAAACTCTAATTGGTGGGCTATGGACAGTTCAGAAACCTGCCTACCAATGACATCATCGTTGAGAATTCCAAGCTAAAAGAAACCATAGCCTTTCTCTGACTGGAAAGTTAGCATGCTGAAATAGAAACCATTCTTCTTGCATTAATAGAACATTTAAAAAATGATTGAAATTTTGAACTGACCAACCGTGATATCACTGGTTGGCACACTCCTCTGAGAGACAGAGTGAGTAGACAGAAAATGTGCCAAATGACCATTAATGAGGACCGATTACAGTATATGAAGATAAAATGAAAATGGGCGAAGTGGTCCGAGCATCCATGTTGAGGGGAAAGCTTTAGCAGAAAAGATTTAATGTTGAGTAAAAAACTGAAAATACACTAATGTGAAGCCCTAAGGGACTCTGGCCAATACTGTATATGTCCAAAACTGTCACTTTTGTTCCGAAAATGGAAAAGAAGAAGCTGTGTTCCAAATAAATCCACTGTAGTTATTATTTAGTCTCACAGTTACATTATTATTATTATTATTATTATTATTATTATTATTATTATTATTATTATTATTATTATTATTATTATTATTATTATTATTATTATTATTATCTTTCACAAATAGCAGTTCTACAAGCTCACATATCACGCAGCCTGTAGATCACAATTGTTTCTACTTGACACTGTACTGTACTCTATGACAAAGTACTAGGGCAAAACATTGGTAATTGGTGGGCTAGGACTGTCCGAAATCAGATCAGCATTGGGCCAAAATAAATCTGGCATTGGTCGGGCTCTATGAAAGGGGGGGGGGGGGGGGGGACTGTTGGAGGGGAGGGGGGGTGGGCCTTATTATAATGAGTCAAAGATGTGGGAGGGGAGTAGCTGGGATGAGGGTGTGGCAGACCAAATAATTTGCATACACAGCGCCCCCACCACATCAGGACATTGTGGTACTGCAGCTAAAACTGCTTTAGAAGCCAGACAGAAATTACATGGACTGGTTTCGATCAGATTGATGATTTATGCTCAAACCGTTTGTGGGACATAAACAATATTATTATTCAATATTAAAAACGGTTTTAAAATGTTAAATGCTGGGAGCGACAGATGTGCTGACATGTAACATTCTCTCTTTGTCCGGACCCAGGTGCGGTTCCGAGGCCTGCTGTTCTTCCACGAGGGTTGGCCCCTCTGCATCCACGAGAAGGTGGTCCTGCAGCTCGCCCCTCTGCACAAGGTGCGCCTGAGGCAAGGGGACTTCTACCTGCAGGTCGTCCCGTTGGGCCGCAAGGCCGCCAAGCTGGTGATAAAATGCCTGTCGGCCAGCGGGCAGGCCGTCGCCGAGATCCCCGTCGCGGAGAGCATGTACGGCAGCGTCTTCACCGCCGACTTCCTGCAGAATGTGACGCGTGAGCGCGGCGGCAGCAACCTGCACCCGCTACAGAACTGCCTGCTCACCACCGGCACCGCGGTGTACAGGACGCCGTGGAAGAACGTGGTCAACCCGCTGTTTGTCACCAGCACGGTGGACGCCATCATGCAGGCACGGGGCCACAGTGGGGGCGGCGGAGGCTTCAGGGGCCACCTGAGCACCTGCAGCACCAGCGGCTCCACGGGGACCCTCGACAGCCACCGCAGCTCCAGGGAGTCCCTGCACTCCCAGGGAGCCGATTCCACCTTCTCGGATCCCCCGACGACCCCCAATGGGGGTCCCCCGGTCAGCACTCTACATCAGGATTCTGGACTCGAACCCACGGAGGGCCATAAAAACCTCAGAGCGGCCGAAACGGCCGCCTCTAGCACTAGAACAGACCGAGCCACCCGAGACAATGGGTCGGGACACATCGGGCGGGAGGACAGGGGAGGAGGGAGGGAGAGGGGGTCAGTATCCAAGACCCTGTCCTTCAGCACGGATCTGAGTGAGCCGGGCGCCTCGGCGCCTCGGCGCCGCCACCCCAGGGACTCGGCAGCGTTCGAGACCAAGAGACTGTTCAGGAAGTCCTACATGGAGGCCCTGCAGAACCCCATGCATCTGGGCTCCAGCTCCGAGTCCATCCTGGAGGAGGGCCCGGAGCACGGCACCGCGGGGGGCAGGGTGGCGGCGGTGACGTCGGGCAGCGTCCCGGCCGACACCCGTAACTCCCCGAGAGAGCACGCGTCCCGCAGGCTGGGGGGCACGGGCAGGGGCTGGCTGCTGAGCGGAGACGACTCCCCCCGCCCCAGCACGCCCTTGCTCTACCTGCAGAGGGGGCTACGCAGCGCCGAGAGGCGGGCCGAAAGGCGCTCCAAGTCCCTGGAGAGGACTAACAAGGCTGGCCAGGTCAAGGGTCACAGGGAACGCTCCTCCTCCGGGGGCTCGGTCAACATCTCCCCCAAGAAGCTCATCAACGGCTACGCGCTGCGCTTCGGGAAGCTGGAGCTGGACACGGCCTTCCCTGCTTCTGAGAGGAGGAGCAGCCGAGAGGAGTCAGGTTGGTGGAGATGTACTGCAGCTCGACCTCGTGCCATACGTTATGCAACAGTCACTAATCACTACAAATTGCTTAACTTCATTGAAATTACTTGTTTATATACTGTAGTACATTACTATGACAGCAATCAAAGTTAAGTTGCTTGGGGGGAAAAAATAAAAGGATTTATGATTTTCTCATCATAAAACAAGGCTTTGTTACAACAAGCGTACCTTGGCAGGGTAATATTCTCAACTGTCACTCTGAACTTATTAACAACAGTTGTTTGTTTTCCTCTAACTGTGGCTGGATCATAACGGCCTTGATTGAGCACATTGGCTTCTTCGTATCAAATACAACCTTAGGGCCTAAAATTCAGCTTTCATTACAAAACGTACGTACGTGATTATACTGCATATGATTGGTGAGGTTAGTCAGTCAGTGGGCGGGGTTGGACTCATGAGTTGATGTCAGGAGACGGCTCATAATTGACAAGCGCTTGCTTTATCAGTATGACTGGTGACAGATTTGCTTTTTTTAAAGCCCATAGCCATGTGTTTTTTGGCTTGTACTGGGGACACGTATGGCCCTACCCTGGAAACAGGCAATGTTTTAAACCCCAGCCCAGGCGTGGTTCAGAATCAGAAAGCTGACTCCTGTTTTCTTTACTATACTGTGACGTCACGTGAGATTTGCTTTTTGCTTTTCGTGTTGGTCTGCACAGGTAGCTCAATGAGAAAGTGTTGCCGGGGAAATCACAGTATTTTGTTAAGCGCAGCCTCTTCCGGGTATTGAATTGTGATGACAAGTGAGCTCATTTAAACCTCTCAAAGAGTACCATACGACCACTACGCCAGCCGTGCAGTAAAGATACGGTAACAAAATGATCAATACACACACAAGATTACATCAGTGTGGGGTGCTCGCTGGCCTAGTGGTCCAGGCGCATGCCACACATAGGTCCTGGCCTGACAGCGTGTCGCGTGTTCGAGTCCCGCTCATGACGACCTTTGCTGCATGTCTCTCCCTCTTTCCTGTCTATCTTCACTTGTAACTAACAAAAAGACAAAAATAAATCTTAAAAAGAAAAAAAAGATTACCTCAGTGTAGATTGTGTTTCAGCTCTTGCAAAGCAGGTTTCCCACACAGAGAACTTAAAAGAGTGATCACAAAGGATCCTGTGAGCGACCTGAGAGACCCCAGTATCCCACAGTGACATGGCCTGGAGTGAGGTGGACCTTCTAGTGTGAACAGGGCCGGGGGTCTGGCGGCTCGGGTCCCAGACAGATGGGTTGCCTCGTTCACAAAAGGTTCCATTGTGAAACATTGAGGCGCTTTGGGGATGAAGGCAGCAGAAGCCTTTCAAATTCTACCTGTGTCCATGTGGAACCACTAGATCCAGTCTGCACTGATTCACACTTTGCTCTGGAGAAAATAAATACTCTGAGTTTTAACCACTGTCAACCTGGCATTCCTATTTCGAGCATATGTCGTAGAACAATGTATAAATCAGGCATAAGTGGCATAAGCAGGACAGAATTGAAACCCATGATGCCAGACTGCAAACATTTTACGTGCGAAACCTCTGTGATTTCATTTCATCTATGTTTGCCTGCTATCAATCCATGCTGAAACGGTTCTGGCCTCTCATTGGTGGTTTAAAACAGTGTCTAAGATGGTATACAAAACAGGCTTTCACATGGCACAATGAACAGGAGGCTTTGCCCTACATTTGTCGCTTCCTCTGAAAACAAAGCAACTTAGGAAGCATGCAGCAAACAGAAGCGCGGCCGTGCAGTCACACAGGAAATGCATTGACTTTTTGAAGACAATAGAGGTTGAGCTCAACCTATTGGCAGGGGTGACCGTCACAGAACAGGGCAGGACAATACAGGAGGCCAGGCAGAGACGCTTTGAAAAGAAAACACCCAGGAAGGTGTCTGTCAAATACTGAACCATAGAATGCCATCTCTCTGCACACTCCCAGTCCCAATGGTCTGATGTCACCGCCAGAAAAGTCTAGTGGTGACAACAAGTCTAGAAGATGACTTCATACATTAAACCCTGGCATGTATACAAATATTTCTTTATGATATTGTTTAGAAAAGGAAAGTTCCTGATGATTATCTTGCATTCGATCATGCCTGTGTCTTATCTGTCTGCCTGCAGCTAATCTCACAAACGTCTACAATCAGTGCCATATTTCTTGTCCATACTGAATATTTTTCAAATCAATATTCCGTGTGAAAGCTGCCAGGTTACTGGACTGGCCCTCCAGGGTTACGATGAAGCCAGTAAACAGTGGTACCAGTTGGGAATGTCAGAAGCAGCATTCCTGTAAAAACAGAGCCCTGAGGGCTGGTTGTGGAGCAGAGAAGGAGGGAGGAGGACGAGAGAGACGAAAAGGCTAATAACGCCTTTTTAGCCTGCAGAAGCCACCAATGAGTCACAGTGAGCAAACACCTGGTCTCCGTAATGAGTCAGAGTGTGCTCATTGCCACTAGAACACACCTTGCTCACCGCTAATGAGTGTTGGTCAATGGCATGACTCTGTTAGGTAAGAAAGTGCTGAGGTGAAAGGAAGATTCGACATGATACTGACTGTGCGCAACTAGTACCTACAGTAAACATTTCAGACTGTGAAGAATTAACAGTACATAACTGGGCTGCACACTTTCCTGTTCCTCTATTTCCCCTGCTCAGCTTCATATATGAATGAATAAATAAATAAATACAAATAGAACAGTAGAATGCCCACTGTTCTGTTAAACAAAAAGTAATCTCCAACATGATAGTCTTCCTAATTAAGTCAGTGATGTACAGTACATGTTCATATCTCTGCTGTTGGGGAGAAACCACCCTACTCCACAATGTTCATTTTTCAGGAAATTAAAAATATAAAAGAAAACCTTATATTTACAGAAATACAAAAATATATATTTTTAATTATGATGTAATAATAATGATTATGCCTGAAGAAGTTCAGTAGACCGAAAGCTTGCTAAATAAATACATTGATTGTGGGCAGATCTGAGTGTGCGGAGCTTCCCTTTATTTTTCTCAATTATGATGTAATAACAAGAGTATTTAATAACAATTTTGTAATATATCATCATGGAATTAAATACTAAGGATGTATATCATTACTGACTAGTCTACACATCGATGTTGTCTTGGTAATGTTGAGGATTTTGTACATTACTTGAGTATTTCCAACTTCAAATACAATTTACATGTACTGTCTCCACTACATCTCAGATCAAAATATTGTACTTTTACCCCACTACATTTATTTGAAAACTTTATATTAGTTACTTTGTAGATTTTGATTATTATCATTACAAAACATGCATTAACCCCTTTAAACCTAAACATTTCGGCTATTTGAAAATAGCCGATCTACAAGCACACAATGCGTTGCGATTGTAGATCTGCTCATTTTAAAAGATCTTTACACATTTGAAAACTTGACATGGGACATTCTGCATATTGAAGTACTTTATACTAATGGTACTTTAATTACCGGTACATTTTGATACCAATACCTTTGTACTTTTACTCAAGTAAATTTTGAATTCCCGGACTTTTACTTGTTAACGGAGCAGTTCTGCATTGCAGTGTTGATACTTTTACTCAAGTAAAAAACAACAACATTTGTGCACTTTTTTCCGCCACCACTGTCTGCAGGTCAGCATGACGTGGTCATCGGCGGCGAGACCCGGCGGCCCAGCCACGGTGGAGAGGACTCACACGTGCCTAAACCAGCTAATGGGACGGCCGTCCACCCGTCCTCTGGGTCCACAAGTCCTCCGTCAGACTGGTGCTGCTCACGCCTCCCCACCCTAGCGTCACAGCTCAACCAGGAGCTGCTGGCCTCCGGGGCCGTCGTTCTACCCGGTAGGTAATGCCCTGAGCCAGCGCTGTGACATATCAGTCAGTGGCTGCAGGTTTATCCCACAGCTTAGTGTGTGTGTGTGTGTGTGTGTGTGTGTGTGTACACAGTATGTTCTCATCTTACACACACCAGATAGGGCCGTGTCATACGATATCCTCGCATCATCGTCGCTGAGTTGTATAGCCTAAAGTAACTCGCACACGTACCATCCTCAAATTAAAAACGAGAATGACTCTCGAGGGCCCTATTTTTTCGTCAGTGCTAAAATTTTGAAACACATATTAATTAGCCGATCTACATCAACACGTTGTGAGCTTGCTCGTAGATCGGCTATTTGAACTATTCAAAAATGTTTTTCAAAATAGTAAAAAAGGCAAAGAGGTTTAGGGATAAGGGGTCTAGCAGAGATGAAAATAGGGCCCCTAAGCTCTTGTAGCGCCCGTTTTCGTTCGTTTCCAACGTTCCTTTGTTGGTTCACTCACAGTGTTTTGTAATGGTTGTCCTCTACGCTCCAGTCAGCTCATACCATTAGCTTCTGTTAGCTTCTGTTGCCACTCACTCCGCATTGCAGAGTTCAGAGTATTGGTTTTTATGCCATTCAGACTATCATTCGCTTAGGAGGCAGGCAATCATATAGGTCCCTAGTAAGGTCGCTAGGAGGCAGCCAATCATGAGGGTCGGCACTAAAGTCGGCACTAAAGTCGTCTTTACGGTCATCAGTAGTGGTGGGTGGAAATGTAGTCCAGGTGCTTTTCAAGCACCTTGCTGGAATTTCTCAACTGTGGCTGTAAAAGTGAAATGAAGCAGCTGAGAGATAATTGACATCTGCGATCTGGGTGGACGTTACCGCAACACAAACAAACATAAACCTACTGAGAGGGTTAACGCCACTAGACATTATGGTAGGAGGTTTGTCAGTACGAGAGCTGCTGACTTAATTGACCCGTTGCTGCATGGCCTTCTCTTCTTCCAGGAAACCGAGACCGCGGTGGGAGGTCCGTGCTCCAGGTGTGCACCAGGGGTCGGGTGTGGACAGGTGAGAGCTGCACAGCCACAGACCTCACCTGTTTACTGGGATACTACTATTCCACGCTACGGTAAGTCACATTTCATCTACTTTCACACCTGACCTGAGTACAGTTCCAAGTTCAACATGTGTGTGTGTGTGTATGAACTTAAAAATAAAAAATTGGAACGTTCATATGACATGCATTTGACCATACATTTTCACCTTACTTGGGGGTCCCGACCCACAGGTTGTATACTAGTATACAGTAAACTAGTATAATAATTGTGAATTGTGGTTGTATAGGAGTGAGAGGCGTGATCAAGGCCTGACTGTCCTCATAGACAGCAGGAGACAGCAGCCACGTCCAGCTCTTCTCTCATCCCTGTCTGAACTCCAGGTGAGCCCACACTGGAAAATATGCACAGTAATTAGCTTCCAACTTGCCCAAGGAGCAGGGAACTCTCTCTCTCTCTCCCACTCTCTCTCTCTCTCTCTTTCTCTCTCTCTCTCTCTCTCTCTCTCTCTCTCTCTCTCTCTCTCTCATGTTGTGTTTTATACCATAATGAAGCAATGTTTCCCCTCGCTGTAATTAATGCTATCCTGACACTTTGGCTGGCTCCTTCACCGCTGACCAAGTTTGATTGCCTTTTCAAAGAAGCACTCCTTGCTCCTCCATGACATGACATTTGGTGTGATTAAGGCTGGCCTCGGGGCACGCGTGGAGAGACTTGTTCTCACTTGTCTTGTCTTTAACCGCACGCTGCGTGTCGGGGGTTGGCTGTCTTCTTCAGCTCTCGCCTCTCTAAGCACAGAGACGTATCATCCAGTTATGATGATGACTTACTGATTTAAGAGTTGTAATTCTGCCCGCAACATGTAGGATTCAGTTTAAAGACGTAGTTTGGGTTGTTTGGCTGTGTGTGGCAAAACGCTGCGTGCATTTTCATTGTATTGTTCTCAATTAAAACTGATTCGAAAAACGAATGTGTGTGTGTGTGTGTGTGTGTGTGTGTGTGTGTGTGTGTGTGTGTGTGTGTGTGTGTGTGTGTGTGTGTGTGTGTGTGTGTGTGTGTGTGTGTGTGTGTGTGTGTGTGTGTGTGTGTGTGTGTGTGTGTGTGTGTGTGTGTGTGTGTGTGTGTGTGTGTGTGTGTGTGTGCATGTTTTCCCAGGTCTTAATACCAAATGCACTTTACTCCATTCTTTTCCTGGTGGACAAGGATACAGCCATCAAACCTGAGAGAGAAATCACTGTACAGGTAATAGAGCGAATGTCTGTCTGTCTGTCTGTCTGTCTGTCTGTCTGTCTGTCAGAAACAAACACTTATCTCCTCATTGCCTGCACCAATCGCTCCCACTTTTCACACAGGCATTGACCATAATAATATGGAGGTCTTAACGAAGCCATTTTTCCAATAAGATTAATAATGAATTTATTAGTGAATAAAAACCCGTTTATTTGTCCGTGGTCTATCTCCGACCGAGCCACACTATTAGCACACATCTCTCCATGGCAAAATAAATCTGCACGCTCCCACAATCCAGCTAGGCTACTTTTTACCGACGCAACTGTCGTATTTACTGTACAGATATTGTTTTTACATCACCCATTTATATGAAATTATAATCCAACCCAGGGCGCAGTACCCCCCGCGGCCACCAGGGGGGTACTGAACAACTCATCTCCCCATAAATGCAATTACTACACTACTAACATGACAATGACTGTTTGAGACTTTCAGTTCTATGTATGACTATGATGTACTGTTTTTCCATTTCCAGTGAACAAGTCTATATTAAAGCAATTCTTCCTCAAAATACATATATCAATAATATGATATATTACATCACATTACCCACACTGTACATTTGGGAATACCTGTGCGACAGCCCATACTTTCTGTGCTGCATGTCAAACTGGGGTCTTTCATACTTTTCAAATGGGGGTCTGTGGGCTAATAAGTGTACATTTTACAGTCCTTGCCATGAAAACATTTCCCTACCATGCATTTATACAAATATTTTCATGTTATAGTGCTGTTTCTATTCACACAAAAAAGACACAAATATATTATACAAGTTAAAATGAAGAGCAATTAAATATATTTATGGGGGGCAATAGTCCATACAACGGGTAAGGACTATGTATATTAATACAATAAACAAGCAAAAGGGCATTGCCTGACCATGGATCACACCAAAGGACCTGCAACATGACTGAGGAACACGTTCCACTTCAAATCATATTTATCCAACTGATTATTCATCTTAAAGGATAACCTCTCCAAAGCAGCCACAATACCAAGCTATCAATGGTATACTTATGATTGTACTGCAGCATTTTCTTGCAAAAGAAACTACAGTAGCCTACTAATTAGCCTACTTTTGTGCCCAACCTAACTTCCCAAGACCATCTGTAAACAATTCCCCGTTCCCCCCTATCAGTAATGTGATCTATTACAACACATTACCCACACTGAACATCATTTGCTGTTCATATATTCAGAACGGGTAAGGACTAGTAGACTTAATTAATTGAATTGCTACTTCACAGCTCCGGTAGCATTAACCTGCCTGATGCCTGGTATGACATAAATGTGAAATATTACTCCGGAGGAATTGATTGATTGAATCTTATTAACAGATTGCAGAGTGTGTACAGTTCAGGGAAGGTACAGATCAATACAAAAAAGAGGATAATACTGGAGAAAGCACTGAGACTTGTTTACATCAGGGTCCTCCATTTTCAATTCAGAAAAACATTTATAAACCGATATACACATCTATGCAAAAAAGGGAGAAAATAAATCTGATACACTGTTAGAAGAAAGGGAAAACTAGAAAAATAGAGCGGTTTTGAAGGAGGCTAGCGACTCACATTTCTTAACGGCTGTTGGTAGGGCGTTCCACATTTTAGTGGCATAGGAGTGAAATGAATTTAGCCCCTTATTTGAGCCGAATCTGGGTTGAACGTGGTTTGTTGAACTCCCTCTGGTGTTGTGATCGTGGACTTCATTGACATTAAGGAAGTATTTTGACAGGTACATGGGTACCGGTATCTTAGTGGTGTAGCGGATCTTATAGACCAGGCCCATTGCAAGTTGCTGTACTCTGTCGTCAACTCTAAGCCATTCCAACCTATCAAAATGAGCTGGGTGAGGTGGGTTCTGGGGAGTCAGGCCAAGTAGTAGCCTGACTAGTTTGTTTTTGGAAGTCTGGAGCCTTGTTTTTAGGACCTTTTTGAGTTGCTGTTGTGGTACCATGAGGTGCATGCATAGTTGAAGAAACCTTGTCGAATGCTGTAATATACTAATATATACTGCAGCCTATTGCTTCCTGATGTAACATACAACCGCCAAAATGAGGTATGATCACATGTGAAACGAGTTCATCACTACCGTCATATTTAATAACAGCGCCGCACGGTGACAATAACAACAGTGTGGTTTTCACATCCCGCGGTGACCAGCAGGAAGGACACGGTCTGTGAGAGACTGCCGTCCGTTGTGACCATTCATTCTTTGGCCTGTCCTTGAGCCATGTCTGTGATGAGGGGGGGGGGGGGGGGGGGGGGGAGAGAGAGAGAGAGAGAGAGAGTTTATTTATGCCTTTTTCCATTCTTATCAAAGTGTTGTTTATCAGTTGCAATCATTTTTGAGCTGTTCACAATGTTGACTGTTGTTACAGAGTTAAAACTACCGGTAACTAAAACCCACTCTAGCTACTAACGCCCAATAAAATAATTTGCATAAGAAGATATTACTTATTTTCTTTTTCTTTTTTCATATTATATTACTCTTTTCCTAATCAAATCACATTGTAAAGACAATGGGTTGTCTAACCCAGTGGTTCCCAAACGTTTTAGCCCTTGACCCAAAACAACGCTTCGCACCACATTGTCAGCTTGTAGATCTGCTATTTTCACGACCTCTTTTAACCCATTTTGGGCGGGAACCCCTTTTGGTGTTTTAAGCATTGTTATACTTTAGCTATTGAAAAATAGCAGATCTACAAGCTCTCTCTCTCTCAAGCTACGAGCTTGTAGGTCTGCTATTTTTTTTTTATCGTGAAAATGTGGCGCAAATCTTTTAATATATATTCTTTCAGAGCCAACGTTTTTAACTCAAATCTTTGCTTCTGGGGAGGTCCCTGGAACAACATATGTTCAGATGGGGGTCTACGGCCAATTACATAAATTATAATCTTGGGGGTCCTTGACATGAAAATGTTTGAGAACGACATAGAAAGTCAGGATTTAGAAGACATTTGTAGAATTGTTCCCAGGTCAAAATGGGTTAATTTATGGAATTTATTTTATTTCTTAATGATGTTACAGACTTTTTTAAATTTTGGTTTCATTCATGAAAAGTTTAGTGTTTTTTTTTTAATGTTTTGAAATATTAAATATAAATATTAAAACCAAATTTAGGAAACGAAAAAAAATAAGGGGACCCATAACAATGTGTCCGCGACCTACAAATGGGTCCCGACCCAGTGTTTGGGAACCAGTGGTCTACACATTAGCGTTTTCCTCTATTGAGATAGATAGCGCTGCACTCTGGCTCTGATCATAGGCCAGGAACAGGAAGGGCCTTTACCATTACATCATCACTAGGCCCATGAGGAATGGCTGTTGCTGTTAAAGGGTATCCATGCTCAGTTGACTTCCCCTGGATTCATAATGGCAACAAAAAAGTAAATAAAGAAATTGATTTTTGATCTTATTTGAAAATGTGGAAAAAGAAAATGTGAAACAACCGTTCATCTAAAAGCTCAGTGTGTCACATTGCGACCCGTCATGCGGTTGTTGTTCTCCTTTTAGTGGCTAACCCTGACTTTATTATTGATAGAGTAACCCCAAAAGGTTTTGGGGTACCTGTGACATCATGTACAGTACATCATCATCATACTGTACTTAGCGAGCTACTCAAAAACCCACACTATTTTTTTTTTCTATAATCATCACATAAAATCATCACAAAATAGGGTTAAAGTGGTTAAGCTTATTTTACTGTAGCACAAGGTTGTCACAATGCGATACATTCTTAGCTTGTAGATCAGTTCTTTCTGTCAAGCGGCACAGTCATACTACGGAGTATAAGTTGGTCTTCAAAATGGCCACAGGTCAGAGCATAATGTGTGGCTGGCTGTGTTGCTTTGCTTTCTAGACGGAGCTGTGCAGCTCTCTGAAGGCCCTACTGAAGCACATCGACTCCACTCAACTCACAGCGGAACTGGACGGCACCTTCCACTACGACCACACTCACTGGATCCACTTCAGACAGGTATACACCTTATTCCACTACGACCACACTCACTGGATCCACTTCAGACAGGTATACAGTACACCTTATTTTACTATGACCACACTCACTGGATCCACTTCAGACAGGTATACACCTTATTTTACTATGACCACACTCACTGGATCCACTTCAGACAGGTATACACCTTATTTTACTATGACCACACTCACTTGATCCACTTCAGACAGGTATACAGTACACCTTATTTTACTATGACCACACTCACTGGATCCACTTCAGACAGGTATACACCTTATTCCACTACGACCACATTCACTGGATCCTCTTCAGACAGGTACACCTTATATAAACTGGGCCCCAATGGAACAGTGATACAACATACATAAACAACCGGCCGCCACCAAAATAAGACCTAATAGCGGCTTGGCTCTCATGTGGATTTCGGAGGTCGGCCAGTCTAAGGACGTCATGACCTCATTGCACATTGCATTCCTGTGATGTGAATTTAGTTTGTTCTCCATCACTTAATCTCTAGTACATTATTAAAGGTAGGGTAAATAAAGTCATTTTCTTTGGTTAAATACGTGTTAAAAATCTCTATATTGTGATAAAGTGCTTGTTCATTTTCTGTTTATTAAAGAGTGGGAGAGACCTGGAGACCCCTGTTATTGAACAAACACTTTAAAGCAATTACTATCAGAATATAGTGATTTAACATTTTAACTAAATACTTTTTGTTTTAACCCAAAAATATCCCGTACCCTACCTTTTATCTTACATGCTGTTATTTTTTCAGTTTTCTAACTCAAAGGTTCCCTCTCCCCGTACACACACTCTCTCTCTCTCTCTCTCTCTCTCTCTCTGTCTCTCATTTACAGAAAATCGAGCCGTTTGCCAGCAGTTGCAGTGCGGCCGTCTCCTCCCTCCAGGAGTCTATCAGCTCGCTGAACAACAGTGGCAACCTGGAAACCTCTGAGGTCAGAGCAAAGGATTTATGATTCTCTGACGCACAATGGCTGTGCCTCTGGCTACATATCGTCACTGTCAGGCAGAAACCTAACTTTTTGTGTGTGTGTTTTTTTTGTAACTTAACGCCATACTTGATCATAATGCAGTGTCACACAAAATTATCAAAAGTAGCAGATCTACATGCCTGAAACGCGGCGCGGAGTGACAGGTTGTTGTCGATCTGCTTTTGAATTTGAATCCTGAAAAGTAACAGGTTTCCACCTGACAGAAACGATATCTTGACTGGAGTAAATATTATGTCTCTGTTTCCATTGTTAGCTTCTACATCCATAGTCTCTGTGCTGCCTTACTGATTGAAGTGTGGCATTTTCAACATGTTTTTTTTTTTTAAGATATTTTTTTGCGGCTTACGCCTTTATTGATTTTTTAAGGGATAGAAAGTAGGCTGACAGGAAACGGGAGAGAGATGGGGGGATGACATGCGGTAAAGGCCGTGTCGGGTCCGGGAGTCGAACCCGCGGCACACCGCGACTGGATCACCAGTCCAGTGCCCAGACCGTTACGCTACGGCCTGGGCCTCCAATCAACATGTTGTCTCTGAATTGGTTCATCCTTTTTTAATCAAAAACAAGCGTTTTAATTTATCACACCTCCTTGTTGTAGAAATGTAGCCCACAAATTCACTGAACGCAGTGTGGAAACCAGGCTAGTAGGAATGACTAAAGGTTAGTGTGTGTGTGCATGCATGGTGTGCCTGTGCATGTGTTTATCATAGGTAATATCGGAGGTGATGGAACAGCAGAAGAGTCTGATGAGGTTGGTGCTGGAGGACACTCGTCTGAACCGGCTGAGACTGGAGGGAGGGACGGTGCTGGCCCGTATCAGGAAGGAAGAGCCCTGTGAGAATGACAACTACAGGTAGGAGTATAGCCTGGCATTAGCCAGACTGATTCATTACATCTACAGGTAGGAGTATAGCCTCTCATTAGCCAGACTGATTCATTACATCTACAGGTAGGAGTATAGCCTCTCATTAGCCAGACTGATTCATTACATCTACAGGTAGGAGTATAGCCTCTCATTAGCCAGACTGATTCATTACATCTACAGGTAGGAGTATAGCCTCTCATTAGCCAGACTGATTCATTACATCTACAGGTAGGAGTATAGCCTCTCATTAGCCAGACTGATTCATTACGTGGATTCACAAGAGGACACAAGGTCCTCAGGACAGGTTGGGAATCAGTGTTATGTATATACCATATAGGGCAAGACCCCATTTGAAAAGGACCCCCAGTTTGACATGCAGAGGCTACTGACCCCCATTTAAAGCCATTTATATCTGGGACCCCCCCCCCCCAAAAAAAAAGAAAAGAAAAGAAAATGTTTTAGTTTTTTTTGCAATTCTACAGCGGGCCACAAGGGGGCGCTCCCCGCAGGCCGCTAATTGGGGAACCCTGCCATATACCGTAGAACACAAAAACCTGCAAAACAAATGCCACTTTTGCTTTACGCCGCATTTCGAGCTTGTGGATCTGCTACTTTTGCGGGACGCTGTATCAAGTATGGCGTTAATTTACAAACAAAAAAACACACACATTCTTTGAATATGGAGATAAGAGGTTTCTGCCCGACAGCAACAATATAATAGGTGATGTATCAGTACTGACGAACCACATTGAATGGAGTGAGTGAACACTATATTCTCTGCACTATTTACAGTGTAGTGTATTCATAGTTAGTCAGTTAGTGACTTTATTGACACAACTGCATAAAACATTGAGTCCAAACAATAATCGAAAACTCATGAATAAAAACTTTACAAATGTACACAATACTATTGCTCCAAAAGTGACAGGCAGGTAGCATAGTAAGCATACGCAAAGTTCCTCTGTTAGTGCCCACAAAGAGTGAGCTCAAATCAATAATCTCATGTCCATATTTCACTCTGGTGTCTTATGTGCGACTCCATCTCCTCATTTACACACGCAGTCTATGAGAGGACACACACTAGTTTTTTATATACTGATCGTTGTCCTTTTCACGATTGTTATAATGTTTTCCATGAATCCAGGGATGCCGTGGACATGGTGCACCTGCTGTACAACCAGGTGGACGAAGAGGTCCATAAACTCGTGATTCTTTCAAACAAGTCCCAGAAACACCTGGAGAGTCTCCTGGACGTCCACAGGTTCGAGGAGCAAACACAACAGGTAGGTTCCACCTTTGTGTCTGAACATACATTACATTGCATGGGAAAAACTACTCGCATGTTTTACTCAGGGCTGGCCTGAGGAGCGCTGTGTAGCCAAAAACAAACACCCAAAAACCAATTTGTATCGTGAAATCAATGTTATTATTATTATTATTATTACTTTTTTATATATTTTTTTATCCCACGGTTTTGTAACCCATTTTTCACCCCTGTGTCAATTATCTAATGTGATCCTGGGCTCTACACACCCTTGTGCGTCATCCTACCAAAACCTAACGTTCTCACAGAAGACAGTTGACTGCCCCTTAAATAAGCTACCTGCTGCTATAGGCCTATTATTGTTATATATCATTGACCTAATTGGCGTTATATCATCATCAACAACGATATGATTAAAAAAAAAGGGTTAGGCTTATGTCTTTTTCATAAATTGCTTTGGACACGTGGAAAACTTAGTTAAACATTAGGCATTACTTTACCTTAACACCATCTTTTAATTTTGACATGAAATAATAATCCTGTACCGTCACCGTGCATTTGGTTTCATTAGCGCGATCGTGACAAAATAGCCTACAGGTGGTGGTTGCTGCTGCTGCCCGCAGAGCACACATGAACGGTAAAGATACTAAGGACTGGACAGTTCTGCTACGCAACATGGAAGTAACACAGACTCAAAGCCGTTTATAAATCACAGTCAGTGACGGACTGTGAACGGACACGTCAACTTTTCACCGCTGTTTGATGTGTCGTCCTCGCGGCCCGGCACTGGTCCGCGTACCGGTGGTTGGAAACCTCTGGTTTAGAGACCAGGATTACTGCATGTTTTTTGTGAGGGTACCTACCCTAGGGGACACGGGGAGAACATGCAAACTCCACACAGAAAGGGCCTTTCCTGTATGGGCACTGATGACACGGAGGAGGAAACACGCCGCCAGCAGCCACAGCGTCCCCAGCGGGAATCAAACCCTTGGACCTTCTAGCTGTGAGGCGACAGCACTACCAACTGTGCCACCGTGCCCCCTCAATGTTAATTTAACTCTGAGTGTGTACAAATGTACACTCTCTGAGTTACAGACCCATAAGGGTCCATTTGGTCCCTAACTATCATTTAGGTGGGGACCCCGTGGAACTCCCTCAAGGACCACCGATCTAGTGAACAGCTAATATCGGGCACCGGTCGAGCATCGGTGTGAAACTTTGAGCATCGGTGTGAAACTTTGCACACACACTCCCAAGGAAAAACCTCCACAGCCTGTTATAGTGCTATACCATGAGGGCCATTATTGCAAAACAATATATATTTTTGCTACTCCTATAGATGTTGTCCAAAACTCATGCAAATCAGTACCCATTATCTGTGTAGTCATGTGATCAAGACATGTCTGTCAGAGTTTTCGTATTCCATTCCGATTGCCTCTCTCTCTCTCCCTCCCTCTCTCTCTCTCTCTCTCTCTCTCTCTCTCCCTCCCTCTCTCTCTCTCTCTCTCTCTCTCTCTCTCTCTCTCTCTCTCTCGCTCTCTCTCTCTCCATCTCTCTCTCTCAGATTAAGCTGTGGTTCAGCATAGAAGGAGAGAAGCAGCTGGTGTCTCTGGACTCCCTGACCATGTCTGTCTCCACAGTGAAGGACATGAGACAGAGCCTGGACCAGTTCATGGAGGAGTCTGTGGTAAATACATGCAGTGCTGTACTGTAGTAGTGTCATTGATGTTGGAAAAAGTACTCAAATGTTGTGAGCTTGTACGTAGATCGGCTATTTTCAGCATGCAACCAAGTTTAAAACCAGCCATTACGACACCACCAAGGCCCTCCAAAATACATTTTAGTCGACGAAATCAACTGTAGATTTAGTCAACTAAAACTAGACTAACACTAGTGAAACATTCCAGATGGCTAAAATATGACTAAAACTAAATTAAATTGTATTCAAAAGACTAAATCCAAATGTTCTGTCCAAATCATCACTATCCATCTCTCCCTATGCCTCCACAGCACCAGCAGAGGATTGGACTTCAGCTGGTGAAAGAGTCTCCAGAGTCACTCCCCAGTTCAGCCCTGCTGGACTTTAAACAGCACCTGGGCACCATCCTGGGCCAGGTGGAGAGGCGGAAAGCCCAGCTGGACATCCTCAGCAATCTACATGTGTTCTACGACTCGGTATGTATCCACAG
This sequence comes from Protomyctophum parallelum, assembly GCF_964188405.1. Classification (NCBI taxonomy): domain Eukaryota; kingdom Metazoa; phylum Chordata; class Actinopteri; order Myctophiformes; family Myctophidae; genus Protomyctophum; species Protomyctophum parallelum. The sequence goes on from NC_139698.1 coordinate 47,669,353, forward strand.
TCTGCATGGGGTCCAGCCTGCTTTGCTGCGTTCAGTGATTTGTTTTGTCACTTCGCTACTCAGTCTGGACAGGGTTCTATCTATCTCCAAGGTAGGAGGGACATGTAAACAGGTGAAATCGACCCGTGGCTTATGGCTTCTGACTGCAACGAACGTGTCATTCACCCCACACAGACGTCAGTTTTTTTGTACTGCTGAATCTGGGCTACTGAATCAAATGAGGGTTTACTTTTTACCGTAGGTTTTACTCTCGAGTCTCGAACTGGCGCTATTTCTTTCAACAGTGAGAAAAGCATGGACCGAGTGGCGCTGGCTGATGACGTAACAACGTGGCTACGTAACAACGTGGCTACGTAACAGGTGACGTTATGAAATGCGAGTCTGCTGCCTGCTGGCCAGACTGAGTAGCAAAGTGACAAAACAAAACACGGAACGCAGCGCAGCAGGCTGGAACCCACTGGCTAATGTAATCAGTTGAGGCTACACAACCTCAGGAAGGAGGGTGGCTAATAGAGCCGGCCTTCTTACTCAGGGGATAAATTAAATGGAAGAGCAGGGCGACAAAATAAAACCACCCAATTGTATAAGTTATATTGCATTAACACACTCTACCATACAGATTGGACAAAATTACATATATTACATTTTCCTTTTTTTTTGTATTTTTTTTAACAAGGCTTTACAAAAAAACGATAGCTTACTGAAACTTATTGTGGGTCTTTTCCCGATGGCAGCCAGCAATATGAAGACACCAACTGATGTGTGACGTGTTGCAAAAACAATGCTGAGCTGGCTTCAACTTTTCTTCGTGACCCCAATGACGCAGTGAAGTGTCAATCATGTTTTTGTTTCACCATTTCCACTCCCCAGCTCTCCCCCCACAATTCCTGCTCCGTTTCGTGAATGGAATAAAAAGCTCATTGTTGCTGTTAACCACTTCCCTGTGCTATTTAACCCTATACCCTGTTGTGTGCTCAGTGTGCTCAGCAGCAGTGAAGCTGGCCGCGCTTGGCCGCTTTGTAGTTTGGTCACCACTCGTGTGAACGCAGCATCAGTAATACTTTGTCGCATGTGGAAAATGACATATTGTCAACTGAACAAAAGTGTAGAAAAGTGTCTCGGCCATTTGTATAGGCCTATCATATTTTTTAAACAAATTGAAATCTTCCATGGCATCGCTGGCAGAACATCTTTTCAGATGGTGCTCCTAAATATTATTATACATATTATAAATACATTACATGAATTTAACCCATTCCAGGATTAATGAATTAATTCAATCCTATCGGCCAGGATATTTCCCTGTGCAAAACATATTTTGAAGAGCCAAAAACCGTAACCGGATGTTGTTGTGTGTGTGCCATCGCTGTTCACACCATCACCTAGAAACCCACTGCTAATGTAAGTAGCATTACTACATGATGATTGATCATAACAACTACAAAAGACCATAAGACGTAGCTCTACGCCAATGGCGGGTGCTCAGATTAATTCATAAGACGTAGATCTACGTCAGAAGCGGGGAATGGGTGTTGGGGGTCCTTGACGTGAAAAGGTTTGAGAAGCACTGGTCTAAGCAGAGCTCCTGTCTCGTCCCACATACAGGCCAGGCAGTGGATGCAGCACTGCCAGGATTACTTCCGCCAGCTGAACCTGGACAGCGACGGCGTCGGCCTCCTCCCGCCCGCCGTGGTGCGGATCCTCCGGGACTATCACGCCGAGGCCTCCAAGTTCTCCGCGGACAACTTCGGCACCCTCAACGAGAAGGTGCTGTCCCTGGACAGTCCCCGGCAGCTGCAGCAGTGGAACGCTCTGTGGCTCGAGTGTCAGCGGACCAAGCAGCAGCTGGAGGAGACGTTAGCCAAAGCGGCAGCAGCGGCGGAAGAAGAAGAAGGAGAAGGAGAAGTCTCCTCGGAGGAGCGCGCGGCAGACGAGGCGAGCGCTTGCGCGCAAAAGCGCGCCGCTAACGGAGTTTCCTCTTTACCTGACGTGGCTGCTTATACCGACGGGTAAGGCTGCACAATATATCGTTAATGTATTGTTATCGAGGTATGAACATATCGCATTAATCACAATATCAGTATCGCAAAAAGGCAGCGGTGTCGCAATATATCGATATATCGTCGATATATCGTCCACTTCAAAAGCCAGCAACATTCATCTGTTTTAGCCTGTGCTCCTCGGAAAATAAACCGTCACTCCATTTCCCTCTCTTTCATGCTCCTGTTGGTGTGTGTGTGTGGTGGGGGTGGGGGGGAGGGGGTAGTAGTAATATTGTATATCGTATCGATATCGCAATATTTGGCATACATAACCGAGACATGAAATCTCCATATCGTTGCAGCCCTAACTGCCAGGGCGGCGGCAAGCCGGACCCCGACCCCGACGGCCCGTTCCCCACGAGTCCCTCCGGCTCCGTCTCCTCCGCCTCCCACTTCCCCTTCCCTCCGTCGGACTGCGACGACGTCGGCAAGTTCCGCCAGAGCCCGACGACGTCGCTGTTTGACGACACGGACAGCGACTGCACCGTGGACTCGGCCGTCACCTCGACGCACTCGGAGCCGGCCTACTCGTCGTCGTGCGGTGGCGCGGCACCGCGGCACCACCACCACCGCAAGCAGCCGCTGAAGAAGATCATGAAGAAGACCATGAGCTACGAGATGAGCCCGAGGGATGGCAGCCCCGGCGGCCATCATGGCTACACGGGCGTGTACATCAAGGGGCTGGAGGTCACCAACAACGTGTCGGCGGAGAAGAAGCTGCAGAGGCCTGACATCCTGAGCCCCGCCCTGGGGCGGAGCCGCAGCATGTCCACGCCCTGCAGGACGCACGGCAGACACGCCGACGGAGACGGCAACAAACAGAGCAGGTGGGGGGCAGTGGGCATTTTGTTAACAAACAGAGCAGGTGGGGGGCAGTGGGCATTTTGTTAACAAACAGAGCAGGTGGGGGGCAGTGGGCATTTTGTTAACAAACAGAGCAGGTGGGGGGCAGTGGGCATTTTGTTAACAAACAGAGCAGGTGGGGGGCAGTGGGCATTTTGTTAACAAACAGAGCAGGTGGGGGGCAGTGGGCATTTTGTTAACAAACAGAGCAGGTGGGGGGCAGTGGGCATTTTGTTAACAAACAGAGCAGGTGGGGGGCAGTGGGCATTTTGTTAACAAACAGAGCAGGTGGGGGGCAGTGGTCATTTTGTTAACAAACAGAGCAGGTGGGGGGCAGCAAGACTAGACTATGACCAAACAATTTCACACGACTAAAATAGGACTAAAGCTAAATGGTGTGTTACTCAAACGACTAAGACTAAATCATAATTTGCTGTCAAAATGAACACTGGTGGGGGTTGAGGACATCCTGTGGATTCAGACAGTTCAGTGCATGTGAGAACCTTGTTCCTTGGGCTCATTCAGTGAAGTAACTTGGTTTGGGTTCAACCCGCTTTTTAAAAGATTACCCAAAATGTGAGAGATTGTGAGCGTACGTACCACATAGACACAGACCTAGACAATGACGTTATGGGTTCACAGTCTGTCTGTCAATGTCTGTATCACAAACTGTAGCATACCCTCTCTGTAACCTGTCTTTGAACTACAAATAACTAAGCAAAAGACTAAATAAAACTAAAAACATAGAAATGATGCCACTCAAGTGACACTTTTCAAATTATACAAGAGGAGTGAATCCACACGGCTTAAGGATCAGTGCAATTATCATTGCTATTTTCCAACCGGTGTTGGAGTTTTCATTTTAACGCCCAGCCAGCGCCCACATTGTATAAATCATACATAAGTGTTGGTCTTAAAATGAGGTGAGACTCTGTAGGTGCAACACTATCTTACATACACAGACAGAAGAGTCAAAGGCAATTGTGCTTTCGCCGCTTCGTCTAAAGTCTATTTACCCTGCTATTACCCTGCTATGTAGAGGAAATCACAGTCCTATTACCCTGCTATGTAGAGGAAATCACAGTCCTATTACCCTGCTATGTAGAGGAAATCACAGTCCTATTATCCTGCTATGTAGAGGAAATCACAGTCCTATTATCCTGCTATGTAGAGGAAATCACAGTCATATTACCCTGCTATGTAGAGGAAATCACAGTCCTATTACCCTGCTATGTAGAACAAATCACAGTCCTATTATCCTGCTATGTAGAGGAAATCACAGTCATATTACCCTGCTATGTAGAGGAAATCACAGTCATATTACCCTGCTATGTAGAACAAATCACAGTCCTATTATCCTGCTATGTAGAGGAAATCACAGTCCTATTATCCTGCTATGTAGAGGAAATCACAGTCCTATTATCCTGCTATGTAGAGGAAATCACAGTCCTATTACCCTGCTATGTAGAGGAAATCACAGTCCTATTACCCTGCTTTATACTGCACCAGCTCTGACGTCGTCTAAAGTCTAGCACAGTCCTATTACCCTGCTATGTAGAGGACATCGAAATACGAGAATGCACACTGGCTGGAGTGAAGTCGTGACAGTGCAGTGTGATTTATGAGTCATTACTGAGTCAAAATGAACACTGGTTCAGCCAGATTAGGTCCGCGCACGCTAAAACTGAACTTTAAAATGTCCCTGGGCCCTGGAGAAGACAGACCTGAACACGCACGCACGCACGCATGCACGCACGCACGCACGCACGCACGCACGCACGCACGCACGCACGCACGCACGCACAGCTAATGTAAGCCACACTATAGGGCTATATCTTGCGCCACCCCTTAATTATCCCTAAACTTATTTGCCATTTTTTACTATTTAAAAAAACCTTTTAAAATAGTTAAAATAGCTGATCTACAAGCTCACAACGTGTAGATGTAGATCGGCTAGTTGGACTATTTTAAAATGATTTTCAAAATAGTCAAAAATGGCTAAATAAGTTTAGGGATAAAGGATAAGGGTGGCGCAAGATGGAGCCCATATATATCTTCATTACAACATTGCATAATAATGTATTAATTAAAGGATTTCTTGGATCCGGGCCTTTGAATGTTCCACAACCCTTTTTAATTTTGATACCTTATTAATAGGGCTGCAATTAAGGATTAGTTTCATTGTTTTTCTATCCATTTTTCGCCCGATTAGTAAAAGTACAATATTTGCCTATGAGATGTAGTGGAGTAGAAGTCAAAATATTGGAAATTGGAAATACTCCAGTAAAGTATAAATACCTCAAATTGTACTTAAGTGCTGCACCTAAGTAAACGTACTCGGGTTACTTCTCACCACTGACGATATCTGTTTTTCTTTCTACCACAGCGGCAAGGTCCAGCACATCATGGACGAGATGATCGCCACCGAGAGGGACTACGTGCGGTCCCTCGGCTACATCGTGGAGCACTACTTCCCCGAGATGCAGCGGCCGGACCTGCCGCAGGACCTGCGGGGGAAGCGCGCCGTCATCTTCGGGAACGTGGAGAAGCTGGGCGACTTCCACGGCCGCCACTTCCTGAAGGAGCTGGAGGCGTGCGCGCACGCCCCGCTGTCCGTCAGCGGCTGCTTCCTGAGACACGTGAGTTCGCAGTGGCGGGGGAAAAGTATCAATACGGCAACGCGGGAATACCGCTACTCTGTTACAATTAAAAGTCCAGTAATCAACATTGACTTGAGTAAAAAGATGCAACCATAAAGTTTTACTCTTATGCACCTGTATACAATATGTAACAATAAAGTTTTACTACACAAGATGTAACAATAAAGTTTTACTCTTATGTACCTGCACACAAGATGTAACAATAAAGCACTTGAAACGTACAATAGTTTGTAATTGTCAGGACAAGTCAGCTTGGTGTGTTCTTCTGGCACACCACAGAGACACACACAGGTGTGTACTGCATTTCACAACTCACCAGTGGTGTAAAGTAATTAAGCAATTACTCAATTGCTGTACTTAAAACCCTTTTACTGCTGCCATTTATTGAGAAATTAGGACCTAATTCATGCCAGCATTTTTTTAATTTGAGCTCTTATTTTGAAAAGCCACATTTTGCCTCAACCGGAAGTGAGCTTATCCCTGCCAGCTTTACGTTGCCAAGACAACCTTTGTTTACATGATCGAATCATGCCGGTACATTTTAGCACTCCACAACGTCGGCTCGTGCCGTCAAAGAAACGCTGTTTTGACCAAAAATGCCATCTGGGACAAGGAATAGGAGATACAGGCGATTGAAAGAAACGGATAGAATGGATTCTTATGGCGACGGTGAATTAATATGAACGATCCACTGCAGTGCTAACAACACTGCTAGCTAACCGGCTAACGTGAGTAGCATTATGGCTTGATCAATCATAAGCACTATAAAAGAGCAATTGCCGAAGGGCTTCGGCAATGGCAGCAAGCGTTAATATCAAATTAATGCTTCAATTGCCGAAGGGCTTCGGCAATGGCAGGAAGACGGTTAAGCTACAACAATTTTTCCTTTTTTTTTTGTTTTTTTTCTTTACTCCAGGTATTTCCAATTTCCTGTACTTTAACTTCTACCCCACTACATCTCAAAGGCAAATATTTTACTTTTACGCCGCTACAAATATTTGAGTTAACCCATTTAGGCCTGACGTCGAAATGTCTTCAAAATCCTGACAGTTTTCTGAAATACCTGTTTCTATGTTACTGGTTCTCAAACCATTTCATGTCAAGAACCCCAAAAATGATATGTAATTGGCCGCCGACCTCCGTCTGAAAATACGTTGTTCCAGGGACCCCTCAGAAGCAAAGTTTTGATTTAAAAACGTTTGCTCTGGAAGCATATATACAGTACATTCAAAGATTTGCGCCACATTTTCACGATTTCTTTTTTTTAGATTTAGATTATTATCACAAAACCACCACTTCAGCCCTATATATATATATATATATATATATATTTCTTTGCCACGGACACATTTGTCCGTGAACGGACATAATGATGAACCCTGGCTGGGAAACTAGCATGAGGAGAACCTCTCGTCAACCCACCATGCTGAATGCTTCACACTGTCAGTGGTGGAAAGTAACTAAGTACATTTAAGTACTGTACTTGAGTACAATTTTGAGGTACTTTTACTTTACTGGAGCTATTTAAAAATGTCTTTACTTTTACTTCTACTCCACTACATTTCAGAGACAAATATTGTACTTTTACTCCACTACAATTATTACTTAGTAATTAAGTAGTTACTAGTTACTTTGTAGATTTTGATTATTATTACAAAACAACCACGTCAGCCCTACATACATTTAGGCCATTTGAAAATAGCAGATCTACAAGCTTACAATGCGCCGCGATGCCATGCATTGTGAGCTTCTAGATCTGCTATTTTCAAAAGATATTAATATAATACATTTGAAAACTTGAAACAGGACATTCCGCATTGTACCTTTACTCAAGTAAATGTCCATTTCTGGACATTTAATTGTAGTTAGTTCCACATAGTAGTTAGTTCCACATTGCTGTATTGATACTTAAAGAAATATGTGAGTACTTTTTTTCCACCACTGCACAGTGTGTGACAGAGCATGCCCAAATGTGTGTGTGTGTGTGTGTGTGTGTGTGTGTGTGTGTGTGTGTGTGTACGTGTGTGTGTGCGTGCGTGTGTGTGTGTGTGTGTGTGCGTGCGTGTGTGCGTGCGTGCGTGTGTGTGTGCGTGCGTGCGTTTTACTGTAGTCCGTGTTGTAACTTGTTATTCTTGTGTGCAGGAGGATCAGTTTGGAATGTATGCTCTGTACAGCAAGAATAAGCCGCAGTCGGATGCCCTGCTCAGCAGCCATGGGAACGAGTTCTTTAAGGTGCGTCTGCAAGTGAAATGGCTCCGCTTATGTGTCCCATAGCTGGGACAGCAAATGCAACCCGTGTGAAATGCAGAATAAATAAATCACTGGCACGTAGCAAAACCAGTTTAAGTAAATATTTAATACATGTATAAATCATTTGAATTCTCTCTCTCTCTCCTCCACTCTGCTGACATGTGTTTTGTGTCACATGTCGATCATTCATCTACCACCTCTTTCCTGTCGTAATGTCTGTTTTATTGAATTATTTTCTTGTGTGTAAACAAACATGCATGAAAAAGAAAAGACTATACATTTGTATACTACATACAAACCAAACATACAAATATTCAAAATAGATAGTTTGGTGTGACACAATATCCATTTTGAATTTGAATCCGGTGCAGTATAATCAAGTAGGGCACCCACAAAAAGTTAAAATATGGAGATAAGCGGTTTCTGCCGGACAGCAATACATGATAGAATACTTGCTATGCTAGCTCAGCTACTAATATAAATCCTCTCTCTCTCTCTCCCTCTCCCTCCCGTCCAGAACAAGCAGCTGGAGCTGGCAGACAAGATGGACGTGGCGTCCTACCTGCTGAAGCCCATCCAGAGGATGAGTAAGTACGCGCTGCTGCTGAAGGACCTCATCAAGGAGTGCAGCCAATCACAGGAGCAGGAGCTCAGTGACCTCCGCACCGCCGAGGAGATGGTCAAGTTTCAGCTTCGCCATGGCAACGACCTGCTGGCCATGGACGCCATCCAGGGCTGTGATGTATGTACAGTAGAGCATGTGGGCACGCACGCACTAGGGCTCATGGGGCGGTATGGGATTTGTGTTACCGCGGTAATCACCCTCACCCTTACCGACGGTATTGTGGTAATTACCATTTAAAAATATATATATTCGGGTCACAGGGGCACAGTCGGAAGTGCTGTCGCCTCACAGCTAGAAGGTCCTGGGTTCGATTCCCGCTGGGGACGCTGTGGGTGCTGGCGGCGTGTTCCCTCCTCCGCGTCGTCAATGCCCACACCCGAGGCAGGGTTGGTGAAAGGGCCTTTCTGTGTGGAGTTTGCATGTTCTCCCCGTGTCCCCTAGGGTGGGTACCCTCAGTTCGCATGAACTAAGGAAGCATGAGTTCAAGTCCGTTGCTCTCCCCAGGTTGGCAGAAGGTGTGTAGAGCCCAGGATCACATCAGATAATTGACACACGGGTGAAAAATGGGTTACAAAATCGTGGGATAAAAAATATAAAAGATATAATTACATTTTAACTCATTCCCATGCCATCTGCATTCAACTCGGTGACACCGAGTGCACGGCACGGCCATCACCACTGAAACTACTCTACCACATCATCAACTCGTGTGGTTCTCAAACTGTTTACGGTAACTCTTTTTTTTTGCCATCTACGTACGTATTCGTACCCCCCGCCTATGGGACGTTATCTGCCAGCAATGTACATATCCTTTACACCATATATGAAGCGGTTGAGCCAAAAATCTGATTTTAACATTGGTTAAACAACGCCTCCGTCGCCCCCAGCACCAATATTCTTGCACACGGCGGCCCCCCCATTTACCAAAGTAGGCATTTTCAATGCCTTGAACTTCAACTCTTTTCAACTGTGAAAATACGAGCTCTGTCCTTGGTGATCGTCATCCATACAAGGTTTGGATGTCATTTGTGATTTTGTGCCGCATCACTCCCGAGTCCCGACATGTTAACGTTTCTGGCAAAAGATAAACAGCGTGAGCTAACGCTAATAATAGCCGATCGTTACAATGGTGGTCTCCACTCCAGGCTGGGAAACCGGAAATGAAGATCACCAAAAATAGCAACAAAAAAACCCATTTGAGAACCATGGTGTCCTGACAAAGAATGACTTCAATAGAGGAATCATTAATTCTAGTGGGCTGCAGTGGCTCAGGGGTAGAATGGCGGTAGAGTGGCCGGATGGCAACTGTGAGGTTCCCTGTTCGATCCCGGGCTGTCGAAGTGTCCTTGAGCAAGACTATGAACCCCTAATTGCTGCCGATGAGCAGGTTGGTGCCTTGCATGGTTTCCTCCGCCATCGGTGTATGAATGGGTGAATGTAATGCACAATATATGTATCCAGCTTTGCATAAAAGCGCTATATAAATCCACCATTTATTTTCCATTTTATTTTTCATAATGTATCTGTTCCTTACTTGTTCCTTTGAACACAAAATGATGGTGTCAGTTTAAAAGTGATTGCGTCCCCCTAGGGAACAGTTACTATCCTCCCAAAAGGCTGAATGTCATGTAGGATTGCTATGGCATGTCTCTGTACAATGACAAGAAGGCAATCATGGCGTGTTGTATGTGTTGTACAGTTGAGGGTCAGGGCCATTGTTCTCTCTGACGCATGCATGGGCCCCTCGTTTCCTCCCCAGGTGAACCTGAAAGAACAGGGTCAACTCCGCTGTCAGGATGAGTTCATTGTCTGGTGTGGCCGCAGGAAATACCTTCGTCACGTCTTCTTGTTTGAAGACCTCATCCTCTTCAGCAAGACCAAAAAGATCGAGGGAGGATATGACTTCTACATCTACAAACAGTCTTACAAGGTGTGAATGTTGGTATAAACAAAAGAGGTTCCTATTTTATGTCCTCTTTTTCTGCACGCTGGATGATCGTTTTCTCAAACAGAACGCATGCCATTTGTGTATTTGAAGTACATTGTCTCTCCTCAGACGGCAGAGATAGGTATGACGGAGAACGTGGGCGACAGCGGCCTGCGTTTTGAGATCTGGTTCCGTCGGAGGAAGTCTCAGGACACGTTCATCCTCCAGGCCAGTTCTGCGGAGGTGAAGGCCGTGTGGACCGCCATTATTGGAAAGATCCTCTGGAGGCAGGCGCTCAGAAACAGGGGTGAGAAACGTCTTCAGTTCCTACTGCATATTGGAATGTTACTGTAGTTTTACTGTGATTTCTTTGACAGTAATCATGATCATTGATCATGGTCAGATTCAATTTAGCAGCCAAGTACATTTGCCCATGCAAGGACTTTGACTTGGACGGCTGCTTACAGTTTACAAGGAATGAATAATTAAATTAAAGATACATTTATTTTTATCCCAAATGTAGTCGTTATGCCAATTAATTCGGTGGATTCGAACCCACAACCTCCGTGGTGGTGGTGGGTAGGGACTATACCACTGCGTCACCCGAGTGCCTGTCATCCCTGTTTTCTGATCGATTCAATACTAAACCTTTTTTTCATATCAGAAACTACAGTTGGATCTTGTGTATTTTACTGGCCTCTGTGCATTAAAGCAGTAGTTAACAGTTGGATGTTGTGTATTTCGGTGCATTAAACAGTGGTCTACAATCTACAATCTATCAATCAATCAGAGACTGTTTTGCACCCTGACCGTCCGTCCGTATTTTTGAGTGGTGCCACAAGGAACAGCAAAGTCCATGTCTATGTGTCCGCCTATGTGACGTTAATGAGCACCAGTATGACTATTAGTACCAGTAGGCGCGCTGTTTTCATATTCCGTCCTGATTAGCTAAGATTGGCTTCCAAAGTTTGTCTGTCCGTTTGCCGTCCGTCATTCTGTCTGTTATCAGCTATCTCCGGCACCGTTGGCTTGCTTGCAGCAAAACTGTGCACACACACACTCCCTGGATGCCAGGGCAGAACTTGGGCCTGTTATAGCGCCACCAGTGGTCCATTTTTGCAAAACATATTTTTGGACAGTACTCCTACAGATTCTGTCGAAAAATCATGCACATCGGCACACGGCATCTCTATCTCTGAAACGAAACTGGTCTTCCAGATTGTTCATATCCCGTCTTGATAACCTGTACCTGACCTGGTGGAGACCTGTGCTCAGAGGAGCACTTTTTAACTTATTCATGAAAAAGTTGAGAAAATGAAATTTCAGCAAATAAACACACATTACAAAATCTGCTGAAAGCCTTTAACCTTTTAAAATCTTGAAATAATATTATGTTAATTAACGTCCGCGACGTGACCCAGTGTTTGGGAAACGGTGCACTAAAAGGATACATGTGTTTCTAATGCTACAGAGTTGCGCATGCAGGAGATGGTTTCCATGGGGATCGGTAGTAAACCCTTCATGGACATCAAGCCCAGCGATGCAGCCATCAGTGACAGAGCCATCGACTACATCATGAAGGGCTCGGGTAAGCCAGTGGTTCCCACACATTTTCATTGTCAAGGACCTCCAAATGTAGTGGCCACGGACGCCCATCTGAGAAATATATTGAAATATGTATTTGGCCATGGACCCCCATCTGAAAGATCAAGCCCTAACGCCACCACTTTTACTGAAAAGCATCCCTCCATGTTCTGATCATTCCTGTAGTGATCCTAAGACGGGGTGTCAAGTTGCCAGTCCAGGCCTGGTCATGACTTCATGGAGCGGCTGAAAACCTGTTATCTAAACAGCTTAATTGACTTAATTTTCAGTTGCTTCCGTCATAGAGTCTGGAGCACAGAAACTCTGACAAAGATCAAGCGATAAAGCCTACTCCCCAATTCCGCTTCGTCTTTACAGTCGCTCAGATTTGACCTAAATCATCTAAGCATAACTTGCTCGCTGCTTAGCAGAAAGGGAAAGTTTTTAAATAAAATGTACTGTAAAGATATTTTTACATAATTACATTTTCGTGAACGGAACCAAAGTTTTCAAATAAATGAAGTGGAGTAAAAGTACAATATTTGCCTCTGAGATGTGGCGAAGTAGAAGTAAGTATTGAAAATTGGAAATACTCCAGTAAAGTAAAAGAAAATATTTAAAAAACTCAAAGCTGTACTTAAGTAAATGCACTTAGTTACTTTCCACCACTAGGTTTTTAGGGATAAACTAATGACGCTCTGACGTCTCTCTCTATATATTCTTTCCTCCCTGTTTCTTTGACACAGAGTGTCGAACCCGAGCGTCCATCGCCGTGTCCTCGTTCGACCACTCCTCCTCCTCCTCCGCCTCGTCGTTCAAGAGGCCGCACTCCACCATCTCCAACAGCAGCACGTCCTCCTCCAGCAGCCAGTCGTCTTCCTCGCTGCTGGGCTCGCTCAACCTCCACCTCTACTCCTCCTCGCCCTCCCACGCCCACCCTCACCCCCACCCCTACCCGGTGGCGGGCAGCGTGCCCTCCTTCGCCCACTGGCCCTACGACTGCATCGAGGAGGACGAGCTGGAGCAGGACGCTGGCGGCCAGCCTTCCATGAGTGAGTGACTAACTACGTACATTTACTCAAGTACTTTACTTATTTGTAGATTTGGATTATTCCACACATTTACCACTTCAGATGTATATTCATTTCGGCCATCCGAAAATAGCCAATCTACAAGCTGCTATTTTCAAAGGTTTATGCATACAGTATGAATACTTGCGATGGGACATTCTGCACAATGACTACTTTTACTTTTGGACTAACTAACCAAACTTTCACTTTTACGTCAGTGTAAGTTGTTTGTCCCGTGTTAACTGTCCCGTCTATTACTCCAGACGCTTCTTTTCACAAGGAGTGTGATGCACGTGGAGATCCATCTCTCTCAGCCCTTGCTTTAAAATGTAGCCTCTAGCTCACACTTTACTTACATTTCTAAAGAATTCTCTGACATGGATAACTGTAAACATTGCCACTGTGTGACAGTTACAGAGACGTCCAGTGACAGTGTGACACTGTGTGACAGTTACAGAGACGTCCAGTGACAGTGTGACACTGTGTGACAGTTACAGAGACGTCCAGTGACAGTGTGACATTGTGTGACAGTTACAGATACGTCCAGTGACAGTGCGACACTGTGTGACAGTTACAGAGACGTCCAGTGACAGTGTGACACTGTGTGACAGTTACAGAGACGTCCAGTGACAGCGTGACACTGTGTGACAGTTACAGAGACGTCCAGTGACAGTGCGACACTGTGTGACAGTTACAGAGATGTCCAGTGACAGTGCGACACTGTGTGACAGTTACAGAGACGTCCAGTGACAGTGTGACACTGTGTGACAGTTACAGAGACGTCCAGTGACAGTGCGACACTGTGTGACAGTTACAGAGACGTCCAGTGACAGTGTGACACTGTGTGACAGTTACAGAGACGTCCAGTGACAGTGTGATGGGGATGAGCGCCATGTCGGCTCCCGCTCTGGACGCCTACATCATCGACAACAACATCAACGATGACGAGCACCCCTCCCCCTCTTTCCTGTGCGACCCATCCCCTCCCTCCTCCTCCCACACCCCCACCACCCCCTCGTCCGCGGCCCCTCCTCCTCCCCTGTTCCAGGAGAACCAGGACCTCCAACCCCAAGGCACAAACTTCATCACAGCAGTAAGTATTGTAATTTCTCCTTTGCATCTTGGATGAAAAAGGGAACAGGAATGTCAGGACATTTGGAACATTATTTACAACCTGTAACCATCAATAGAATGTTATTTGACTAAAAGTGCAATGATTGAAGTTTATCAGTAGAGGGCGCTGTGACTACTATACTTGAGCATTCTCAGGAATTTACCATAGGCTTAAAATAATGAGTTTTCCAGATCTGTCATGTCAAGGTTAGGGTTAAGTAGATTTGTGTTAGTATGTTCAGAATAATGTGGGTTGATTTTACCCAAAGCATGTACAATAGTAGTAAAATATCAATATGTGAATAAATCAAAAGGATTTAGACATGCTCCAGCTTGCTGTTGATATTAGACATGCATTGATTTGAAAGTTTTAACCCGAACTTGTGAATCAATACTGCCCCCGTCTGGCCATGTCAGGTTACTAAACAGCCCCACCGCCATCAAGGTCAAGGTTGTGCTTTATTTTGACATCTTGTGTCCATTTTAACCATCTTAGATTAATCGAAAACCCTTTTTTCTGGTGGCTCTTACTAACCACCTAATACCTGAGGTGCCCATGTTTTTTCGATTACTTTTTTTCTTTTATTAAAAAAATCTAAACTGGTGACTGAGTCACCAGAAAAAAGGACGGGTGTTTTTGATGAATCCAAAATGGTTTAATTAATCAAATAAATGCTGAATCGAGCAACTTGAAAACTGTCTGGGATGTTCACAAAAGTCTGAGTTGATGATAAAATAGCCTCGAAAACCCAGACGTTTTTATTTCCAGGGAGAAAAAAATGTGTTTTTGAAAGTGCAATATACCTTTAAAAGTCCTCAAATTATTACTTCACTGTCATCTGGGGCTTCCCTGGTGGTCCCGACCAACAGGTTGAGAACCACCGTTCTATATACAGCCCCCTGGGTTGAAGGTGAGGCTATACCTTCTCACGCAGCACCGTTTTGTTGTTGTTTTCTGTAGAGCAAGACCTCTCATATAGCACTAGGCCTCTCCACAGTGGTCTGAATGAGAGCTCAGTAAGTAAAATGGTCTGGCCAGTGTTCATCTTGTGGTGTTCCGTTTGGTCACCAGCTTTGCTAACGACTGTGTGGAGCTATATCTGCTGTTTATGACTTTGTGTGGCCTGACTCTACTAATCTGTGCTGAAAATGCATCTTTTGGTATCGCTGGCTGTGTGTATCTGTTGCCTGTTAACCTGTTGACTGTTTTAAAGCAGCGGTTCACCCAAAACATGGCTTATTGTCTATCAGTTACACACCCCACGAAGCCTTGAATTGATGGAGTACTACTTGATTTGACTGGATCATCGGTCAATAGGAGTTGGAGACTCTGCCGGTCATCAAATTGGCTTAGGAATGTGACAAAAACAAACAAACAAACAATCGATTGTAGGTCGGGTAAAGATTTGTTGTAGATTGAAATAGAACACACCATGTACCAACTCAGGTCTGGTTTAAGTATAGAGGGTCTAAGTGGTTAAACTGAAGTGATATTGATAAAATCCAAATATTATTAATTATTCTGCGGCACCCCTAGATTTGTGTCACGGCACCTTAGAAAAACCCTGTTTTAAAAATGCCTTAATTACCGTAGACAAATTTATATTAAAATAATGATGTGATGATTTGAAGAATGATTGTCGACTCTTTGTCGAAAGCGTAACAGAGTATAAAAGTATAAAGTATAAAAGATTTATACTTCATGATACATCGGTGTGCAACTAAGAATAAAGCAGGATTTAGGCTTTCCCCTCCTGATGGCTGGTTTTGTTTTGTGTAGCTTTTGGGTTTGTTTTCGTGTTTCCTGCTGGGTGTCAAGGAATCTCTTTACAGAAGGAACGGAAGCCGTTGACGTCATGGATACGCCATGACACTTTCATGGACGCTTTCATGGGTGGCAAACCTCGCACCGGAAGTTTGATAAATACATGGCAGTGAATGGAGCCGGCTGGATCAGCTCGTGAACATTATTTTCTGAACAAAATGCGACCTTTGTCATATAATTGGCTTAGGAATATAAAAAAATGACATCACAGGTTTTCTAATCACTTGCTTTTCGATGTGCACAGTACAATTTTATTGAGAATCTAAACAGCAGCAGGTATAGTTTTTGTCTTAGAGGTATCGCGAGATTTGGCTGCCAGACAGGAAACGGTGGACAGTCTTGCGATACTTGATAGGTTCAGAAATGTACTTTGTGCTCTTTAGATACCTCCATAAAATTACACAGTGTACACATCGCACAAAGCAACACAGCAGACAATAATGTGTGTGATTAAGTGATTAAGTGATTAATTTACAAAGGTCTTTAGAAATAGTGTTTGTTCATGAGCTGGTAACCGGGCTATCATTGACTCCAATGCATTCCACAAAACTTCCAGCAGTGCAGTTTGACTCCCATGGTCCAACGAATCTGCCGACTGAAATTGCATGATAGCGAAAATGACGTCGGTGGCTTTGTATACCTTCTTTTTCATATAGCTTGCTGGGTGTTACCTTCATGTTTCTCTGTGCACAGCAGCCATATTGGAAACGTTACTTCTTAAGTTCTTACTTCCTTCACAGGTGTTACTAATGATTCTAATGAAGGTTCCATTTAGTGTAACAGTGGTTTTCAAACGTTTTAATTTTAGGGACCCAATCTGGTCAATTTGGTTCCATTTGCACTCTCTTAAAGGTCCAATGACACGCCCCGAAAATATCATTATGATACTGTACATCACGATGTCTTAAAACAGTCTGAAAACACACAAGACGGACCACACTGAGCACTGGCTACTATTCTTAGTAGGCCTAGCAGGTTAGGCTAGTCATTTGGATGGCAGATTTGTGTCGTACTGGCTAAATATGGCATTACAAATATTAATTTCTATCGAATATCTTAGTTAAAATGCAATTGAGTTGCTGTGTTGTTTTAGTTAAAGTAACTGTTGCCTAATTGCACTCGAGCCCCTGTGTCCTAGTAATCTCCTCGGCTTGAGGTGCCGTGCCCCCGGGACACCCATAGCGTAGTGTTTCTCATCAAATCAATAAGTAAGCATAAACAAACTATTTCACATGAACAATGTTGGTAAAACTAAGATATTTGAGAGGAAATATATATTTTATATGGACAGATTTACAAATGAAAAGACGTTATCTGTGTAAAGTCACTTCCTGGTTTAGTGTTGCGCGGAGGGGAGACATACATGCAGGGAAATGTTTGTCTCTGGGCTGGGACTAGGAGCCGTATCAATACAGTAGGGATAAATACAATATGTACTTGATGTACAGTATCATAATGATATGTTCAGGGCCTCTTTAAGAGTTACACAACTGTTAAGGGGCCAATTGAAACCCCCTCAAGGAATCATGAGGGTCCCACTTTGGACCCCATCATGAAAGTGGGTGGACCCCACTTTGAGAGTCTTTCCAGTGAGCCAACATGCACAACATCAGCACTCTGACTCTATTTGACCAGAATGGAACAGAGCCTTATCGCTATCATTGGTAAGACCTGTGAAGGAACTAAGGAAGAGGCCCAATTCTCTTTCCAATATGGCAGCTGTGCATAGAACTTATTCCCTACATTCAAAATGGTTGTGCATGAATGGAGACCATGCGTGGTACAGTATAACGTTATAATATTTGTCTGATTGTGAAATGCTGATGATTATAGCAATCATTGCTATAATCATTGCTATGTTTCTTCAGTAGTGGGGGTCTCTCCAGCTCGTTCAGTAACAGACATTATTACAACTTGTATGACTGCACTCAGCCGATCACATAAATACTTCGACTTCTCCGCGCATACAGGAAAAAAAACCCTGCAGATCTCATTGAAAATGAATTTCTAGGTGCGTTAATCACTGCCCGTTTGAAAGGACCTTAATACGAACTGAATTAAGTGATCTTTTTGGGGTCCTCTCTCCTGATTGGATGACGGCTGTTCGTTTGTTTATCTGTTCATATTAAAGAGCTGGAGAGACAGAGAGACTCTGGCAGTGGTTACTGAACACCCAACGATTTTTTATCAGAATGTAACCTGTAACTTACTATGAATAACCGATGAGGATCGTGGATCATACTCATTTATTGTCCTAAGCCCCGAGGCAGTGCAGATGTCCTCTGTTGTCTGTCAAAGGTGAAAAAACAGTGGTCCAGGTCTACCTGCTCTCCTTTTTAAATGATTGATAATGTGTCTTTCCTTCTCTCTAGCTCTGAGGTCCTCAACATGAACATTTTAACCCCCAAAAGAAGAGGACGAGAGAATGCAGAAGAAGTAAGAAGAGTCCAGACTCTAGAAGCTGAAATAGCATTCTTTGGGGCAATGAGACTCTCACAGCTGAGGTTCCACTTACTGTAGGCTCTTCACAGATGATACTCTTCACAGATGAGACTCTTCAAACTTTATACAAATGAGACTCCACAGCCCTCTTAAAACATCACGTCGTTTCATGGTCTATGTGACTTTGATTGCTTAGTTCTGAACACTGTCACAATGGTACGTCATGGACTGTACATTTGTTTCTATTGACTAGACATTAAGCCATGTTTATATTGTAGATGAGATTTTTAATATGTATTTTACAGGGGAAAAGGTTTTTTGGATAGCAGAAATCAGTCTATTATCTACTGTAGACAAACGTAAAGTACCAACAACATTATACTGTCTTTCTCTCTTGTACTATTGCCAGTCTTGTAAACCTGTACAGAGTATTAAAATGTTGTAAACCATTTGTATTGGCTTCTTTTGCTGAGCTATATATTTAAGGGGGCTCTATTTTTGTCCATGCTAAACCCCTTATCCCTAAACTACTTTTTTTTATAACTATTTTGTAAACCTCACTGGTTGATCTCCTTGTCACTGGAGAGCATGGACAAGAAGATGACGAGTACTACAGGTTGGTGTGGAAGAGTTATGATTTATTGGGAGATGGATACTCAAAATGGAACTGCCGGGCAAGAGGAAAGGAGGAAGGCCGAAGAGGTGGTTTATGGATGTGGTGAGGACGCTGAGGACATGCCGGTGGCTGGAGTGACTGAGGAGGACGCCCAGCACAGGAATAGATTGATCTGTTGTGGCGACCCCAATGAACTGAAAGAAGAAGGATGTCCAAGAGCCATAAATTATGTAAATTGTCACCACTTCGGATGCGTGTGCTATGTTTTGCAACTTTTTGAGCACCTGTAGGCCTTCAGAAATCTGATTAATTTGTGCATAAAATAATTCCTTTCATTGGAACAGGGTATTTATATTTGCACTGTAGTCCTGTACCTGCTTGCAGACCTTCTCTCAATTTGGTGTTGGGGGAATTTCTCACTTGAACTGAGTCAATGGGTCCCTAGACATGAACAATCAACGAGGTGCTCGTCCGCCATAGTGCCACGAATGGCGCAATGGCCATATCAAATATGGCCAGCATCGGCTATGATGGAAATTGTTTCTGGGTGTATTCGCACATGTAATACCTCTATCCTGACTAATTCAGGTGTGTAGAATTCGTTTCTGATAGTATTTTAACCATTTTTGGTGTTATTGACCTTGAAAGGTCATGGTCAAGGTCATTTTGCCATTCCGAAGACCTTGGTCATAACCTGGCCATTGTTAGTGAGTAAGAACAGGTGCAATAAGTCTAATGCAACTAATTGTGACATTTGCAATTCATTTCTGATACTATTTTGACCATTGAGGATCATCTTGTCATTGAGATATCAATATAAATGTTTTCATTCAATAATTCAATTCCGATTGTTGTCATTACTGTCACTTTTATTGTATTTTTTCCACAATTATTTGTTTTAGACAAAATATAACAATTATAAATGTCCCCCATAAAATCAAATAACAATTTCACACAAAGTGCACGTGTGATGGGTTTTTACTTTTTACGTAAAAAAGGGGTTTAAAGGGGTTTTCCATGGCAAAATATTATGCACGGAACTCCATCAGCACAGCAGCCACATCGTCGAGTGTCACTTCCCTGCACACTTGCATACTGTGAGCAAACTGGGTGGTAAGGGTTTCAGACATTTTGATGGCAGGAGTGTACCAAAGTGCTTGGGTTCCTTTGCTGTCTCAAGCAGGTGGCAAGCCCTATGCACCAGTAAGCACCTTGTTGGATGTGACCTCTGATCACACTACTTGTGGGAGGGAGAGCATCAATTCCAGTTCTGGCACTGGTATAGCTTTCCACCCTGAGGTCATCAAATGTCTCAGCAGTTGTACTTGACCTGGCCCTCGCCCAGACGCGCACCAAGTACTTCTCTGCCAACGCTGCATCTTGTTCTGTCAAGGTGTCTGACTCTCCAAAGTTAGTTAAATATTGTACTGGGTCAGAAGCCATAGCTGCATGTTTGGTCCTCATACTATAGCACGCCGTTTTTCCAAATTTTTGAGGATTTGAAAAAAAGACGAAAATCACTCCGAGACCATGTCCATGACCATTGTCTCGAGTGATTTTCGTCTTTTTTCAAATCCTCGTTTTTCATCATTTTTGAACATCGGCTATAGCCCATCTCAGACGGCATACTATAGCACGCCGTTTTTCATCATTTTTGAGGATTTGAAAAAAAGACGAAAAATGTCAGAATTAGTTGAAATAGACTTATTGCACTTATTTTTACTCCTAACAATGGCCAATGTCTTTATAATAGCTAAATGACCCTGACCATGGTTTTCAAGGTTAATATCACCCAACATGATTAAAATAGTATCAGAAAATGAATTCCACATCCCTCAATTAGTCAGAATGGAGGTATTACATGTGCAAATACACCCAGAAACAAAAGAGTTGTATTTTCATCATAGCCAATGGTGGCCATATTTGATTGCGCCATTCGTGGCACTATGGCAGACGAGCACCTCGTTGATTGTTCATGTCTAGGGACCCATTGACTCAGTTCAAGTGAGAAATTCCCCAACACCAAATTGAGAGAAGGTCTGCAGGCAGGTACTGGAATAAGTGTGTTAGAACACTGGCCACATGATCGGGAGATGGTGAGTTCAAACCCCACCCAAAGTCTTTACTTTCGATTTCAGGAGAAGAAAAGAAACAAAAAAGCAGTGTGAATTGTCTGTAACCAGTGGCTCAGTGTGTTAGAACGCTTCCACATAATCGGGAGATGGTGAGTTCAAACCCCACTGAAGTTCAAACAAAAAAATTAAGGTTCAGTGTCGTATCCCACCCCAGTCTTTACTGTGACTCTTTGCTTTCCATACTAACTACTATCAAGTAGCACAGAAAAGCTGTTTTGTAGTAACCAGCAGTTAGCTCAGTGTGATGAGTTGCTGTCCTTCTGATCCACAGGTCCAGGGTTCAAATCCCACATTAGTCATAACTGTGACACTTTGCTTTGCACACTGACTTCCAGAAGGACAACTTTAAAGCGGCACAGAAATTCCCCATGATTGTGTGCCGGTAAGTGGCCCAGCAGATAAGTCAGATGATATCCATAGTATACCTAGTAGAAGTGTGCCGGTTCAAACCGGACATAGGAAGGTACTGGTTCAAATTGCCAACACGTAGTAGTGAGTGCTGTGGCCTGGTGGATAAATCAGATAATACCTAGTAGGACTGGTGGATAAATCAGATAATATCCATAGAATGCCTAGTAGGACGGTGCTGGTTCAGGAGAGTAGGGGGGGTCAGGTAGGAGGAGAGTAGGGGGTCAGGTAGAAGGGGGTCAGGTAGGAGGAGAGTTGGGGGGTCAGGTAAGAGGAGAGTAGGGGGGGCAGGTAGGAGGAGAGTAGGGGGTCAGGTGGAGAGTAGGGGTCAGGTAGGAGGGGGTCAGGTAGAAGGAGAGTAGGGGGTCAGGTAGGAGGAGAGTAGGGGTCAGTAGGAGGGGGTCAGGTAGGAGGAGAGTAGGGGGGTCAGGTAGGAGGAGAGTAGGCGTGGGTCAGGTAGGAGGAGAGTAGGCATGGGTCAGGTAGGACGAGAGTAGGCATGGGTCAGGTAGGAGGAGAGTAGGCATGGGTCAGGTAGGAGGAGAGTAGGCATGGGTCAGGTAGGAGGAGAGTAGGCATGGGTCAGGTAGGAGGAGAGTAGGGGGGTTTAGGTAGGAGGAGAGTGGGGGGTTGTCAGGTAGGAGGAGAGTAGGGGGTCAGGTAGGAGGAGAGTAGGGGTCAGTAGGAGGGGGTCAGGTAGGAGGAGAGTAGGCGTGGGTCAGGTAGGAGGAGAGTAGGCATGGGTCAGGTAGGAGGAGAGTAGGCATGGGTCAGGTAGGAGGAGAGTAGGCATGGGTCAGGTAGGAGGAGAGTAGGGGGGTTTAGGTAGGAGGAGAGTGGGGGGTTGTCAGGTAGGAGGAGAGTAGGGGGTCAGGTAGGAGGAGAGTAGGGGTCAGTAGGAGGGGGTCAGGTAGGAGGAGAGTAGGGGGGTCAGGTAGGAGGAGAGTAGGCGTGGGTCAGGTAGGAGGAGAGTAGGCATGGGTCAGGTAGGAGGAGAGTAGGGGGGTTTAGGTAGGAGGAGAGTGGGGGGTTGTCAGGTAGGAGGAGAGTAGGGTGTCAGGTAGGAGGAGAGTAGGCGGGTGTCAGGTAGGAGAAGAGACGGTTGGTACCTACCTGACCCCCTACCTACTCTAAGTGTTGGTGATTTTAACCAACTTTGGCATGCTACTAGTCCTATTCACACTTTTTAGTATTCAGCTTACTGTGGAGACACATGCTGGAACTTTTTACTTTGAAATGTTTTGTAGTTTCTGAGTTATTTAATTTAAACGCCAATCTCATCTTACGGTGGACATGTTTGCCTGAAAAGGAATCTTTGAAATGTTTCATAGTTTTAGAAATATAGTGCTTTCAAATTTGAGACATTTAACATGGGGCTCAATGGCATCTCTATAGGCACGTCAAAAGTCACTTTCACCTAGAAACTCCATTCACACTTTTTATTATTCAGCCTACCGTGGAGACACATGCTGGAACTTTTTTTTTTTTTTTTATGTTTTGTAGTTTATGAGTTATTTAACTTAAACGCCCAATGCATTCTCTATGGCAATAGCACAAACTTTGGCATGCTAATAATCATACATACTTACACCTAGCAACCCCATTCTAGCCTACTTAGGTTCATCTTACGGTGGACATGTTTGCCTGAAAAGGAATCTTTGAAATGTTTCATAGTTTTAGAAATATAGTGCTTTCAAATTTGAGACATTTAACATGGGGCTCAATGGCAGCTCTATAGGCACGTCAAAAGTCACTTTCACCTAGAAACTCCATTCACACTTTTTATTATTCAGCTTACCGTGGAGACACATGCTGGAACTTTTTTTTATTTTTATGTTTTGTAGTTTATGAGTTATTTAACTTAAACGCCCAATGCATTCTCTATGGCAATAGCACAACATTTGGCATGCTACTAGTCCTACATACTTACACCTAGCAACCCCATTCTAGCCTACTTAGGTTCATCTTACGGTGGACATGTTTGCCTGAAAAGGAATCTTTGAAATGTTTCATAGTTTTAGAAATATAGTGCTTTCAAATTTGAGACATTTAACATGGGGCTCAATGGCAGCTCTATAGGCACGTCAAAAGTCACTTTCACCTAGAAACTCCATTCACACTTTTTATTATTCAGCTTACTGTGGAGACACATGCTGGAACTTTTTTTTATTTTTATGTTTTGTAGTTTATGAGTTATTGTGGGCTCGCCACAGCGAGCACACACTAGTTACTCTCAGTTTATATTTATTATTATTCCAATTTCCGCCTTTTTTTCGGTTTCCTACTACTTCCACATACTTTATGCTAGAAATTTAGTTCAAACTTCAAACTGTTCAGCTCTTTGCAGTTATTATTGCTCCAATTAGAATTTTTACAAAGTTTTATACTTTTTATACTTTTTAACTTTTTAACTTTTTTTTACATTCTTTATAGTGAGAGTCGATGGAAGAAAGGTCCCATTTTTCACAGTTAACTTTTTTGAGCTCTTATTACTCCGTCATACTTTCACTTTGAAACTTCATTCAAACTTTATAATGTTCATCTATCTTTGAACTTTCATTGGTGAAAAAGTTGTTTTGAAAAAGTTTATACTTTTTAAAATATTTAACTTTATTTATAGTTTTTTCCTCCCATCGACAATGTATGGGATTTATCTCTAAATCAACCTCACTTTTGCAGCCTCATTACTCTGGCATACTTTGTCGTAGAAACGTGATTTAAACTTTAGAAAGCTCACACGACTCTGGACTTTTTCGTGGTTCAAACCGTATTCGAATACGTTAAACGGTTTTTCCGAAATCGCAGTTCAATCGCAGGCCGTTTCGCCTAATTAGTGCCAACTTAGAGTGCGGGCTTCTTTCACTAGAGTGCGTAGAACAGAAAATCTTTCCTTGAAAATTTACCAAACAAATTGCCGTCCCGGCCAAAATATTCACTTTACACGCATGTTCTTTGGTCATTTTGTAGCCACACATGTCCTCTTTCACACAATGTGACCACCAAAACACAGAGACATACAGAATGTGAACTACGGCCTTTTAAGTGACACAAATACAGTCAATCTGCTCATTGACATCCATTGTAGAAATCTTACGAGGAAATTATCGCGATGACAATTCTTAACTCGCTCTTATAACCACATTTTCGATCGTACCAACACCACAATCGCACATGGTGTACCTCAATATCTCAGGCCACTCACAGCGAAAGAATTATTTGCATTCGACTTTTACTTTTTGCGATAGAGCAATTTGTTCGGGCATAGTTTCCCCCCATTCAAGACCATTCAAGACCATTCAAGATCAAGACCTTCAAGTTGCGCGCCACTTGTTTGTCTTTTACACTTCCACAGCTGAGACATATAAGAGCTTAATTACAGGGCTGAAATTAAAGTTACAAGATCTCAATGAGTTGCTCTGCGATACCTTGTGGGCTTGTAGGTCTGCTATTTGTGCAATTGGATGGCCTTTACACAGCTCTCGCAAGAGCACGCACGCACGCATGCACGCACGCACACACACACCCTGTCTTCCTATTGGCTGGCCTTTACACAGCTCTCGCAAGTGCACGCACGCACGCACGCACGCACGCACACACACACACGTTTATAAAAAAAAATTGAAAAAAAAAAAAAAAAAAAAAAAAAAAAAAATGAAAAAAATGGAAAAAAAATGAAAAAAATGGAAAAAAATGAAAACTTAAAAATATTTTTTTTTCTTTTTTACTTAAAAAGAAAAAACTTCAATTTTTTAGATTTTTTTTTTTTTTTTTACATTTAAAGAAAAACTTTAAAAACACTTCTACAACTTCCACATACTTTATTCTGCTTAAACTATAGTTTTTACACATTTTCATACTTTTTTTAACTTTTACTTCAGCTTTAATGCATTTTCTACTTTTCTTTACAATATGCTACAGTCCCGAAATTTTGATTATAGATTTAGAACACCAATGGTAACACCATTACTCCGGTCCCCGAGTTTCAAACTTGACACGGCAATAACTTTATACAAAGCATTTTACGCGAGCCCACGCAGTTTCTACAGGAACTGCTTTCTAGTTTAACTTAAACGCCCAATGCATTCTCTATGGCAATAGCACACAATTTGGCATGCTACTAGTCCTACATACTTACACCTAGCAACCCCATTCTAGCCTACTTAGGTTCATCTTACGGTGGACATGTTTGCCTGAAAAGGAATCTTTGAAATGTTTCATAGTTTTAGAAATATAGTGCTTTCAAATTTGAGACATTTAACATGGGGCTCAATGGCAGCTTTATAGGCACGTCAAAAGTCACTTTCACCTAGAAACTCCATTCACACTTTTTATTATTCAGCTTACTGTGGAGACACATGCTGGAACTTTTTTTTATTTTTATGTTTTGTAGTTTATGAGTTATTTAACTTAAACGCCCAATGCATTCTCTATGGCAATAGCACAAAATTTGGCATGCTACTAGTCCTACATACTTACACCTAGCAACCCCATTCTAGCCTACTTAGGTTCATCTTACGGTGGACATGTTTGCCTGAAAAGGAATCATTGAAATGTTTCATAGTTTTAGAAATATAGTGCTTTCAAATTTGAGACATTTAACATGGGGCTCAATGGCAGCTTTATAGGCACCTCAAAAGTCACTTTCACCTAGAAACTCCATTCACACTTTTTATTATTCAGCTTACTGTGGAGACACATGCTGGAACTTTTTTTTATTTTTATGTTTTGTAGTTTATGAGTTATTTAACTTAAACGCCCAATGCATTCTCTACGGCAATAGCACAAAATTTGGCATGCTACTAGTCCTACATACTTACACCTAGCAACCCCATTCTAGCCTACTTAGGTTCATCTTACGGTGGACATGTTTGCCTGAAAAGGAATCTTTTAAATGTTTCATAGTTTTAGAAATATAGTGCTTTCAAATTTGAGACATTTAACATGGGGCTCAATGGCAGCTTTATAGGCACGTCAAAAGTCACTTTCACCTAGAAACTCCATTCACACTTTTTATTATTCAGCTTACTGTGGAGACACATGCTGGAACTTTTTTTTATTTTTATGTTTTGTAGTTTCTGAGTTATTTAATTTAAACGCCCAATGCATTCTCTATGGCAATAGCACAAAATTTGGCATGCTACTAGTCCTACATACTTACACCTAGCAACCCCATTCTAGCCTACTTAGGTTCATCTTACGGTGGACATGTTTGCCTGAAAAGGAATCTTTGAAATGTTTCATAGTTTTAGAAATATAGTGCTTTCAAATTTGAGACATTTAACATGGGGCTCAATGGCAGCTTTATAGGCACCTCAAAAGTCACTTTCACCTAGAAACTCCATTCACACTTTTTATTATTCAGCTTACTGTGGAGACACATGCTGGAACTTTTTTTTATTTTTATGTTTTGTAGTTTATGAGTTATTTAACTTAAACGCCCAATGCATTCTCTATGGCAATAGCACAAAATTTGGCATGCTACTAGTCCTACATACTTACACCTAGCAACCCCATTCTAGCCTACTTAGGTTCATCTTACGGTGGACATGTTTGCCTGAAAAGGAATCTTTGAAATGTTTCATAGTTTTAGAAATATAGTGCTTTCAAATTTGAGACATTTAACATGGGGCTCAATGGCAGCTTTATAGGCACCTCAAAAGTCACTTTCACCTAGAAACTCCATTCACACTTTTTATTATTCAGCTTACTGTGGAGACACATGCTGGAACTTTTTTTTATTTTTATGTTTTGTAGTTTATGAGTTATTTAACTTAAACGCCCAATGCATTCTCTATGGCAATAGCACAAAATTTGGCATGCTACTAGTCCTACATACTTACACCTAGCAACCCCATTCTAGCCTACTTAGGTTCATCTTACGGTGGACATGTTTGCCTGAAAAGGAATCATTGAAATGTTTCATAGTTTTAGAAATATAGTGCTTTCAAATTTGAGACATTTAACATGGGGCTCAATGGCAGCTTTATAGGCACGTCAAAAGTCACTTTCACCTAGAAACTCCATTCACACTTTTTATTATTCAGCTTACTGTGGAGACACATGCTGGAACTTTTTTTTATTTTTATGTTTTGTAGTTTATGAGTTATTTAACTTAAACGCCCAATGCATTCTCTATGGCAATAGCACAAAATTTGGCATGCTACTAGTCCTACATACTTACACCTAGCAACCCCATTCTAGCCTACTTAGGTTCATCTTACGGTGGACATGTTTGCCTGAAAAGGAATCTTTGAAATGTTTCATAGTTTTAGAAATATAGTGCTTTCAAATTGGAGACATTTAACATGGGGCTCAATGGCAGCTTTATAGGCACGTCAAAAGTCACTTTCACCTAGAAAGTCCATTCACACTTTTTATTATTCAGCTTACTGTGGAGACACATGCTGGAACTTTTTTTTATTTTTATGTTTTGTAGTTTATGAGTTATTTAACTTAAACGCCCAATGCATTCTCTATGGCAATAGCACAAAATTTGGCATGCTACTAGTCCTACATACTTACACCTAGCAACCCCATTCTAGCCTACTTAGGTTCATCTTACGGTGGACATGTTTGCCTGAAAAGGAATCTTTGAAATGTTTCATAGTTTTAGAAATATAGTGCTTTCAAATTTGAGACATTTAACATGGGGCTCAATGGCAGCTTTATAGGCACCTCAAAAGTCACTTTCACCTAGAAACTCCATTCACACTTTTTATTATTCAGCTTACTGTGGAGACACATGCTGGAACTTTTTTTTATTTTTATGTTTTGTAGTTTATGAGTTATTTAACTTAAACGCCCAATGCATTCTCTATGGCAATAGCACAAAATTTGGCATGCTACTAGTCCTACATACTTACACCTAGCAACCCCATTCTAGCCTACTTAGGTTCATCTTACGGTGGACATGTTTGCCTGAAAAGGAATCTTTGAAATGTTTCATAGTTTTAGAAATATAGTGCTTTCAAATTTGAGACATTTAACATGGGGCTCAATGGCAGCTTTATAGGCACGTCAAAAGTCACTTTCACCTAGAAACTCCATTCACACTTTTTATTATTCAGCTTACTGTGGAGACACATGCTGGAACTTTTTTTTATTTTTATGTTTTGTAGTTTATGAGTTATTTAACTTAAACGCCCAATGCATTCTCTATGGCAATAGCACACAATTTGGCATGCTACTAGTCCTACATACTTACACCTAGCAACCCCATTCTAGCCTACTTAGGTTCATCTTACGGTGGACATGTTTGCCTGAAAAGGAATCTTTGAAATGTTTCATAGTTTTAGAAATATAGTGCTTTCAAATTTGAGACATTTAACATGGGGCTCAATGGCAGCTTTATAGGCACGTCAAAAGTCACTTTCACCTAGAAACTCCATTCACACTTTTTATTATTCAGCTTACTGTGGAGACACATGCTGGAACTTTTTTTTATTTTTATGTTTTGTAGTTTATGAGTTATTTAACTTAAACGCCCAATGCATTCTCTATGGCAATAGCACAAAATTTGGCATGCTACTAGTCCTACATACTTACACCTAGCAACCCCATTCTAGCCTACTTAGGTTCATCTTACGGTGGACATGTTTGCCTGAAAAGGAATCTTTGAAATGTTTCATAGTTTTAGAAATATAGTGCTTTCAAATTTGAGACATTTAACATGGGGCTCAATGGCAGCTTTATAGGCACGTCAAAAGTCACTTTCACCTAGAAACTCCATTCACACTTTTTATTATTCAGCTTACTGTGGAGACACATGCTGGAACTTTTTTTTATTTTTATGTTTTGTAGTTTATGAGTTATTTAACTTAAACGCCCAATGCATTCTCTATGGCAATAGCACAAAATTTGGCATGCTACTAGTCCTACATACTTACACCTAGCAACCCCATTCTAGCCTACTTAGGTTCATCTTACGGTGGACATGTTTGCCTGAAAAGGAATCTTTGAAATGTTTCATAGTTTTAGAAATATAGTGCTTTCAAATTTGAGACATTTAACATGGGGCTCAATGGCAGCTTTATAGGCACGTCAAAAGTCACTTTCACCTAGAAACTCCATTCACACTTTTTATTATTCAGCTTACTGTGGAGACACATGCTGGAACTTTTTTTTATTTTTATGTTTTGTAGTTTATGAGTTATTTAACTTAAACGCCCAATGCATTCTCTATGGCAATAGCACAAAATGTGGCATGCTACTAGTCCTACATACTTACACCTAGCAACCCCATTCTAGCCTACTTAGGTTCATCTTACGGTGGACATGTTTGCCTGAAAAGGAATCTTTGAAATGTTTCATAGTTTTAGAAATATAGTGCTTTCAAATTTGAGACATTTAACATGGGGCTCAATGGCAGCTTTATAGGCACCTCAAAAGTCACTTTCACCTAGAAACTCCATTCACACTTTTTATTATTCAGCTTACTGTGGAGACACATGCTGGAACTTTTTTTTATTTTTATGTTTTGTAGTTTATGAGTTATTTAACTTAAACGCCCAATGCATTCTCTATGGCAATAGCACAAAATTTGGCATGCTACTAGTCCTACATACTTACACCTAGCAACCCCATTCTAGCCTACTTAGGTTCATCTTACGGTGGACATGTTTGCCTGAAAAGGAATCTTTGAAATGTTTCATAGTTTTAGAAATATAGTGCTTTCAAATTTGAGACATTTAACATGGGGCTCAATGGCAGCTTTATAGGCACGTCAAAAGTCACTTTCACCTAGAAACTCCATTCACACTTTTTATTATTCAGCTTACTGTGGAGACACATGCTGGAACTTTTTTTTATTTTTATGTTTTGTAGTTTATGAGTTATTGTGGGCTCGCCACAGTGAGCACACACTAGTTACTCTCAGTTTATATATATTATTGTGGGCTCGCCACAGCGAGCACACACTAGATATTGCCAGTCTATATTTATTCCGCTTATTCTTTATTCCGCCGTTTTTTTGGCACCTAACTACTTCCACATACTTTATGCTAGAAATTTAGTTCAAACTTCAAACTGTTCAGCTCTTTGCAGTTATTTATGCTCCAATTAGAATTTTTACAAAGTTTTATACTTTTTATACTTTTTAACTTTTTAACTTTTTTTTACATTCTTTATAATGAGAGTCGAAGAAAGAAAGGTCCCATTTTTCACAGTTAACTTTTTTGAGCTCTTATTACTCCGTCATACTTTCACTTTGAAACTTCATTCAAACTTTATAATGTTCATCTATCTTTGAACTTTCATTGGTGAAAAAGTTGTTTTGAAAAAGTTTATACTTTTTAAAATATTTAACTTTATTTATAGTTTTTTCCTCCCATTGACAATGTATGGGATTTATCTCTAAATCAACCTCACTTTTGCAGCCTCATTACTCTGGCATACTTTGTCGTAGAAACGTGATTTAAACTTTAGAAAGCTCACACGACTCTGGACTTTTTCGTGGTTCAAACCGTATTCGAATACGTTAAACGGTTTTTCCGAAATCGCAGTTCGATCGCAGGCCGTTTCGCCTAATTAGTGCCAAGTTAGAGTGCAGGGCTTCTTTCACTAGAGTGTGTGAACAGAAAATCTTTCCTTGAAAATTTACCAAACAAATTGCCGTCCCGGCCAAAATATTCACTTTACACGCATGTCCTTTGGTCATTTTGTAGCCACACATGTCCTCTTTCACACAATGTGACCACCAAAACACAGAGACATACAGAATGTGAACTACGGCCTTTTAAGTGACACAAATACAGTCAATCTGCTCATTGACCTCCATAGTAAAATCCTTACGAG
This sequence comes from Protomyctophum parallelum, assembly GCF_964188405.1. NCBI lineage: Eukaryota > Metazoa > Chordata > Actinopteri > Myctophiformes > Myctophidae > Protomyctophum > Protomyctophum parallelum. Next base: position 47,700,685 of record NC_139698.1, read on the forward strand.
GAAATTATCGCGATGACAATTCTTAACTCGCTCTTATAACCACATTTTCGATCGTACCAACACCACAATCGCACATGGTGTACCTCAATATCTCAGGCCACTCACAGCGAAAAAATTATTTGCATTCGACTTTTACTTTTTGCGATAGAGCAATTTGTTCGGGCATAGTTTCCCCCCATTCAGGATCATTCAAGATCAAGACCTTCAAGTTGCGCGCCACTTGTTTGTCTTTTACACTTCCACAGCTGAGACATATAAGAGCTTAATTACAGGGCTGAAATTAAAGTTACAAGATCTCAATGAGTTGCTCTGCGATACCTTGTGGGCTTGTAGGTCTGCTATTTGTGCAATTGGATGGCCTTTACACAGCTCTCGCAAGAGCACGCACGCACGCATGCACGCACGCACACACACACCCTGTCTTCCTATTGGCTGGCCTTTACACAGCTCTCGCAAGTGCACGCACGCACGCACGCACGCACACACACACACACACACACACACGTTTATAAAAAAATATTTTCAAAAAAATTTAAAAAAATTTAAAAAATTTAAAAAATTAAAAAAAATTAAAAAAATAAAAACAAAATTAAAAAAAATTAAAAAAAATTAAAAAAAATTAAAAAAAATTAAAAAAAATGAAAAAAAAGAAAAAAATGAAAAAAAAATAATTTTTTTTAAAAACAAAATTAAAAAAATTAAAAAAATTTAAACTTAAAAATTAGCATGTTAGCATTAGCATGTTAGCATGTTAGCATTAGCATGATAGCATTAGCATGTTAGCATGATAGCATTAGCATGTTAGCATGTTAGCATTAGCATGTTGACATTAGCATGTTAGCATGTTAGCATGATAGCATTAGCATGTTAGCATGTTAGCATTAGCATGTTAGCATTAGCATGTTAGCATTAGCATGTTAGCATTAGCATGTTAACATTAGCATGTTAGCATGTTAGCATGATAGCATTAGCATGTTAGCATGTTAGCATTAGCATGTTAGCATGTTAGCATGTTAGCATTAGCATGTTAGCATGTTAGCATGTTAGCATTAGCATGTTAGCATGATAGCATTAGCATGTTATCATTAGCATGTTAGCATGTTAGCATTAGCATGTTAGCATTAGCATGTTAGCATGTTAGCATTAGCATGTTAGCATGATAGCATTAGCATATTAGCATTAGCATGTTAGCATGTTAGCATGATAGCATTAGCATGTTAGCATGTTAGCATTAGCATGTTAGCATGTTAGCATTAGCATGTTAGCATGTTAGCATTAGCATGTTAGCATGATAGCATTAGCATGTTAGCATTAGCATGTTAGCATGTTAGCATTAGCATGTTAGCATTAGCATGTTAGCATTAGCATGTTAGCATTAGCATGATAGCATTAGCATGTTAACATTAGCATGTTAGCATGATAGCATTAGCATGTTAGCATGTTAGCATTAGCATGTTAGCATGTTAGCATTAGCATGTTAGCATTAGCATGATTAAAAAATAAAAAAATTAAAAAAAAAGAAAAACATTAAAAAATTAAAACTTTAACTTTTTTTTAAACTTAAAAGGAAAAAAATAATAATAAAGAACTTAATATTTTTTATCTTAATATTTTTTTTAAGAAATATCTTAGACCATTATCAATAATCATTGTGTTTATGCTTTTAAAGATAGGCCTATATGCTATTTGAACCTTCTTTTTACATGTAAAAGTATGCTATTTCTGTTAAGCTCATGAATGCTTTTATATGTATACTCCATTGGATTGACTATTTTTTTTCTTTTTTACCTTTTCTTGATTCATCAAGAATACATTGTAAAGCATTATTCATACATTACAAATCATTAGTAGACAGTATTACTTTACTTACTTTATTCTGCCCCTTTTTGGGCATCATACTACTTCCACATACTTTATTTCCGCTTTATGCAGTTATTTATGCTTAAACTATAGTTTTTACAAATGTTCATACTTTTTTAACTTTTACTTCAGCTTTAATACATTTTCTACTTTTCTTTACAATATGTTACAGTCCAGAAATTTTGATTATGGACTTAGACCACCAATGGTAACACCATTACTCCGGTCCCCGAGTTTCAAACTTGACACGGCAATAACTTTATACAAAGCATTTTACGCGAGCCCACGCAGTTTCTACAGGAACTGCTTTCTAGTTATTATTCCAATTTCCGCCACTTTTTTTGGCACCCTACTACTTCCACATACTTTATGCTAGAAATTTAGTTCAAACTTCAAACTGTTCAGCTCTTTGCAGTTATTATTGCTCCAATTAGAATTTTTACAAAGTTTTATACTTTTTATACTTTTTAACTTTTTAACTTTTTTTTACATTCTTTATAGTGAGAGTCGATGGAAGAAAGGTCCCATTTTTCACAGTTAACCTTTTTGAGCTCTTATTACTCCGTCATACTTTCACTTTGAAACTTCATTCAAACTTTATAATGTTCATCTATCTTTGAACTTTAATTGGTGAAAAAGTTGTTTTGAAAAAGTTTATACTTTTTAAAATATTTAACTTTATTTATAGTTTTTTCCTCCCATTGACAATGTATGGGATTGATCTCTAAATCAACCTCACTTTTGCAGCCTCATTACTCTGGCATACTTTGTCGTAGAAACGTGATTTAAACTTTAGAAAGCTCACACGACTCTGGACTTTTTCGTGGTTCAAACCGTATTCGAATACGTTAAACGGTTTTTCCGAAATCGCAGTTCAATCGCAGGCCGTTTCGCCTAATTAGTGCCAAGTTAGAGTGCAGGGCTTTTTTCACTAGAGTGCAGGAACTGATTTTTTTTCCTTGAAAATTTACCAAACAAATTGTCGTCCCGGCCAAAATATTCATTTTACACGCATGTCCTTTGGTCATTTTGTAGCCACACATGTCCTCTTTCACACAATGTGACCACCAAAACACAGAGACATACAGAATGTGAACTACGGCCTTTTAAGTGACACAAATACAGTCAATCTGCTCATTGACCTCAATTGTAAAATCCTTACGAGGAAATTATCGCGATGACAATTCTTAACTCGCTCTTATAACCACATTTTCGATCGTACCAACACCACAATAGCACATGGTGTACCTCAATATCTCAGGCCACTCACAGCGAAAAAATTATTTGCATTCGACTTTTACTTTTTGCGATAGAGCAATTTGTTCGGGCATAGTTTCCCCCCATTCAGAACCATTGTAAAATAAGAGATCAAGTTGCGCGCCACTCCCAGTCTTTTACACTTCCACAGCTGAGACATATAAGGGCTTAATTACAGGGCTGAAATTAAAGTTACAAGATCTCAATGAGTTGCTCTGCGATACCTTGTGGGCTTGTAGGTCTGCTATTTGTGCAATTGGATGGCCTTTACACAGATAGATCAGATAGAGATGAAAAAGTATTTTCAAAAAAGTATTTTCAAAAAAGTATTTTCAGAAAAGTATTTTCAGAAAAGTATTTTCAGAAAAGTATTTTCAGAAAAGTATTTTCAGAAAAGTATTTTCAAAAAAGTATTTTCAAAAAATATTTTCAAAAAAAAATATAAAAAAATTAAAAAATAAAAAAATTAAAAAAATTAAAAAAAAATTAAAAAAAATGAAAAAAATGGAAAAAAATGGAAAAAACTTAAAAAAATGAAAAAATTGAAGAAAAAAAAGAAATTATAAAAAATTGGATTTTTTTTTTCAAAAAAATGTAACAATTAAAAACATTTAAAAATTAAAAACTAACTTTTTTTTAAACTTAAAAAGAAAAAACTTTTAATAAAGAACTTAATATTATTATTTTTTTACATTTAAAGAAAAATCTTAGACCATTATCAATAATCATTGTGTTTATGCTTTTAAAGATAGGCCTATACGCTATTTGAACCTTCTTTTTACATGTAAAAGTATGCTATTTCTGTTAAGCTCATGAATGCTTTTATATGTATACTCCATTGGATTGACTCTTTTTTCTTTTTCTTTTTTACCTTTTCTTAATTCATCAAGAATACATTGTAAAGCATTATTCACACATTACAAATCATTAGTAGACAGTAATACTTTACTTACTTTATTCTGCCACTTTTTGGGCATCGTACTACTTCCACATACTTTATTCCGCTTTATGCAGTTATTAATGCTTATTCTTTTTACCAATTTTTATACATTCTTTTTTAAACTTTTCCTTCAGCTTTAATACATTTTCTACTGTACATTATATACATTGCGTCTTTTGGCGAGCCCACGCAGTTTCTGCAGGGAACTGCTTTCTAGTTTAACTTAAACGCCCAATGCATTCTCTATGGCAATAGCACAAAATTTGGCATGCTACTAGTCCTACATACTTACACCTAGCAACCCCATTCTAGCCTACTTAGGTTCATCTTACGGTGGACATGTTTGCCTGAAAAGGAATCTTTGAAATGTTTCATAGTTTTAGAAATATAGTGCTTTCAAATTTGAGACATTTAACATGGGGCTCAATGGCAGCTTTATAGGCACGTCAAAAGTCACTTTCACCTAGAAACTCCATTCACACTTTTTATTATTCAGCTTACTGTGGAGACACATGCTGGAACTTTTTTTTATTTTTATGTTTTGTAGTTTATGAGTTATTTAACTTAAACGCCCAATGCATTCTCTATGGCAATAGCACACAATTTGGCATGCTACTAGTCCTACATACTTACACCTAGCAACCCCATTCTAGCCTACTTAGGTTCATCTTACGGTGGACATGTTTGCCTGAAAAGGAATCTTTGAAATGTTTCATAGTTTTAGAAATATAGTGCTTTCAAATTTGAGACATTTAACATGGGGCTCAATGGCAGCTTTATAGGCACGTCAAAAGTCACTTTCACCTAGAAACTCCATTCACACTTTTTATTATTCAGCTTACTGTGGAGACACATGCTGGAACTTTTTTTTATTTTTATGTTTTGTAGTTTATGAGTTATTTAACTTAAACGCCCAATGCATTCTCTATGGCAATAGCACAAAATTTGGCATGCTACTAGTCCTACATACTTACACCTAGCAACCCCATTCTAGCCTACTTAGGTTCATCTTACGGTGGACATGTTTGCCTGAAAAGGAATCTTTGAAATGTTTCATAGTTTTAGAAATATAGTGCTTTCAAATTTGAGACATTTAACATGGGGCTCAATGGCAGCTTTATAGGCACGTCAAAAGTCACTTTCACCTAGAAAGTCCATTCACACTTTTTATTATTCAGCTTACTGTGGAGACACATGCTGGAACTTTTTTTTATTTTTATGTTTTGTAGTTTATGAGTTATTTAACTTAAACGCCCAATGCATTCTCTATGGCAATAGCACAAAATTTGGCATGCTACTAGTCCTACATACTTACACCTAGCAACCCCATTCTAGCCTACTTAGGTTCATCTTACGGTGGACATGTTTGCCTGAAAAGGAATCTTTGAAATGTTTCATAGTTTTAGAAATATAGTGCTTTCAAATTTGAGACATTTAACATGGGGCTCAATGGCAGCTTTATAGGCACGTCAAAAGTCACTTTCACCTAGAAACTCCATTCACACTTTTTATTATTCAGCTTACTGTGGAGACACATGCTGGAACTTTTTTTTATTTTTATGTTTTGTAGTTTATGAGTTATTTAACTTAAACGCCCAATGCATTCTCTATGGCAATAGCACACAATTTGGCATGCTACTAGTCCTACATACTTACACCTAGCAACCCCATTCTAGCCTACTTAGGTTCATCTTACGGTGGACATGTTTGCCTGAAAAGGAATCTTTGAAATGTTTCATAGTTTTAGAAATATAGTGCTTTCAAATTTGAGACATTTAACATGGGGCTCAATGGCAGCTTTATAGGCACCTCAAAAGTCACTTTCACCTAGAAACTCCATTCACACTTTTTATTATTCAGCTTACTGTGGAGACACATGCTGGAACTTTTTTTTATTTTTATGTTTTGTAGTTTATGAGTTATTTAACTTAAACGCCCAATGCATTCTCTATGGCAATAGCACAAAATTTGGCATGCTACTAGTCCTACATACTTACACCTAGCAACCCCATTCTAGCCTACTTAGGTTCATCTTACGGTGGACATGTTTGCCTGAAAAGGAATCTTTGAAATGTTTCATAGTTTTAGAAATATAGTGCTTTCAAATTTGAGACATTTAACATGGGGCTCAATGGCAGCTTTATAGGCACCTCAAAAGTCACTTTCACCTAGAAACTCCATTCACACTTTTTATTATTCAGCTTACTGTGGAGACACATGCTGGAACTTTTTTTTATTTTTATGTTTTGTAGTTTATGAGTTATTTAACTTAAACGCCCAATGCATTCTCTATGGCAATAGCACAAAATTTGGCATGCTACTAGTCCTACATACTTACACCTAGCAACCCCATTCTAGCCTACTTAGGTTCATCTTACGGTGGACATGTTTGCCTGAAAAGGAATCTTTTAAATGTTTCATAGTTTTAGAAATATAGTGCTTTCAAATTTGAGACATTTAACATGGGGCTCAATGGCAGCTTTATAGGCACGTCAAAAGTCACTTTCACCTAGAAACTCCATTCACACTTTTTATTATTCAGCTTACTGTGGAGACACATGCTGGAACTTTTTTTTATTTTTATGTTTTGTAGTTTATGAGTTATTTAACTTAAACGCCCAATGCATTCTCTATGGCAATAGCACAAAATTTGGCATGCTACTAGTCCTACATACTTACACCTAGCAACCCCATTCTAGCCTACTTAGGTTCATCTTACGGTGGACATGTTTGCCTGAAAAGGAATCTTTGAAATGTTTCATAGTTTTAGAAATATAGTGCTTTCAAATTTGAGACATTTAACATGGGGCTCAATGGCAGCTTTATAGGCACGTCAAAAGTCACTTTCACCTAGAAACTCCATTCACACTTTTTATTATTCAGCTTACTGTGGAGACACATGCTGGAACTTTTTTTTATTTTTATGTTTTGTAGTTTCTGAGTTATTTAATTTAAACGCCCAATGCATTCTCTATGGCAATAGCACAAAATTTGGCATGCTACTAGTCCTACATACTTACACCTAGCAACCCCATTCTAGCCTACTTAGGTTCATCTTACGGTGGACATGTTTGCCTGAAAAGGAATCATTGAAATGTTTCATAGTTTTAGAAATATAGTGCTTTCAAATTTGAGACATTTAACATGGGGCTCAATGGCAGCTTTATAGGCACGTCAAAAGTCACTTTCACCTAGAAACTCCATTCACACTTTTTATTATTCAGCTTACTGTGGAGACACATGCTGGAACTTTTTTTTATTTTTATGTTTTGTAGTTTATGAGTTATTTAACTTAAACGCCCAATGCATTCTCTATGGCAATAGCACAAAATTTGGCATGCTACTAGTCCTACATACTTACACCTAACAACCCCATTCTAGCCTACTTAGGTTCATCTTACGGTGGACATGTTTGCCTGAAAAGGAATCTTTGAAATGTTTCATAGTTTTAGAAATATAGTGCTTTCAAATTGGAGACATTTAACATGGGGCTCAATGGCAGCTTTATAGGCACGTCAAAAGTCACTTTCACCTAGAAACTCCATTCACACTTTTTATTATTCAGCTTACTGTGGAGACACATGCTGGAACTTTTTTTTATTTTTATGTTTTGTAGTTTATGAGTTATTTAACTTAAACGCCCAATGCATTCTCTATGGCAATAGCACACAATTTGGCATGCTACTAGTCCTACATACTTACACCTAGCAACCCCATTCTAGCCTACTTAGGTTCATCTTACGGTGGACATGTTTGCCTGAAAAGGAATCTTTGAAATGTTTCATAGTTTTAGAAATATAGTGCTTTCAAATTTGAGACATTTAACATGGGGCTCAATGGCAGCTTTATAGGCACCTCAAAAGTCACTTTCACCTAGAAACTCCATTCACACTTTTTATTATTCAGCTTACTGTGGAGACACATGCTGGAACTTTTTTTTATTTTTATGTTTTGTAGTTTATGAGTTATTTAACTTAAACGCCCAATGCATTCTCTATGGCAATAGCACAAAATTTGGCATGCTACTAGTCCTACATACTTACACCTAGCAACCCCATTCTAGCCTACTTAGGTTCATCTTACGGTGGACATGTTTGCCTGAAAAGGAATCTTTGAAATGTTTCATAGTTTTAGAAATATAGTGCTTTCAAATTTGAGACATTTAACATGGGGCTCAATGGCAGCTTTATAGGCACCTCAAAAGTCACTTTCACCTAGAAACTCCATTCACACTTTTTATTATTCAGCTTACTGTGGAGACACATGCTGGAACTTTTTTTTATTTTTATGTTTTGTAGTTTATGAGTTATTTAACTTAAACGCCCAATGCATTCTCTATGGCAATAGCACAAAATTTGGCATGCTACTAGTCCTACATACTTACACCTAGCAACCCCATTCTAGCCTACTTAGGTTCATCTTACGGTGGACATGTTTGCCTGAAAAGGAATCTTTTAAATGTTTCATAGTTTTAGAAATATAGTGCTTTCAAATTTGAGACATTTAACATGGGGCTCAATGGCAGCTTTATAGGCACGTCAAAAGTCACTTTCACCTAGAAACTCCATTCACACTTTTTATTATTCAGCTTACTGTGGAGACACATGCTGGAACTTTTTTTTATTTTTATGTTTTGTAGTTTATGAGTTATTTAACTTAAACGCCCAATGCATTCTCTATGGCAATAGCACAAAATTTGGCATGCTACTAGTCCTACATACTTACACCTAGCAACCCCATTCTAGCCTACTTAGGTTCATCTTACGGTGGACATGTTTGCCTGAAAAGGAATCTTTGAAATGTTTCATAGTTTTAGAAATATAGTGCTTTCAAATTTGAGACATTTAACATGGGGCTCAATGGCAGCTTTATAGGCACGTCAAAAGTCACTTTCACCTAGAAACTCCATTCACACTTTTTATTATTCAGCTTACTGTGGAGACACATGCTGGAACTTTTTTTTATTTTTATGTTTTGTAGTTTCTGAGTTATTTAATTTAAACGCCCAATGCATTCTCTATGGCAATAGCACAAAATTTGGCATGCTACTAGTCCTACATACTTACACCTAGCAACCCCATTCTAGCCTACTTAGGTTCATCTTACGGTGGACATGTTTGCCTGAAAAGGAATCTTTGAAATGTTTCATAGTTTTAGAAATATAGTGCTTTCAAATTTGAGACATTTAACATGGGGCTCAATGGCAGCTTTATAGGCACCTCAAAAGTCACTTTCACCTAGAAACTCCATTCACACTTTTTATTATTCAGCTTACTGTGGAGACACATGCTGGAACTTTTTTTTATTTTTATGTTTTGTAGTTTATGAGTTATTTAACTTAAACGCCCAATGCATTCTCTATGGCAATAGCACAAAATTTGGCATGCTACTAGTCCTACATACTTACACCTAGCAACCCCATTCTAGCCTACTTAGGTTCATCTTACGGTGGACATGTTTGCCTGAAAAGGAATCTTTGAAATGTTTCATAGTTTTAGAAATATAGTGCTTTCAAATTTGAGACATTTAACATGGGGCTCAATGGCAGCTTTATAGGCACCTCAAAAGTCACTTTCACCTAGAAACTCCATTCACACTTTTTATTATTCAGCTTACTGTGGAGACACATGCTGGAACTTTTTTTTATTTTTATGTTTTGTAGTTTATGAGTTATTTAACTTAAACGCCCAATGCATTCTCTATGGCAATAGCACAAAATTTGGCATGCTACTAGTCCTACATACTTACACCTAGCAACCCCATTCTAGCCTACTTAGGTTCATCTTACGGTGGACATGTTTGCCTGAAAAGGAATCATTGAAATGTTTCATAGTTTTAGAAATATAGTGCTTTCAAATTTGAGACATTTAACATGGGGCTCAATGGCAGCTTTATAGGCACGTCAAAAGTCACTTTCACCTAGAAACTCCATTCACACTTTTTATTATTCAGCTTACTGTGGAGACACATGCTGGAACTTTTTTTTATTTTTATGTTTTGTAGTTTATGAGTTATTTAACTTAAACGCCCAATGCATTCTCTATGGCAATAGCACAAAATTTGGCATGCTACTAGTCCTACATACTTACACCTAGCAACCCCATTCTAGCCTACTTAGGTTCATCTTACGGTGGACATGTTTGCCTGAAAAGGAATCTTTGAAATGTTTCATAGTTTTAGAAATATAGTGCTTTCAAATTTGAGACATTTAACATGGGGCTCAATGGCAGCTTTATAGGCACCTCAAAAGTCACTTTCACCTAGAAACTCCATTCACACTTTTTATTATTCAGCTTACTGTGGAGACACATGCTGGAACTTTTTTTTATTTTTATGTTTTGTAGTTTATGAGTTATTTAACTTAAACGCCCAATGCATTCTCTATGGCAATAGCACAAAATTTGGCATGCTACTAGTCCTACATACTTACACCTAGCAACCCCATTCTAGCCTACTTAGGTTCATCTTACGGTGGACATGTTTGCCTGAAAAGGAATCTTTGAAATGTTTCATAGTTTTAGAAATATAGTGCTTTCAAATTTGAGACATTTAACATGGGGCTCAATGGCAGCTTTATAGGCACCTCAAAAGTCACTTTCACCTAGAAACTCCATTCACACTTTTTATTATTCAGCTTACTGTGGAGACACATGCTGGAACTTTTTTTTATTTTTATGTTTTGTAGTTTATGAGTTATTTAACTTAAACGCCCAATGCATTCTCTATGGCAATAGCACAAAATTTGGCATGCTACTAGTCCTACATACTTACACCTAGCAACCCCATTCTAGCCTACTTAGGTTCATCTTACGGTGGACATGTTTGCCTGAAAAGGAATCTTTGAAATGTTTCATAGTTTTAGAAATATAGTGCTTTCAAATTTGAGACATTTAACATGGGGCTCAATGGCAGCTTTATAGGCACGTCAAAAGTCACTTTCACCTAGAAACTCCATTCACACTTTTTATTATTCAGCTTACTGTGGAGACACATGCTGGAACTTTTTTTTATTTTTATGTTTTGTAGTTTCTGAGTTATTTAATTTAAACGCCCAATGCATTCTCTATGGCAATAGCACAAAATTTGGCATGCTACTAGTCCTACATACTTACACCTAGCAACCCCATTCTAGCCTACTTAGGTTCATCTTACGGTGGACATGTTTGCCTGAAAAGGAATCTTTGAAATGTTTCATAGTTTTAGAAATATAGTGCTTTCAAATTTGAGACATTTAACATGGGGCTCAATGGCAGCTTTATAGGCACCTCAAAAGTCACTTTCACCTAGAAACTCCATTCACACTTTTTATTATTCAGCTTACTGTGGAGACACATGCTGGAACTTTTTTTTATTTTTATGTTTTGTAGTTTATGAGTTATTTAACTTAAACGCCCAATGCATTCTCTATGGCAATAGCACAAAATTTGGCATGCTACTAGTCCTACATACTTACACCTAGCAACCCCATTCTAGCCTACTTAGGTTCATCTTACGGTGGACATGTTTGCCTGAAAAGGAATCTTTGAAATGTTTCATAGTTTTAGAAATATAGTGCTTTCAAATTTGAGACATTTAACATGGGGCTCAATGGCAGCTTTATAGGCACCTCAAAAGTCACTTTCACCTAGAAACTCCATTCACACTTTTTATTATTCAGCTTACTGTGGAGACACATGCTGGAACTTTTTTTTATTTTTATGTTTTGTAGTTTATGAGTTATTTAACTTAAACGCCCAATGCATTCTCTATGGCAATAGCACAAAATTTGGCATGCTACTAGTCCTACATACTTACACCTAGCAACCCCATTCTAGCCTACTTAGGTTCATCTTACGGTGGACATGTTTGCCTGAAAAGGAATCATTGAAATGTTTCATAGTTTTAGAAATATAGTGCTTTCAAATTTGAGACATTTAACATGGGGCTCAATGGCAGCTTTATAGGCACGTCAAAAGTCACTTTCACCTAGAAACTCCATTCACACTTTTTATTATTCAGCTTACTGTGGAGACACATGCTGGAACTTTTTTTTATTTTTATGTTTTGTAGTTTATGAGTTATTTAACTTAAACGCCCAATGCATTCTCTATGGCAATAGCACAAAATTTGGCATGCTACTAGTCCTACATACTTACACCTAACAACCCCATTCTAGCCTACTTAGGTTCATCTTACGGTGGACATGTTTGCCTGAAAAGGAATCTTTGAAATGTTTCATAGTTTTAGAAATATAGTGCTTTCAAATTGGAGACATTTAACATGGGGCTCAATGGCAGCTTTATAGGCACGTCAAAAGTCACTTTCACCTAGAAACTCCATTCACACTTTTTATTATTCAGCTTACTGTGGAGACACATGCTGGAACTTTTTTTTATTTTTATGTTTTGTAGTTTATGAGTTATTTAACTTAAACGCCCAATGCATTCTCTATGGCAATAGCACAAAATTTGGCATGCTACTAGTCCTACATACTTACACCTAGCAACCCCATTCTAGCCTACTTAGGTTCATCTTACGGTGGACATGTTTGCCTGAAAAGGAATCTTTGAAATGTTTCATAGTTTTAGAAATATAGTGCTTTCAAATTTGAGACATTTAACATGGGGCTCAATGGCAGCTTTATAGGCACGTCAAAAGTCACTTTCACCTAGAAACTCCATTCACACTTTTTATTATTCAGCTTACTGTGGAGACACATGCTGGAACTTTTTTTTATTTTTATGTTTTGTAGTTTATGAGTTATTTAACTTAAACGCCCAATGCATTCTCTATGGCAATAGCACAAAATTTGGCATGCTACTAGTCCTACATACTTACACCTAGCAACCCCATTCTAGCCTACTTAGGTTCATCTTACGGTGGACATGTTTGCCTGAAAAGGAATCTTTGAAATGTTTCATAGTTTTAGAAATATAGTGCTTTCAAATTTGAGACATTTAACATGGGGCTCAATGGCAGCTTTATAGGCACCTCAAAAGTCACTTTCACCTAGAAACTCCATTCACACTTTTTATTATTCAGCTTACTGTGGAGACACATGCTGGAACTTTTTTTTATTTTTATGTTTTGTAGTTTATGAGTTATTTAACTTAAACGCCCAATGCATTCTCTATGGCAATAGCACAAAATTTGGCATGCTACTAGTCCTACATACTTACACCTAGCAACCCCATTCTAGCCTACTTAGGTTCATCTTACGGTGGACATGTTTGCCTGAAAAGGAATCTTTTAAATGTTTCATAGTTTTAGAAATATAGTGCTTTCAAATTTGAGACATTTAACATGGGGCTCAATGGCAGCTTTATAGGCACGTCAAAAGTCACTTTCACCTAGAAACTCCATTCACACTTTTTATTATTCAGCTTACTGTGGAGACACATGCTGGAACTTTTTTTTATTTTTATGTTTTGTAGTTTATGAGTTATTTAACTTAAACGCCCAATGCATTCTCTATGGCAATAGCACAAAATTTGGCATGCTACTAGTCCTACATACTTACACCTAGCAACCCCATTCTAGCCTACTTAGGTTCATCTTACGGTGGACATGTTTGCCTGAAAAGGAATCTTTGAAATGTTTCATAGTTTTAGAAATATAGTGCTTTCAAATTTGAGACATTTAACATGGGGCTCAATGGCAGCTTTATAGGCACGTCAAAAGTCACTTTCACCTAGAAACTCCATTCACACTTTTTATTATTCAGCTTACTGTGGAGACACATGCTGGAACTTTTTTTTATTTTTATGTTTTGTAGTTTCTGAGTTATTTAATTTAAACGCCCAATGCATTCTCTATGGCAATAGCACAAAATTTGGCATGCTACTAGTCCTACATACTTACACCTAGCAACCCCATTCTAGCCTACTTAGGTTCATCTTACGGTGGACATGTTTGCCTGAAAAGGAATCATTGAAATGTTTCATAGTTTTAGAAATATAGTGCTTTCAAATTTGAGACATTTAACATGGGGCTCAATGGCAGCTTTATAGGCACGTCAAAAGTCACTTTCACCTAGAAACTCCATTCACACTTTTTATTATTCAGCTTACTGTGGAGACACATGCTGGAACTTTTTTTTATTTTTATGTTTTGTAGTTTATGAGTTATTTAACTTAAACGCCCAATGCATTCTCTATGGCAATAGCACAAAATTTGGCATGCTACTAGTCCTACATACTTACACCTAACAACCCCATTCTAGCCTACTTAGGTTCATCTTACGGTGGACATGTTTGCCTGAAAAGGAATCTTTGAAATGTTTCATAGTTTTAGAAATATAGTGCTTTCAAATTGGAGACATTTAACATGGGGCTCAATGGCAGCTTTATAGGCACGTCAAAAGTCACTTTCACCTAGAAACTCCATTCACACTTTTTATTATTCAGCTTACTGTGGAGACACATGCTGGAACTTTTTTTTATTTTTATGTTTTGTAGTTTATGAGTTATTTAACTTAAACGCCCAATGCATTCTCTATGGCAATAGCACACAATTTGGCATGCTACTAGTCCTACATACTTACACCTAGCAACCCCATTCTAGCCTACTTAGGTTCATCTTACGGTGGACATGTTTGCCTGAAAAGGAATCTTTGAAATGTTTCATAGTTTTAGAAATATAGTGCTTTCAAATTTGAGACATTTAACATGGGGCTCAATGGCAGCTTTATAGGCACCTCAAAAGTCACTTTCACCTAGAAACTCCATTCACACTTTTTATTATTCAGCTTACTGTGGAGACACATGCTGGAACTTTTTTTTATTTTTATGTTTTGTAGTTTATGAGTTATTTAACTTAAACGCCCAATGCATTCTCTATGGCAATAGCACAAAATTTGGCATGCTACTAGTCCTACATACTTACACCTAGCAACCCCATTCTAGCCTACTTAGGTTCATCTTACGGTGGACATGTTTGCCTGAAAAGGAATCTTTGAAATGTTTCATAGTTTTAGAAATATAGTGCTTTCAAATTTGAGACATTTAACATGGGGCTCAATGGCAGCTTTATAGGCACCTCAAAAGTCACTTTCACCTAGAAACTCCATTCACACTTTTTATTATTCAGCTTACTGTGGAGACACATGCTGGAACTTTTTTTTATTTTTATGTTTTGTAGTTTATGAGTTATTTAACTTAAACGCCCAATGCATTCTCTATGGCAATAGCACAAAATTTGGCATGCTACTAGTCCTACATACTTACACCTAGCAACCCCATTCTAGCCTACTTAGGTTCATCTTACGGTGGACATGTTTGCCTGAAAAGGAATCTTTTAAATGTTTCATAGTTTTAGAAATATAGTGCTTTCAAATTTGAGACATTTAACATGGGGCTCAATGGCAGCTTTATAGGCACGTCAAAAGTCACTTTCACCTAGAAACTCCATTCACACTTTTTATTATTCAGCTTACTGTGGAGACACATGCTGGAACTTTTTTTTATTTTTATGTTTTGTAGTTTATGAGTTATTTAACTTAAACGCCCAATGCATTCTCTATGGCAATAGCACAAAATTTGGCATGCTACTAGTCCTACATACTTACACCTAGCAACCCCATTCTAGCCTACTTAGGTTCATCTTACGGTGGACATGTTTGCCTGAAAAGGAATCTTTGAAATGTTTCATAGTTTTAGAAATATAGTGCTTTCAAATTTGAGACATTTAACATGGGGCTCAATGGCAGCTTTATAGGCACGTCAAAAGTCACTTTCACCTAGAAACTCCATTCACACTTTTTATTATTCAGCTTACTGTGGAGACACATGCTGGAACTTTTTTTTATTTTTATGTTTTGTAGTTTCTGAGTTATTTAATTTAAACGCCCAATGCATTCTCTATGGCAATAGCACAAAATTTGGCATGCTACTAGTCCTACATACTTACACCTAGCAACCCCATTCTAGCCTACTTAGGTTCATCTTACGGTGGACATGTTTGCCTGAAAAGGAATCTTTGAAATGTTTCATAGTTTTAGAAATATAGTGCTTTCAAATTTGAGACATTTAACATGGGGCTCAATGGCAGCTTTATAGGCACCTCAAAAGTCACTTTCACCTAGAAACTCCATTCACACTTTTTATTATTCAGCTTACTGTGGAGACACATGCTGGAACTTTTTTTTATTTTTATGTTTTGTAGTTTATGAGTTATTTAACTTAAACGCCCAATGCATTCTCTATGGCAATAGCACAAAATTTGGCATGCTACTAGTCCTACATACTTACACCTAGCAACCCCATTCTAGCCTACTTAGGTTCATCTTACGGTGGACATGTTTGCCTGAAAAGGAATCTTTGAAATGTTTCATAGTTTTAGAAATATAGTGCTTTCAAATTTGAGACATTTAACATGGGGCTCAATGGCAGCTTTATAGGCACCTCAAAAGTCACTTTCACCTAGAAACTCCATTCACACTTTTTATTATTCAGCTTACTGTGGAGACACATGCTGGAACTTTTTTTTATTTTTATGTTTTGTAGTTTATGAGTTATTTAACTTAAACGCCCAATGCATTCTCTATGGCAATAGCACAAAATTTGGCATGCTACTAGTCCTACATACTTACACCTAGCAACCCCATTCTAGCCTACTTAGGTTCATCTTACGGTGGACATGTTTGCCTGAAAAGGAATCATTGAAATGTTTCATAGTTTTAGAAATATAGTGCTTTCAAATTTGAGACATTTAACATGGGGCTCAATGGCAGCTTTATAGGCACGTCAAAAGTCACTTTCACCTAGAAACTCCATTCACACTTTTTATTATTCAGCTTACTGTGGAGACACATGCTGGAACTTTTTTTTATTTTTATGTTTTGTAGTTTATGAGTTATTTAACTTAAACGCCCAATGCATTCTCTATGGCAATAGCACAAAATTTGGCATGCTACTAGTCCTACATACTTACACCTAGCAACCCCATTCTAGCCTACTTAGGTTCATCTTACGGTGGACATGTTTGCCTGAAAAGGAATCTTTGAAATGTTTCATAGTTTTAGAAATATAGTGCTTTCAAATTTGAGACATTTAACATGGGGCTCAATGGCAGCTTTATAGGCACCTCAAAAGTCACTTTCACCTAGAAACTCCATTCACACTTTTTATTATTCAGCTTACTGTGGAGACACATGCTGGAACTTTTTTTTATTTTTATGTTTTGTAGTTTATGAGTTATTTAACTTAAACGCCCAATGCATTCTCTATGGCAATAGCACAAAATTTGGCATGCTACTAGTCCTACATACTTACACCTAGCAACCCCATTCTAGCCTACTTAGGTTCATCTTACGGTGGACATGTTTGCCTGAAAAGGAATCTTTGAAATGTTTCATAGTTTTAGAAATATAGTGCTTTCAAATTTGAGACATTTAACATGGGGCTCAATGGCAGCTTTATAGGCACCTCAAAAGTCACTTTCACCTAGAAACTCCATTCACACTTTTTATTATTCAGCTTACTGTGGAGACACATGCTGGAACTTTTTTTTATTTTTATGTTTTGTAGTTTATGAGTTATTTAACTTAAACGCCCAATGCATTCTCTATGGCAATAGCACAAAATTTGGCATGCTACTAGTCCTACATACTTACACCTAGCAACCCCATTCTAGCCTACTTAGGTTCATCTTACGGTGGACATGTTTGCCTGAAAAGGAATCTTTGAAATGTTTCATAGTTTTAGAAATATAGTGCTTTCAAATTTGAGACATTTAACATGGGGCTCAATGGCAGCTTTATAGGCACGTCAAAAGTCACTTTCACCTAGAAACTCCATTCACACTTTTTATTATTCAGCTTACTGTGGAGACACATGCTGGAACTTTTTTTTATTTTTATGTTTTGTAGTTTCTGAGTTATTTAATTTAAACGCCCAATGCATTCTCTATGGCAATAGCACAAAATTTGGCATGCTACTAGTCCTACATACTTACACCTAGCAACCCCATTCTAGCCTACTTAGGTTCATCTTACGGTGGACATGTTTGCCTGAAAAGGAATCTTTGAAATGTTTCATAGTTTTAGAAATATAGTGCTTTCAAATTTGAGACATTTAACATGGGGCTCAATGGCAGCTTTATAGGCACCTCAAAAGTCACTTTCACCTAGAAACTCCATTCACACTTTTTATTATTCAGCTTACTGTGGAGACACATGCTGGAACTTTTTTTTATTTTTATGTTTTGTAGTTTATGAGTTATTTAACTTAAACGCCCAATGCATTCTCTATGGCAATAGCACAAAATTTGGCATGCTACTAGTCCTACATACTTACACCTAGCAACCCCATTCTAGCCTACTTAGGTTCATCTTACGGTGGACATGTTTGCCTGAAAAGGAATCTTTGAAATGTTTCATAGTTTTAGAAATATAGTGCTTTCAAATTTGAGACATTTAACATGGGGCTCAATGGCAGCTTTATAGGCACCTCAAAAGTCACTTTCACCTAGAAACTCCATTCACACTTTTTATTATTCAGCTTACTGTGGAGACACATGCTGGAACTTTTTTTTATTTTTATGTTTTGTAGTTTATGAGTTATTTAACTTAAACGCCCAATGCATTCTCTATGGCAATAGCACAAAATTTGGCATGCTACTAGTCCTACATACTTACACCTAGCAACCCCATTCTAGCCTACTTAGGTTCATCTTACGGTGGACATGTTTGCCTGAAAAGGAATCATTGAAATGTTTCATAGTTTTAGAAATATAGTGCTTTCAAATTTGAGACATTTAACATGGGGCTCAATGGCAGCTTTATAGGCACGTCAAAAGTCACTTTCACCTAGAAACTCCATTCACACTTTTTATTATTCAGCTTACTGTGGAGACACATGCTGGAACTTTTTTTTATTTTTATGTTTTGTAGTTTATGAGTTATTTAACTTAAACGCCCAATGCATTCTCTATGGCAATAGCACAAAATTTGGCATGCTACTAGTCCTACATACTTACACCTAACAACCCCATTCTAGCCTACTTAGGTTCATCTTACGGTGGACATGTTTGCCTGAAAAGGAATCTTTGAAATGTTTCATAGTTTTAGAAATATAGTGCTTTCAAATTGGAGACATTTAACATGGGGCTCAATGGCAGCTTTATAGGCACGTCAAAAGTCACTTTCACCTAGAAACTCCATTCACACTTTTTATTATTCAGCTTACTGTGGAGACACATGCTGGAACTTTTTTTTATTTTTATGTTTTGTAGTTTATGAGTTATTTAACTTAAACGCCCAATGCATTCTCTATGGCAATAGCACAAAATTTGGCATGCTACTAGTCCTACATACTTACACCTAGCAACCCCATTCTAGCCTACTTAGGTTCATCTTACGGTGGACATGTTTGCCTGAAAAGGAATCTTTGAAATGTTTCATAGTTTTAGAAATATAGTGCTTTCAAATTTGAGACATTTAACATGGGGCTCAATGGCAGCTTTATAGGCACGTCAAAAGTCACTTTCACCTAGAAACTCCATTCACACTTTTTATTATTCAGCTTACTGTGGAGACACATGCTGGAACTTTTTTTTATTTTTATGTTTTGTAGTTTATGAGTTATTTAACTTAAACGCCCAATGCATTCTCTATGGCAATAGCACAAAATTTGGCATGCTACTAGTCCTACATACTTACACCTAGCAACCCCATTCTAGCCTACTTAGGTTCATCTTACGGTGGACATGTTTGCCTGAAAAGGAATCTTTGAAATGTTTCATAGTTTTAGAAATATAGTGCTTTCAAATTTGAGACATTTAACATGGGGCTCAATGGCAGCTTTATAGGCACCTCAAAAGTCACTTTCACCTAGAAACTCCATTCACACTTTTTATTATTCAGCTTACTGTGGAGACACATGCTGGAACTTTTTTTTATTTTTATGTTTTGTAGTTTATGAGTTATTTAACTTAAACGCCCAATGCATTCTCTATGGCAATAGCACAAACTTTGGCATGCTACTAGTCCTACATACTTACACCTAGCAACCCCATTCTAGCCTACTTAGGTTCATCTTACGGTGGACATGTTTACCTGAAAAGGAATATTTGAAATGTTTCATAGTTTTAGAAATATAGTGCTTTCAAATTTACAATGGGGCTCAATGGCAGTCATTGGCACGTCAAAAATTACTTTCACCTAGAAACTTCATTCACACTTTTTATTATTCAGCTTACTGTGGAGACACATGCTGGAAAGTTTTACTTTGAAATGTTTTATAGTTTCTGAGTTATTTAACTTAAACGCCCAATGCATTCTCTATGGCAATAGCAGAAACTTTGGCATGCTACTAGTCCTACATACTTAAACCTACCAACCCCATTCTAGCCTACTTAGGTTCATCTTACGGTGGACATGTTTGCCTGAAAAGGAATCTTTGAAAGGTGTCATAGTTTTAGAAATATAGTGCTTTCAAATTTGAGACTTTTAACATGGGGCTCAATGGCAGATTTTGGCACGTTAAAAAATCACTTCCACCTAGACACTGCTTTTTTGTTTGTTTTCTTCTTCTGAAATCGGTCTTGAAAGTAAACACTTGGGTGGGGTTTGAACTCAACATGTCCCGATCATGTGGCAGCGTTCTAACACACTGAGCCACTGGTTCCAGACAATACTCACTGCTTTTATGTTTGTTTTCTTCTTCTGAAATCGGTCTTGAAAGTAAAGACTTGGGTGGGGTTTGAACTCACCATGTCCCAATCATGTGGCAGCGTTCTAACACACTGAGCAACTGGTTCCAGATGATTCACAGTGTTTTTTGTTTATTTTCTTCTGCTAAAATCGGTCTTGAAAGTAAAGACTTGGGTGGGGTTTGAACTCACCATCTCCCGATCATGTGGCAGCATTCTAACACACTGAGCCACTGGTTCCAGAGAATTCACACAGCTTTTTTGTTTGTTTTCTTCTCCTGAAATCGGTCTTGAAAGTAAAGACTTGGGTGGGGTTTGAACTCACCATCTCCCGATCATGTGGCAGCATTCTAACACACTGAGCCACTGGTTCCAGACAATTCACACTGCTTTTTTGTTTGTTTTCTTCTTCTGAAATCGGTCTTGAAAGTAAAGACTTGGGTGGGGTTTGAACTCACCATCTCCCGATCATGTGGCAGCATTCTAACACACTGAGCCACTGGTTCTAGACAATTTACACTGCTTTTTTGTTTGTTTTCTTCTTCTGAAATCGGTCTTGAAAGTAAAGACTTGGGTGGGGTTTGAACTCACCATCTCCCGATCATGTGGCAATATTCTAACACACTGAGCCACTGGTTCCAGACAATTCACACTGCTTTTTTGTTTGTTTTCTTCTTCTGAAATCGGTCTTGAAAGTTAAGGCTTGGGTGGGGTTTGAACTCACCATCTCCCGATCATGTGGCCAGTGTTCTAACACACTTATTCCAGTACCTGCCTGTAGACCTTCTCGCAATTTGGTGTTGGGGGAATTTCTCACTTGAACTGAGTCAATGGGTCCCTAGACATGAACAATCAACGAGGTGCTCATCCGCCATAGTGCCACGAATGGCGCAATGGCCATATCAAATATGGCCACCATGGGCTATGATGAAAATACAACCTTTTTGTTTCTGGGTGTATTTGCACATGTACTACCTCCATTCTGACTAATTCATTTCTGATACTATTTTAATCATTTTGGGCGATATTAACCTTGAAAGGTCATAGTCAAGGTAATTGAATTAGTTAGTATTCCAAAGACATTGGCCATTGTTAGGAGTAAAAACAAGTGCAACTAGAACTGCACTCTGTCGAGTGCATACTTGCTTGTTGCACACTAGTAGGCCATAAATGGCCAACTAGTGCGCAAGCAGAGCGCGCAAGTACTTTCGACCGTTATAAACTGTCACTTTTGATGCGTATGCACTGTCCCAGCAAATTGTGCCTGATACGGCCGTGGTTACAGATTACATACGGTACATGTATACACAGTATATATATATACTATGTATATATGTCACTCATTCTTGAGATGAGGGACAAAAGTGGAAAAAACATGTCCCACACATAAGAGCCTTATTATTGTTAAGAATAAATTAATTTAATAAAAATAAAAGCACTTGCAAAGTTAAATGTAATACAGTTGTGTATTATTATGCCATTAATTTCATTATAATTGTTTTCATATGCCATCTGAATTAGTTAAAAGCAGGCACTGTACCCAAAAACGCCTGTATTTAGCCTGTCCCCAGCAAGTGGTCATAATTTCAAACTGCTAAAAAAGTGTCTAATACTGTCACAATCACATAAATATACATACTAAATTAAAGTAGATTGTCAACAACATAGCAAACAATATACACAATAATTTTAATTTATATTTTCCATTAGATATCTCATATCAAATGTGTGTCCCACGTCTCCTGTCAACTCCGTCAGGTTTTTTAAAAGTCTTAAATTAATCAGAAAATATTGTCGACAGATTTAGCCTGAAGACTCCTTTTCCAAGTCCCGTTTGTATTTGTTGCAACAGTGGAGCACCTGGTCTGACAAGCATTCAATTGTTTGATATTTTAAACAAACAATGTTGATATCAGGGTGGTCACAGCTTTTACATGTCAACTCCGTCAGGACATTATTATGATCTTTGTTAAGAATGCCAAAATAATGTTTATTATAAAAGTTTAGGGTTAGGTTTAGCTAACAAATGAAGCAAAAACAAAATGGCTACATTGTACTACAGAGGGTTAAGATGAAAACAAATGACATTTTGTCAACTCCGTCAGACGTCAACTCCGTCAGGTTTTGTGTCTGACGGAGTTGACATGTATCTGACGGAGTTGACAAAAGTGTTCCTAAAACAATAAAATTATAGTTTTTGAATAATGGGACGTATTCTAATTTGGCACACAGTTAGAGCATGCCTTAAGGAACATTTTTGGCTATAGGGCCATCACAGATTTGTCTCGTGGTGACCATGGCAGCCATTTTCCAAAATTGCCACCACCTGATGTTATTTTACAATAACTCAAGTTCTACACCACCTAGGATCTTGATTCTGGTGACTAAGACTACATTTTCAAGGATGAGGGATACAGTGGTACAATTTAGATTTTCCCTGTGACCATGGCAGCCATATTTCAAAATGGCCGCCACCTGCTGTTATTTTACAATAACTCAAGTTCTACACCATCTAGGATCTTGATTCTGGTGACTAATCATACATTTTCAAGGATGTGGGATACATTGGTACTATTTAGATTTGTCCTGTGACTATGGCAGCAATTGTTTTTCAAAATGGCCGCCACCTGCTGTTATTTTACAATAACTCAAGTTTTAGACCACCTAGGATCTTGATTCTGGCGACTAATAATACATTTTAAAAGATGAGGAATACAGTGGTACTATTTAGATTTGTCCTGTGACCATGGCAGCCATTGTTTTTCAAAATGACCACCAACCTGCTGTTATTTTACCAATAACTCAAGTTTTAGACCACCAAGGATCTTGATTCTGGTGACTTATCATTTCATTTTCAAGGATGAACTTTCTCTGGGAGGGGTCAGGGCTTATTTCAGGTGCAGGTTGAGTTGCTACTGACAGGACATTAAAAGGAGGTGGGCTTTCTGGCCTTTGACTTGTCCCTTTCAGGTACAGACGCACAGTTTGACTTCACTGGCCACTGCAGTGTGGCGTTGATCTTGGTGGCCTCCTGCCAGTGTTTCTCCATCCTTCTCATGACCTCTGTGTTCTGGGGCTCTGTTATAGTTAACTTACATTGTCTTGGCTGGAGATTGCTTTCCTGCAGGGTCCAGCCCAGTCTTGTGCAGATGGCTGCTGGCCCACCTGGAGGCCCCAAACTCACTTGTTCGGTTGGTGTGATTAGGTGGGGTGGTCTTCCCCAATCAGGATGAAGGGTTTAACCCTTTCAAACGGCAGTCTGGCCAAGTGTCTGTATTTAGTTGTGAGGCTAGATACAGGATACGATTTCTCACCCAGCCCCAGGTGACTTGAGGTGAAGGCTCCTTTGATTTGGTAACATGCTGGGGACACAGAACGACACTGATGCCTTCAGTGTCTGCACATCCTGCCTGATAGTCCTGAAGGCAGATCTTCTGTCTTCAGTCTTTCGCTCACTGTTCACTGCTCAATGTTCACCTCAAGCAGGTCTTCAAGGTGTTTGCCTTTGCACAGGCTATATGGCTAGGACTCGTGCTTCAACCACTCAGAGAACTCCAACATGGTGTTGGTTGCTCCTGGGCCGCAGAGCATTGTGCGGCAGAATTCAGCTCTCATCTCTGGTGGCAGCTTGTTGAGGAGTCGTGCAACATGTGAGCCGCATCTAAGTTCTGTGTCTCCCTCTGGGCCTAGGGTAGACACTTGCTATTTTCCGTAACACTAATTGGTGGGGCTGTCCAAACTTGTTGTTTAGTTGTCAATCGGGTCTCTGTTGGTGAAGTCGGGTCTAGGTGGTCTAGAAGATGAGTTAGTCAGGGGATATTAATACAATCTGGTAATACATTCCTTATCAAGAATTTTCTTCACCAATGTGTTTGGAAGGGTGTCTACTAACATATCCCACATTGCTTTATATTCAACCACCCTAGGGGAACTTTTGACAGCTGCTGAAAGTTGGGGTACCATCAACAACCTATATAAGGCAAAATGTTCATTATGCTTTAAGTAGCATGTGACATGTCAAACTAGGGAGTTTTCATGATTCTGAATGCATTCCAAACATTAGCTATGCACGAAGAACACTCCTTGGGCTGAAAACGGCCATAGCCGTCATCACAAAATGAGGTCAGCACATTTGGGCAAGTGGATATATGGCCGAATTTAGCCCAAGGGGTTTGACCCCTAGTTTGGCCATAGACTCCCTAGTTTGGCCATAGCCACTTGGTATGGTACCCAACTTTCAGCAGCTGTCAAAAATGTTCAATAGAAACCAATGTGGGATATGTTAGTAGACACCTTTACAAACACATTGGTGAAAAAATTATTGGTAAGAAATGTATTCACAGATTTAACATTATTCTGATAATATTCCCTGACTAAATTGGTAAAATAATAGCAGGTCCACCATTTTTGAAAATGGCTGCCATTGTCACAGGATAAATCTAAATAGTACAACTGTATTCCTCCTCCTTGAAAATGTAGGATTAGTCACCAGAATCAAGATCCTAGGTGGTGTAGAACTTGAGTTATTGGGAAATAACAGAAAGTTGGCGGCCATTTTGAAAAATGTCTACCATGGTCACAGGACAAATCTAAATAGTACCAATGTATCCCACATCCTTGAAAATGTATGATTAGTCACCAGAATCAAGATCCTAGGTGGTGTGGAACTTGAGTTATTGTAAAATAACAGCAGGTGGCGGCCATTTTGAAAATGGCTGCCATGGTCACAGGGCCAATATAAATAGTACCACTGTATTCCTCATCCTTGAAAATGTGGGATTAGTCACCAGAATCAAGATCCTAGGTGGTCTAGAACCTAAATCAGTTAAACTTGTCAACTCCGTCAGATGTTCGTCAACTCCGTCAGACGTTCGTCCCGTGATGTTTTTGTTAATTTCCAAAGAAATAGAAAATTCGATGTTAAATATTTTGTGCTTATGTATTGAAACACCAACTGAAATGATACGTAATGATGTTTTTGTTTTTTTTTTACATGGTTTTCATGTTATAATATTGAAAATAAAGGTTGAAATGACGGATTTGAGAAATTGGATATTTCATAATAGTGTGATATTGGAACAAAACAATATTAAAAGAATTGTATTACTTAACTTGATTACTGAAAGCCATTATAAGATAACTGAGGACTTTATATTATTGTTGAAATTATCAAATTCAATTAAAAGGGATTTTAGTGTGTCTGACGGAGTTGACAAGAATCAGGTATTAAGTGCATAAATGTCCCATTTTAGAAAGAAATGTTATGCGAAAAACCTGTTCCTTCTCAAGATTGGTAGTTGAGACCTGTGTCTACAAATACATCTATTTGATTTGAATGTATCTTAAAAAAAAAAAAAATCTAGTTTGAAAAAAGTTTTGTCCCTTATCTCAAGAATGGGTGATGTATAATGTAATTTGTAAGTTGATTAGCGGTATACTGTGGTTACTTTGCGCCGTACGCAGTCCCAGCCAACCCGCCACTTTTGATGCGTATGCACCGTCCCAGCAAACTGTGCCTGATACGGCAGTGGTGCCAGATTACATACATGTACAGTAGCTGTAATTTGCAACTCTAGATTTTTTTTATAATGGGATGAATCTAGAGTTGCAATACCCTCCATTGACTCCCCCCACTTATCCAATAAATATTGTTTTGCTATAAGTTATTCATGCATCCCTCTTTTATCCATCCGGCGAGACGGGTCGCCGCATTTTAGGAGCACCAAGTAACTCCTCCAGGTGCTCCTCTGAGTACTAGACCAACAAAGTTGTGTGCAGCCCTGACTATATTATATTTCCACACTCACTCCAGAGGGCCACTATATTTCCACACTCACTCCAGAGGGCCACTATATTTCCACACTCACACCAGAGGTCCACTATATTATATTTCCACACTCACTCCAGAGGGCCACTATATTTCCACACTCACTCCAGAGGGCCACTATATTATATTTCCACACTCACTCCAGAGGGCAACTATATTATATTTCCACACTCACTCCAGAGGGCCATATTGCATGTATTACTGACATAGCAAAAAAAAGCCGATATTGTAGATCAGCTATTTTTGCTATATTTGAATTGAAATCCTGACAAAAATTGGCAATATTTTTTTTATTGGAATCCTGAAAAATATCATCTATGAAAAGGCAACACAATGAGCAGAAAATGAACCATGTAACAACAAATTGAGCAGGGCACCGCAGGGAGTTGAACCCCGTTCTGGTAAACCAGAAGTACCACAACCAGTGCCTTAGTTTTTGTTTTATAATTTACAGGTCCAAATCACAGTGTGTCTTGCCTACAATTTCCAGATTGAAAATACTTGAGACAAAATATTCTATTGTCCATGTCCATTTTGGGCGGGAACCCTTTTGGTGATTTAAGCATTATGTTATGAAAAATAGCAGATCTACAAGTGGGTCTGCTTTTTTTTTTTTTATCGTGAAAATGTGGCGCAAATTTTTGAATATAATATACCAGGATGAATGTTTTTAACTCAAATCGTCCCTGAAACATCATCTTTTTAGATGGGGGTCGGCGGGCAATTAAATATATTTTTGGGGGTCCTTGACATGAAAATGTTTGAGAATGACTGACATAGAAACATAGGGTTTTTCAGAAAACTGTCAGGATTTAGAAGACATTTATAGAATAGTCCTCAGGTCTAAATGGGTTAAAAAAACTATTTTATGTTTAATACTCCCAGTGGTGAAGAGAGAAGCTTTTCTATAAATGCTTGTCTTCAGTTATGTTCCTCTATTTTTGGCCAGCATGCAATTTTCAACGGACCCCAACTAGCCTAATTAGACCCGACCGATTCTAAAAAGAAAAAAAAGTCTTCTAGTCAGTTTTCTGAAAAAAGCTCTGTTTCTATGTCAGTGGTTCTCAAACTATTTTATGTCAAAGACCCCCAGAATTATATGTATTTGGCCGCCGACCCCCATCTGAAAATATGTTGTTCCAGGGACACCCCACCAGAAGCAAAGATTTGAGTTAAAAACGTTCTGCAAGAATATATACCCGTATATTACCCGGGCTGTTTGCACCGGCCAGCACAGGGCCATTATTTGGTTACAGTTACTGTCGAGCATGTTTATAAGTGCAAATTTAAAAGGTATATGATAAACATACATAGCAGGCAAAGTCTGTCTTTTTGATTTAATATTGAGAATAGGTGAGCTTATAGGCAGCTCCTGAGCTTAATTGATTTGACCCGGATTCCAATATACATTTTAATAGGCTGTCATATAGTCTACTCTTTATATATTCTTTCAAAGGTTCTTTCAAGGTTTGGCCTTATAGATAAAAAAAAAAAACATGTGCTGTGACAGGGCTTGGGCTTTCCCCCAACCATCTCTCTATATGTTTGATAACGGCATATAAAGAACATGAGTTATACACCCAATGAAAATATATACTTGTATTTACCACTTGGAATTATAACAATGGGTTGAGGATTGCCTGAGTATGGAACGAGTGAAATCTCAACGTTTTGCTTGCGTTAAGGACTTTGTGGTGGCGGTGTGTTACATGGTGAGGACTTTGTGGTGGCGGTGTGTTACATGGTGAGGACTTTGTGGTGGCGGTGTGTTACATGGTGAGGACTTTGTGGTGGCGGTGTGTTACATGGTGAGGACTTTGTGATGGCGGTGTGTTACATGGTGAGTTGCGCTGGCACGCCGCGCACCAAAACATGGAAGATCTGCAAGCTCATAACACACTTGGAGCTTGTACACGCATGACAAACATTTCACAGAATATATACCACAATTGGTTGTGCATAGGCTGAGTATATATGGCACTTATGAATCTATAGCCTATTTATTTTGGGGATGTGGAGGAGGACTTTGTTGTTGCGCTATTGTGAGGCAACGAGGAGATCTGCAAACTCAGCACACTGTATACACATACATTTACATATATATATATAAATGAGAGGCTGACTAAGTTTGCAAATAAGGGCCCAATGGCGGTTATATGGACAAGGGCAGTTATTTGGACGAGGCGGTTATTATGCAAAAAGGTGTCAGAACCTGGGCTGTTATTTGGAAATATACAGTATTCAAAGATTTGCGCCACACAAAATTCATAAAAATCCAATCCCTCAGTAGAATTTGGCCATATTTATTCATTCAGTAAATGAGTTAATGTGTAAAAATGGCCTGTCTTGGTTTAAACCCAACTCACCACGACAAGGTGCAGGCCGAGAGTGGGGACGACACCCCCCCCCCCCCCCCCAACCCCAAACAGGGGGAGGGGAGGGGTTGGGGGGGATTGGGGGGGTAGCAGAACACAGCACTGATCGACAGTAACAGTAAAAGGAGACAGGTGGTGATCATGTGATCGACAGTAACAGTACAAGGAGACAGGTGGTGATTATGTGATCGACAGTAACAGTAAAAGGAGACAGGTGGTGATTATGTGATCGACAGCAAAAGGAGACAGGTGGTGATCATGTGATCGACAGTAAAAGGAGACAGGTGGTGATCATGTGATCGACAGTAAAAGGAGACAGGTGGAGATCATGTGATCGACAGTAAAAGGAGACAGGTGGTGATTGTGTGGTCGACAGTAAAAGGAGACAGGTGGTGATTGTGTGATCGACAGCAAAAGGAGACAGGTGGTGATTGTGTGATCGACAGCAAAAGGAGACAGGTGGTGATTGTGTGATCGACAGCAAAAGGAGACAGGTGGTGATTATGTGATCGACAGCAAAAGGAGACAGATGGTGATTATGTGATCGACAGTAACAGTAAAAGGAGACAGGTGGTGACTATGGTATGTGATCGACAGTAAAAGGAGACAGGTGGTGATCATGTGATCGACAATAAAAGGAGACAGGTGGTGATTGTGTGATCGACAGCAAAAGGAGACAGGTGGTGATTATGTGATCGACAGTAACAGCAAAAGGAGACAGGTGGTGATCATGTGATCGACAGTAAAAGGAGACAGGTGGTGATCATGTGATCGACAGTAAAAGGAGACAGCTGGTGATCATGTGATCGACAGTAATAGTAGACAGGTGGTGATCATGTGATCGACAGTAAAAGGAGACAGGTGGTGATCATGTGATCGACAGTAAAAGGAGACAGCTGGTGATCATGTGATCGACAGTAATAGTAGACAGGTGGTGATCATGTGATCGACAGTAAAAGGAGACAGGTGGTGATCATGTGATCGACAGTAAAAGGAGACAGGTGGTGATTGTTTGACAACAGTAACAGTAAAAGGATACAGGTGGTGATTGTTTGATCAACAGTAAAAGGAGACAGGTGGTGATTATGTAAACAACAGTAAAAGGAGACAGGTGGTGATTGTGTGATCAACAGTAACAGTAAAAGGAGACAGGTGGTGATTATGTAAACGACAGTAAAAGGAGACAGGTGGTGATTGTGTGATCAACAGTAACAGTAAAAGGAGACAGGTGGTGATTATGTAAACGACAGTAAAAGGAGACAGGTGGTGATTGTTTGATCAACAGTAACAGTAAAAGGAGACAGGTGGTGATTATGTAAACAACAGTAAAAGGAGACAGGTGGTGATTGTGTGATCAACAGTAACAGTAAAAGGAGACAGGTGGTGATTATGTAAACGACAGTAAAAGGAGACAGGTGGTGATTGTGTGATCAACAGTAACAGTAAAAGGAGACAGGTGGTGATTGTGTGATCAACAGTAACAGTAAAAGGAGACAGGTGGTGATTTTATGATCAACAGTAACTGTAGAAAAGAGTCATCCTAGCTATCAACAGCAACCCTCCCCCTGGCCTACTCATGGATTGGATCCACCCATTTCCTGCTGTCACTCCCTCTCAATCAGCAATCTCACCTGCTCCCCCTCACACTTCAATCAGTGGCCAGCTATATATACTGCCTGAGTGCCTGTCCATGTAGTCAGTGTTTGTCAGCAGCAGCAACAAGAGAGTGTGTGCACTGCACATTACACACACTCTCTAGAGTTTCAGGAAAACAGATAAAGATAAAAACTCCTCTAGAGAGTGTGTGCACTGTGCATTACACACACTCTAGAGTTTCAGGAAAACGGATAAAGATAAAATGCAATATACAAATGAGCATGAACAAACTGAACTCACTTCAATGACGCATAACAAAGGCCTGGAGCCTGGAGACTGGGCTAGTGCAAGTGCTACGTGCCATGGTGGAGTCTGAAGAGGTGGGTTTTCAGACTACGGTGGAAGATTGGGAGTGAGGCTGCAGTTCTGACTGTGATGGAAGTGCATTCCATAGTTTTGGAGCCAGAAGGGAGAAGAGTTTGGGACGTGTGGAGCGTTGTCCCGGTGTTTTTAGTGAAGGTACCTCCAGTGTATACAGGTGGCGATTGTGTGATCGACAAAGGAGACAGGTGGTGATTATGCGATCGACAGTCTGCTCAAGCATACTGTGCCGTGTGCCAGGCCCCACTTCTTCATGGATGATTTTAAGTGTGCAACCCCTGTACACAGTGTGTTCAGCAAGGTCAGTTGTCGGTGTGGCAAACCTTCCTCCTGTGATGCTTTCTTCTGGGTCCCAGATGTAGTGGTGACAACGTGTGGGCCTAGCAGAGTCCCACTCCTGCTTCCAGGAGGACTACATCCATTCCTTTGTAGACACAGGTCCTCAGGGACAGAACTGAGCATCTCTTGTTGTGTGGGTGAAGGGACTCGAGTCTGTTTGGAGGCAACCCCGTCAGTGGTCTCATGACTGCCAGTCATGTTTCTGGGCTTTCCTCGGGACGAGGATGCGAGGGTAGAAGCCTCTCAGAGGTCGGTTGAGGCAATTCCAGCTAGGCCAGGGAAGTAGAACATGGGGGTGGGATTCAAGCAACCAGTTATGATCCCAAGAGCGATCATTAATGGCCATTAATTAATTAATGACCATTAATTAATTCTGACCATTAATTAATTCTGACCATTAATGGCAGGATCAACCTTTTAGCCACATGGGCTAGAAACACCAGGCTTCTGCATTTGGCTGCAGCGAAGACCAGGGTTTGGGTGGAGATTTGTAGCATCTTGGCAGAGGCATTCCAGGATTTACCAACGAGACGTCAGATTAGAGAGACCCTTGATGACACTATGGCCTTCACTTACTGTGGGTGTTGCGTAAAAGACAGGGCCATATGCAGGTATCTTTGGGGCTTGCTGCAACTCCAGGTGGATGTCTATGAACACGACCAGTTTTACTTCACTTTTGAGGTGATGTGCTGCCAACACTGCCAATGCTGAGCTGCAGGGGGCGCCACCTACGAAGGTAGGCTTGCCAAGATGTCCATGTGAACATGGAGGTCATTCAGGGTAGAGCGGCTGCGGTGGATTTGTCAGACCAGGCGTGATATTATAGAGAGAGGCGTGGCTGAATAGCTTTTCACATCACTCACTTCTTGCTTCTGCCAAAGTCAAAGCACAGTATACTGCATTGTGATAGCTGTAGTAAGTCTGCAGTATCCCTGCCTAGTGACAATAGCCTGGTTGTGATATGTAGATGTAATCAATCAGGATGTGGTCTTTTGTCGTTGCAGTGGAGATAGGCAGTTTGTGTGTGTGGCATTCGTGACATTATTTTGCAGAGGACGCTGCAGATAAGTGTGTAAGGGTGGACAGCTGACGAGGGCTCTGGCAGGTCGTCAGCTGAAGGTCCAGAGGGCGCAGGCAGGACATCTGGTAAGACAGCAGGGCATGGGTTCCTGGATGCTGGAGCCAGACGAGTCCAGATGAGCTTGAGCGGTACATTTGGGGATTCCAGGCAACATAGCGCGCCCACTATCGTTGACCAGTCGTGGAGACCCCCCGGGAATCTCGACCCTATCCCCGGCGTTCTGAGGTCACTCCCCTGGGGTTCCCAAGGAGCATTCCAGACATCAAGGGCAGCCGGCATAATTTTCCTTAATAAATAATGCCTATAAAGAAAATAAACAAAAAATAAGGTGTTAAAAACAAGTGTTAGAAATGACTACACCTGCACGTGCCCATCGGCCTACTTGAGAACGATGCAACTAGGGAACCTAATAATACCCGTTGTCAACTTGTCATAGCACCCGTTTTAACGGGTCCCTTTTGTGCCCATACTGTATATGGAGGTCTCTGTATCTGTCTGTCTGTCAGTGCAAACTGACTGTGACAAGTGGACTGGTTAAGTAATCAATTAACAGGTGTGGGGTTGCCGTGGCAATCAATTGGCTGAGGCAGAGACTGGAAATTGCACAGGTGAGGGATTTGGGCTCATTAGGTCCACTGGCAGAGCCTGACCAGAGCCTTTTGTGTTGTTTCTGGACAACGGTGTATGCCACCGACTCAAGGCCGGGCACTGCACTCCCTGTGGGGGTGTGGAACGTGTGTGTCAAGTTTGAAGTCGGTGGGGCAAACTGCGGTTGTTCTTGAGTTACGTGCATTACAACCGCACACACACACACACGCACGCAGAGACGTGGCACATTTATAGTAGGATTTGGGACCACAATTGGTCATAGCTCCGCCCTAATTAAATAGCCCCGCCCCCTAATTGCTACTCCACTACATCTCAGAGGCAAATATTATGCTTTTACTCCACTACATTTTTTTTAATCTCTGAAATGACAAATAAAAATAAACCAATAAGACCATTGCTGCGTCTAAAGCAACCCCAAAAAGTATCAAACATTAGCCAAAATTGGTAATTACATCAGAAAGGCAAAGATTTTGTAAATAGCCAAGCTCTCCAAGCTCACAACAGCTCACAGTGCAAGGTATTGCCACTGTAATGTTGTTGCTACGAAAAATACAATATTTCTAACAGCAATGATGAATACTATGAAAAAGTATAAGCAGTGTTGGAATTATCTCATTTCTGACTTGAAGGACAACTTTTGTTTTTTCAACCAAGGTTCATGTGTTTATTGGTTTATTTTCATTTGCTGCTTTAATTCAATTCAACAATTTTAGCTATTTTTGACAGGGGGCGGGGGCATTCGAACATGGGGCTAAATCCATATGTTTTTTTTTTTGTTATGGCAATTTCTTTAATATTATTTACTATAGTCCTACTAGACCCCAGGTAATTACATCTGGCCACAGAAGATCACAGGATCAACTGCTGAATGTGAAGGAGGATACTGGGGGGGATGTCAGTTTGTCACCTCACCGTTCACATTCAACAGATCCTGTGATCTTTTGTGGCCAGATGTAATTTCCTGGGGTCTAGTAGGACTATAGTAATAAATAAAAATAAATAAATCGCTATAACATTTTGTAAATGTTGGAATGCCCCCAGCCCCCTGTCCCTGGGGGGGAGACTGTCAGGAAAAACTGTCAGGATTTAGAATATTTGTAGAATAGTCCTCAGGTATGTTTTGGAATAAATACTTAAAAAGTAACTAGTAACTAATGTTTTCAAATAAATGCAGTGGAGGTAAAAGTATAATATTTGAATCCGGTAGTAGAAGTTAAAAATATTGGGGAAAAACTAGTGCAAATGCCTCAACATTTTAACGAATGACCAAAACCTACTCAAATTCCCTCAAAAACGTTTTTTTAACATTGTAACATTGTAACATTTTAACAACATTGTAGTAACCTTGCGATAACAGTGTAACGCTAATGACATTGACATTGTAATATTGTACTATCATTGTAACACTGTAATAAATAGTAATATTGTACTATCATTGTAACACTAATAAATTACAACTCACCGGTCTGCCGGGTCCACAGGCCGGGGAGAGGCAGGGAGCCAAATCTGTACCTCTCCCCCATGCTGTTCTGAGGAGGGTTCCAGACAAGAGCACCAGGCATCATTCTCCTTTAAAAATAAACCAAAAAAAGGATTAAAAAACATCAGAACCGTCTGAAGTGAGTGGTGCTGTACTGTACTGGTAAGTTCTCCTTTCATTGTCAATATATTGCAAATATTGAGACGTGTGGGGACAAAAGCTGTGAAGTGAGCGGTGCTCTTGTCTTGTCATCGTACATAATCATGACGTAACGTATGTCGATTTGCTCAGACACAATTCTCCATTCATTGTCAATTGGAACTGAAAAAATAAAAAATAAATAAATAATTTCGGCCCAAAATTGGGCATAGCTTACACAAACGGTTGGACGTGGTTTATAGGAAAAAACACAACAGTACAACAGTACTTTGAGTATTTCAATTTCCAGGACTTTTACCACTACATCTTAGAGGCAAATAGTCTACTTTTACTCCACTACATTAATTTGAAAAATGTCGTTACTGTATGTTAGTTTGTACATTTAGATCAATGGTTTTCAACCCTCTTCATATCAAGGCCCATTATTTATTGGGCATTTGAGCCACGGAACCACCATTTGATGACATTTAGCCTCTCAGACCCATTTGAGCCACGGAACCACCATTTGATGACATTTAGTCTCTCAGACCCATTTGAGCCACGGAACCACCATTTGATGACATTTAGCCTCTCAGACCCATCTGAGCCACGGAACCACCGTTTGATGACATTTATTGCTGTATTTTGCGTGTCTTAAGTACCAGGTCTTATTCCTAACTTGAGTAAACTGAAGACCTGGAGGAGTGATCAATGCCATTTGGCTATTCTGAGTGGCCAAAGAGCATTGACCACGCCTCCAGGTCTTTAGTTTACTCAAGTTAGGGAATAAGACCTGGTACTTAAGACACGCAAAATACAGTCCCTAGCCTCATTGACAATTATTTTACATCTAATTGTGTTACATTATTAAACAATACTTTTACTGTTGACGGATCCATTTGGTTTCATTCTATCTCAAGAGTTAAAGATCTAATAAGGGTTCATTTGGTTAAACTCATATCTGCATGCGGACCACCTGGAACCGCACCCTCAAGGACCACTGGTGGACTGGCTTATTATAGCTGCTTAATTACCATTAAAGGAGTTTATGGAATCCCAAAACGTTGTCATGTCAAGGACCCCCAAATTGACACTAATTAGCCTGCGGACCCCCATTTGAAAAGATATGCCAGGGACCCCCATAAAAGATTTTTACTGCTCAAGCAGTGATTCTCAACCCGTTTATAATTTCAAGGACCCCCAGTTTGACATGCATTCGTCTACGGACCCCCATTTAATGGCATTTCTATCTCTGAGACCCCCAATTTAGAGTATAAATGGATCCATTAGGGTCCATTTGGTTCCAAACGATCATTTGCGTTTGTGATCTGCTTGTATTAAACAATGTTAAACTCACCAACATTGCAACTCTAGGCCAAGCTTGAATTATCCTCTTTCAATCTGCCGAGCTTTTGTTTCATAAAAATCCACCGTAGACATGTTATGAGCTACTTTCTGTCAAGACATTCTGTGCAGGTGATTCTTTTTTTAAAGGACAACTTTAGTTTTTTTCAACCAAGGTTCATGTTTTAGGTTGTTATTAGAGAAAGTAAAAGATGAGTGTTCATTTTTCTTCATTTGCTGCTTTCTTTCGTTTTAGGGATTTTAGCTGTTTTTGACAGGGGGGCGGGGGCATTCGAGCATGGGGCTAAATATGTATTTCTTTACAAAATGTTATAGCGATTAATTTTTTTATTCTTTACTATAGTCCTAATAAACCCCAGGAAATTACATCTGGCCACAAAAGATCACAGGATCTACTGAATGTGTCAAACTGACATATTGAGCCTATGACACACAGTGTAGTAGTCTACCTTCACATGCAGTAGATCCTGTGATCTTTTGTGGCCAGATCTAATTTCTTGGGGTCTAGTAGGACTATAGTAAATATTAAAAAAATAAATCGCTATAAAATTTTGGAAAGAAATACATATTTAGCCCCTTGCTCGAATGCCCCCGCCCCTGTCAAAAACTGCTAAAATCCCTAAAACGAAAGAAAGCAGCAAATGAAAAAAGAAATACACTCACCTTTTACTTTCTCTGATAACAACCTAAAACATGAACCTTGGTTGAAAAAAACTAAAGTTGTCCTTTAAGTGTTTGGAAGCACTCGTCAAAGTCACTGAACAGCCCTGCATACCACCCGTTTCGAATTTGCACATAATGCAGGAGGCAGCAGCGCGACCCGTTAATGAAAAGGAGTGCTTCCAAACTCCAACACTCCACCAAAAAGAATCACCTGCACAGAATTTCGTGACAGAAAGTAGCTCATAACAACATGTCTACGGTGGATTTTTATGAAACAAAAGCTCGGCAGATTGAAAGATGATAATTTAACCTTAGGCCTAGAGCTGCTATGTTGGTGAGTTTAACGTTGTTTAATACAAGCGGATCACAAATGCAAATTGGATGAGTGGGGAGTCAATGGAGAGTATTGCAAAAAAAAATCTAGAGTTGCAAATTGTGGCTAGGGGGCTGTCAGTTTGTCAACTCCCCCTTCACATTCAGTAGATCCTGTTATCGTTTGTGGCCAGATGTAATTGTATGGGGTCTAGTAGGACTATAGTAAATAAATAGCTATAACATTTTGTAAAAAAATATATACATATTTAGCCCCCGCCCCCCGGTAAAGAAAATAGCTAAAATCACTAAAACGATAGAAAGCAGCAAATGATAAAAAATAACATTCATCTCTTACCTTCTCTAGTAACTGTCCTAAAACATGAAACTTGGTTGTAAAAAACGAAAGTTGTCCTAATCGTAAATGTAATGTCAATGGAGGGTATATTGCAACTCTAGATTCATCGCATTATTAAAAATAAGAGTGTTGCAAATTGCAGCTAAATTACTCTTAATCATAAAAGGAATTTCCAAACTGATTCCATTATATTTCAAAAAGCCCAATTCATTCAGAAATTAATTATAAAAATCAGACCCGTCTGAAGTGAGTGGTACTGTACTGTACTGTACAAATACTGGTGCTATACTGTACTGTACCTCCTCCCTGGCCGCTGTCTGTGTGTTAGGCTGCACAACAGTGACACTTGGTGGTGACAATATGCTATTTCCGTGCTCGGACACACACACACACACACACACACACACACACACACACACACACACACACACACACACACACACACACACACACACACACACACACACACACACAGCTGTAAATGGTAAATGGTGCATTTATATAGCGCCTTTATCCAAGGCGCTTTACAGAGATTGTGCATTACATTCACCCATTCACACACACATTCATACACCGATGGCAGCGGAAACCATGCAAGGCACCAACTAGCACATCGGGAGCAATTAGGGGTTCAGTGTCTTGCTCAAGGACACTTCGACAGTAACTCTGGGGGAGCCCTAGCCCCTCTCGGGACCCTACATAAAGCTTTTCTGAAATTTTTATGAGTTTTATGTTGGGTCCCTGGTCAGACCTATATTTTCGTATGGAAATTCCAGTACACGGATGTAGAAATTCTCTCTAAAATAGGATCTGCGCCAAGTGACGGCATTATTTTCCTTGAGTTATTCTGAATTCGGTAACTTTAAGTAGCTATACATCCCGCTGCGAATATCTCCTGTGGCGCGGAAGCCGTTAAGTATTTTTAATCTTTGTTTGACCGATTTGGTCGCTTTATTTCTTCTTGTTTGTTTACCGTTTATTGTACCGCCTCCCGGTGTGCGGTTGGCTTGTGAGGCTACGTCCCTGCCTCTGATCTGCGGTGTCATAGCTATAGCGCCACTAGCTAGCCAGATAGGCGGTACAATGAGGTG
The DNA here is from genome assembly GCF_964188405.1 of Protomyctophum parallelum. Taxonomy (NCBI): domain Eukaryota; kingdom Metazoa; phylum Chordata; class Actinopteri; order Myctophiformes; family Myctophidae; genus Protomyctophum; species Protomyctophum parallelum. Next base: position 47,738,986 of record NC_139698.1, read on the forward strand.
TCAATAAACAAGGAAGGAAGAGAAGAATCCAAGCTTCCAAATCGGGCAAACATATATTAAAAATACTTAACGGCTTCCGCGCCACAGGAGATATTCGCAGCGGCATGTATGGGTACTTATACTTTACATATTCAGAAAGCCTCACACTGAAAATTATCGTCAAAGAGCGCGGAGAGCCGCTAAACATGTTGTTTATGTTTTAAAATGGGTGCGTCCCAGGTGGCATGGTAGTAGTGCTACAGGACCCAATGCTATCTGTGTCAACAAAATGTCAGAAACTTCAGTAGCATTTGGGTTCTGCTTGGAGGGCTAGGGGAGCCCGGGTTCGAACTGGCAACCTTACGGTTACCATCCAGGCACTCTACCCCTGAGCCACCGCCGCCCCAGCTGTCTATAGGAGTGGTTGCACCACTCAAAAAGACCAAACACCATACAGATATGAACATGAACACGCCCTCCTCTACAGTGCTTTGGCACCTTCCTAATCAACAGGATTACCAACAACACTGCAGATCAGACAGGCCGGTGACCCACACATAATCTAGCTTCCGCACAATGTCAATAAATTAACACATTTAAACCCATTTTGGGGCGGGAACCCCTTTTGGTGTTTCATTATGTATAAATAGCAGATCTACAAGCTACAATAGCAGATCTACAAGCTCATAGCTTGTAGATTTTCAATTTTTTGAGAAATCGTGAAATTGTAGTGCAAATCTTTGAATATTATATTCTTTCAAAGCGAACGTTTTTTAACTCATATCTTTGCTTCTGGGAGGTCACTGGAACAACATATTTTCAGATGGGGGTCAGCGGCCAATTACATATAATCTTGGGGGTCGTTGACATGAAAGTGTTTGAGAAGGACTGACATAGAAACATATGGTTTTTCAGAAAACTGTCAGGATTTAGAAGACATTTGTAGAATCGTTCCCAGGTCAAAATGGGTTAAACATTGATCTATATGTTGTACACAAGGAAACTATAAAATATACAACACAACAGTCAATCCAATCCAGCTGGTGATGTCAATTAGCCTATAGTCAGTCTGTCTGTCTGTCCCAAATCACAATGTTGCAAATTTAGCAATATCAACTGTGGACCCAGGGGGAAGATTTGTATGAAATGTATACAAATAGCAGATCTGCAAGCTCACGTGTCCAAGTAGCCAAACTGGGGTCATACCTATGTTCCCTCAGCCCCGAGGTGCGCTGCGGGTCGGGAGAGGGTTGCGGTTAGGTTTAGGTGTCTGCCCCGGGGGTGCGCTGCGGGTCGGGAGAGGGTTGCGGTTAGGTTTAGGTGTCTGCCCCGGGGGAGGTTAGGGTAAAGGTCATTACACACTGGCGAATTAGCGACGCGATATATTTGTGCGAATAATTCGCATTTAAAAAAAACCAATTGAAGTCCATGCAAGCTTCCACATCAGTGGCGAATGTGCGAAAATGCGACCGTTTTCGCTTTTATTTGTTCGCTCTGGTGTCGTATTTTGCAGAGATTCGCAGGCGAACTGCAACATGCAATATTTCGCATTTTCAGATCGCTTATTCGCATCGCGTCGCTAATTCGCCAGTGTGTAATGACCTTTAGGGTGAGGGAGGAGGTAGGTTGTCGTAGGCTGAGGGAACATAGAGCTGAGGGAACATAGGTACGGTCCCGCCAAACTATCTCTCTCTCTCTCACACACACACACACACACACACACACACACAGACACACTAGAGTAGAAAAGTAAAATGTAGCCTATGTCAAATTGTAAATACTCCAGCAAATAAAAGCTTCATATCACATCACACAAAACAACAATGCTACTAGTAACTAACTAACTACTTGCTGCTTTATCAAGGAACATCAAAGTGAAATTACAGGCAGGCAATTCCATCAATTCCTTTAATGATAAGCAGTTAATTAGCTAAGCCAGTGCACCATTGGTCCTTCCAGGTGGTCCCCAGCTAGTGCATGGTAACCAAATGGACCCTTATTAGATCTTTAACTCTTGAGATAGTAGAATGAAACCAAATGGACCAGAGTCAAATTATTGTTAAATATCTGCATTAGGCTAATTCATTTAATACCAGAAGTCTACACAATTAGATGTAAATTGAATGATTGTCATTTTAATCAACGTTTGCCTGTTATCTCTCCTAATGGTACCTTAATTAACATCAATAGCCTACAGCATGGATGGAATTGTGGACAAAATCATTTATAGAAGTGTATATTTGTTCGTCTTTTGATTGATTGATTGATTGATTGAAATCTTTATTAACAGTTTGTAGAATTTACAGTACATTTTAAGCACAAACTCAATACAAAGACTGTCAACTGTGAGTGGACGACCCAATTAAGCATTACACTTGTTTACAACAGGGTCCACATTGTTCAATTCATCAAAACATTTAAAGACATACAAATAGACATTTCTCTGTAGGTAAAGAACAGAACAGGAATTCATCATATGGGAAGCAAAAAAGGGAAAAGATACAATATACAGTGAGGGAATTGATGAATTGAACATGGTGGACCCTGTTAAACAAGTGTAATGCTTTATCAGCGTGTCGTCCACAGACAGTCTTTGTATTGAGTTGTGCCTACATGTGAAATTAACCCTCTGCAAACTGTTAATAAATACTGCAATCAATCTTAGGCTATATCCAACGACAACAACATATTCTAAATGTCATCAAATGGTGGTCCGTGGCTCAGATGCCGAACCATAGAAACACAATTTAAATACATTTTAGCAGCTTGTCAGGCTCAAGTCTGTGCAGCATTTGAGCCACGGACCACCATTTGACGACATTGGACCCTGTAACGGTCCATTTGGTTACATGTAGACCTATATAGCCTACTATCAGAGTTACAGAGCTTTAAGGGTCCATTTGGTTCCATGTGTCACATTCTCAGAGTTACAGAGAGAAGAGGTAGAGTTACAGGTTGAAAACCACTGAGCTAAATAAGCTAACACCTGCAAACACTTGATAGACTGAAGACTTCTGTTTCCACAGCTTACCGTAGAAGCTTTTTGTTGTTTTTCACCAGCCTGGTAAAAAAAAACACTGACAATTCTATACTCTACTCGATGTCCATGTTGTCTAGTACAATATGTTACATTACGAGTTATTTATGAGAACAAATGGCTTGTTGTAACAAACAAACACTATAGCAGCACGTGTTGTGTGTTGGCGTTTTTTTCTACCAAAAGCTGGCGTGGTGAGTCCTGATGACTTAAATACTTGCACATGCGTATGGATGGTAAAACCACTCCCCCTGCTGGACAACATTTTCATCAACTCAGGCAGAATGAAAAATCTGGCGAGGGGACACCAGGCAGTATCCAGCACGCACCTATAGGGTACTGCCACACCAGAGCGGAAACCCGTTTTGCGCTGCCGCCAGTTTCGGCTGTCGGCAGCCGAAAAACCGGGTTTTTAGACAGCTGGTGGATGGAGAAAATGCTTCACTTCCGCGGACGACTTCCGCAACGGCCAGCTTACATCTGACGCTCTCCTCAGCTTCCATCGTCGGCGGAGGTGGAGCTTAATTCCCATCCACCAGCTGTCTAAAAACAACCGCGCACACGACGTCACAGCTTTTTCTGTCGGCAGCGCAAAATCTTTTTCCGCTCCTGTCTGGAAGGAGCCACAGGCCTGAGCGGAAAAAGATCTGTCGCGGAAGTCGTCGGCGGAAGTGGAGCATTTTCTCCATCCACCAGCTGTCTAAAAACCCGGTTTTTCGGCAGCCGACAGCCGAAACTGTCTGCAGCGCAAAACGGGTTTCCGCTCTGGTGTGGCAGTACCCTATACACTCACTCGCTCGCACACACGCGCACACACACACACACACACACACACACACACACACACACACACACACACACACACACACACACACACACTTTATGTATGTCATTTCATGACAGTGTCTGGCTGCCTTGAAGTGTATGATTCAGCTTCATGGTATCAAACAAATTGTTTTAAAATGTTAGTGTTAAATAGTGTAATAAAAATAAATAAAAGCAAAGTAACTTAATACGTCTTCTTTCTGTGATTTCTTCTTCCTGTGAAGGCAGCACTTTACAATTTAGACATTTAGCAAATGCTCTTAATCCAGAGCGATCGATTTACAGTAAGCAAGAACAAAAAACATGGGAATACATCATATAGGCCTACATAAAAATAGTCATCATGAATTATATTGTATACACAGGAGTATTACCTTTAATCCTCCCAACACTAAAACATATCGCATTACGTCACCATCGAAAACCAATGACACTCTGGCATTGGGTCCTTTAATCCACATATTTCTTACGTCATCATTGAGAGCTATACATATATACTATGTATATAATATGTATATGTAATTTGTAAGTTGATTAGCGGTATACTGTGGTTACTTTGCGCCGTACGCAGTCCCAGCAAACCCGCCACTTTTGATGCGTAGCCTACTATGCACCGTCCTGGCGTCCCAGCAAACTGTGCCTGATACGGCAGTGGTGCCAGATTACATACATGTATACACAGGAGCATTACCTTTAATCCTCCCAACACTAAAACATATCGTCATTACATCACCATCGAAAAAACCAATTACACTCTGGCATTGGGTCCTTTAATCCACATATTTCATACGTCATCATTGAGAGCTAGTTATACATATACACACCATGTCATCTGGTCCCAGCAAATCAGGCACAATTTGCTGGGACGGTGCATTCGCATCAAAAGTGGCGGGTTGGCTGGGACGGTGCATACGAGCCGGGCGAAACTATTATTTGCGCGCTCTGCTTGCGCAAGTAACAATTTGTGGAATTCAGATATCAATGGGATTTTTTTTTGGCTAATGCATATTTATTTCAGATTTGCACTGTTAAAGATTGCATTCACACACGAGAAGTATATGAATCATATGAATCATATTAAAGGTATATTCAGTGATTTCACTCAAAAAACCTTAGGTTTCGTTTTTGGCTGTGGGACCCAGCCTTTCGTCCAATCAGGATAGAGAGTCAAAAACGAAACCTAAGGTTTTTTGACCCCCAGGGGTTAACTGGGGACAGGGAGGAACTCCTTATATGGTCAGCACACTCTATAGTAGGGAGGATTATCACAACAAAACAAAAAAATAAGTGATATTTGAATTAAGTGAAATCACTGAATATACCTTTAACATTGCGTTAGTATATTTAGTTTCTTTACATTTTAACTTTTCTTCTTTTGATTTAGATGCCCCCAAGGGTACAACTGCCCATGTAAGGTCTATGGACATCAAGGAGAAAGACCATGTAACTTTAACTTGTTCCAGCAGAGGGCGTCCTAACTCTACCATGTCCTGGTTTAAAGATGGTCAAAAGGCTGCTGAGGGAACATTGATTGATTGATTGAAATATTTATTAACAGTTTGTAGAATTTACAGTACATTTTCAGCACAAACTCAATACAAAGACTGTTAACTGTGAGTGGACGACCCAATTAAGCATTACACTTGTTTACAACAGGGTCCACATTGTTCAATTCATCAAAACATTTAGAGACATACAAATAGACACTTCTATGTAGTTAAAGAACAGAACACGAATTCATCATATAGGAAGCAAAAAGGGAAAGGATACATATACAGTGAGGGGAAAAGGGGGGGGGGGGGGGGGCGGTGGGGGGGATTCAGATTTTACAGAGGCCAGTTTCGAATTGCAGCCATCCGTAGGTGCCCTTTGAGAGCGGTTTTGAAGGAGTCAAGGGATTCACATGTCTTAATGACTGTTGGTAGGGTGTGGACTTCGTTTACATTAAGGAAGTATTTAGACAGGTACATCTTGGTATCTTGGTGGTGTATCGAATCTTGTGGACCAGACCCATTGCAAGATGCTGTACTCTGTCGTCGACCCTAAGCCATCCCAGCCTGTCAAAGTGGGCAGAGGTGAGGTGCGTTCGGGGGATGATTTACTCCATTAAGCCTTCACAGAGCAGAACGTACCACTGCCAAGCTCAAAACAAGCACGGGAGGGACAGTTCAGGGATACTTCATATTGATGTCAAATGTACGGAAGGTTTTATCGTTTGTAGCATCACACGTTTGTTTTGTTTCATTTTTATTTAATTTAGGAAACCTCAATACACTATTCTTGAGGTTCTGTCAGTTGTGGAAAAACTACTCACGTCACACATTTTACTGTGGAAGTCCGGAATAAAATAATTACTTGAGTAAAAGTACAAAATGATTGGCATCAAAATGTACCTAAAGTACCAAAAGTAAAAGTACTCATATTAAAAATTTTCAAATGTATAAAAAATAGCCGATCTACAAGCTCACAATGCGTTGCAATGCGACACATTGTGAGCTTGTAGATCAGCTATTTTCAAATTGCCAAAATAAAGGGCTGAAGTGGTTAATGTATGTTTTGTAATAATAATCGAAATCTACAAAATGACTAGTAGCCTAACTAAAGTTTTCAAATAATTGTAGTGGAGTAAACGTAGGCTACAATAGTTTTTCCCTGAGATAGTGGAATATAAGTAACAGTATTGAAAATTGTAAATACTCAAGTCAAGTACAAATACCTCTAAGTTGTACTTAATTACAGTATTTAAGTACTGTCTTCTGTTGACTATCAGAACCAACCAACCATTCTCACACTTTCTGTTTCAGATGCCCCAGTTGGAGTTGACATAAGAACTACAGCTGAAGTTTTCATGAAGACTGATACATGTCTACTTAATGAAGGAGACAGCAAAACATTAACTTGTGAAGTGAAGAAAAGCAACCCCAACCCAGTCAGTTACATTTGGTATAAGAACGAAATGATTACTGGTTTTAACCAACAGACACATGAGCTTCACAACATACAGCGAGAGAACAGATGTGAAGCTGGTAACAGTGTGGGCAAAACAAAATCACTTCGCCTTAAGATTGAAGTCCAATGTAAGATTTATTACCATGTTACACTGGTAAAAGATGTCTGACAGTGTCTCTGTTGAAAACAATCGGTTGATTTGATTTAAATCAAATGCTTTTCATTGTTACAGATAGGCCAAAGAACACCAGAATGCACACGGATCCCAGCAACACCGTAAAAGTCAATAACCCTCTCACATTCATCTGTGAGACCGATGCCTATCCTGCCCCATTGTATTACTCCTGGTACCGCATCAGTGAACACAACCATGTGGACTGGATGGTCAATGAGAGGCACAAGACCATAAAACTGATGCATGTTCAAATATCTGACCATGGATGGCATGTGTGTAGTGCCACAAACCCAGTCGGCACAGGGAGGAATAGCAGTAGATTGTCTATACAGGTGTTGTGTAAGTGTGATCATCATTAAAGCAGAACAATTAAAATATCCGTAGAGGTAGTGTAGTTACCATGTAAACTCCAAATTGGCCTTTTCAATATCTTCAATAGTTCCGTAGATTACAATTTGAGTGAACAAAGTGAATTCTGTATAAAGTGTATTTTACACTCTCAAGAGTTAAATTATTGTTTAACATCTGCATTACTTACAAGAAGTCTACACAATTAGAAGAATTGATTTAGATTTTCTACGTTGTTATCTGTCCTATGATACCACATCAATACAGCATGGAATTGTGGACAAAATCTTATCCAAGGACAACAAAATGTTTTTGGAACTAGAGGCAAAATCTCATCAAATCACCATCTGTGGCTGAAATGCTGAATAAATAATGGGCCTTGATATGAAAAAGTTTGAAAACTGCTGTCATAGACAATTTAGCTGACAGTCAAGCTAATAATATGTTACCTCCTATTCACAGATGGCCCAAAGAAACCTGAACTGTCAATGGTATCTGAGGTTAGGGAGGGCGATCGTCTCATCATCAGCTGTACTGTCCAAAGTTTCCCTGGCATCACTTTGTCAAGGATATCCAAGTCAAAGTCTCCTTTTAAGATGCTGCCTCCAAACTATGGTCCACATACTCCAAATGTTCTCCAGGTGTCATTTAATGTGACATTGTCACATTAAATGTGATTGCAATGCCCAAAACTCTGAGGGCTCAGACAGAATAGAGAAGGAGTTAGCGGTGACATGTAAGTGTACTGTATTTCTTACAACTTTCTCTGAATGAATTCTATAACATAATACATCTGTTATGCCGATCTAAGTAAAAATACAAGGTTAAACAACATGAATAAAACACATGAGGGAATGTTTGTCATTGTCATGTATTTGATCCTACTAGCACAGCACTCCCTCTACTAGCAATGGAATAGTGGAACGTGACCGCATGTTTGACATAAACCCATATGTAACCCAGATGTAATAATTTGTCATCCATGACACAGGAAAGACTACTGTATAATTATTATATGATTTAAATATTTATATTTATGTATGTATTTTCTTTCTATGTTTTAATTTGACAACAATAGATAGTCCCAAAAATGTGACAGTGTTGGCTCATCCCGGTACCACCGTGACTGAGAATGGACAGCTAGTGCTGAGCTGCACAGCCCAGTCTAATCCACCTGCTACCTCCTTCACCTGGGAGGGAACCACCCCAGGGAACAAAGAGACCATGGGGCCGGCTCAGAACATGACCATCCAGTCTCTCACTCCCTCCCACAGTGGCTGGTACAGATGCACGGCCAATAACGTCCTTGGGGCAGGGAAAACAAAGGTCAAAGTCAAATGTCAGTATACTGTACATCACTGAAGCCTCTCTCAAATGTTACATTACATAAAAGTGCTATTCAGTTTATGTATGTTCTGTCTCGTACTATGGAGCGCAACTTGATTCTCTCCCAAAGCCATAAGTACTGTTGTGTTGGGCAGTGCAGCCTAAAATAATGTTAAGGAGTTACTTTTAAAAGCAGGCTGCGACACTTCCCTCTTGGCAAAATGGCAGATGTCTAATTGCAACAACCTTTTCTCCATGATTTATCTCCCTATAGATGCTCCAAAACACGCAGCCATTATAAGCAGAAGCTTGCAGCCTGGAGGGTCAAGTTCTGTGGTGCTAAATTGCAGCAGTTACAGCTTTCCTCCTATCATACAATATAAATGGTACTGGACGGTAAAAGGCAAATTTGTGGGCAAGTTTGTTTCGGAGGATCAGAACCTCACTGTTCTCCCAACCCAACCAGCGACATACTGTGTAGCCTTGAATGAAATAGCAGCCAAAACGTCTGACACGGTTGACTTGTTCCTGGACAGTGAGTGAAAATTCCATCGAGTTATATTGAGTGAGTGGGTGAGTGGGTGAGTGATCAAAATCACAAACCAGATGCAAAGCAAACGATGAATCTCTTTCCCCAATCACAGGAAACTTTATGAAGGCTATGCCATTCGTCCTTTCATTTCTTCTTCTACTGCTTGTCGTTCTACATATCTGTCTTGTATACAGGTAAGACAAACATTTAACATGAACCCTTTATCAACTGTACATTTATGTTCATTCATAGCTAATTTGGTATCTTTTGCCTTTTTATTCAGACACAACAGAAACAAGTCAGTCCAACAGGGGACGTCTAATACCATTCCATGTTGGAGCCCTTTCATTTTTCTGGTGATGGACCACTTTGCTGTGTACTTCTCTGACGTTATCCTACAGAAAATACATGATATTTTTTACATGCGTTTGTTAACTTGTTCATGTGTGTGTGTGTGTGTGTGCGCACGCGCGCGCTTCAGGGTCAGTGGAACGGCACAAGGGAAAACATGGTGAGTGAAACTGGAGTGGCAGAGTCTCACAGGAGCAGAGAGGATCTGTTGACAGGTGACCCATACCAAAGGTCAGACTCCAGACCTCATCCAGACAACATGTAAGACAACAGACATACAACACGGGTGCATATGTTTGGTCCGACAGGCATTAGTCCGACACCCTACCCAAAACCCTAACGTAACCCTAGCCTCACAGGGAAGTCTTAACCGCCAATGCATGTAGGAGCCACAGTTTTAACCAGCCACACATGCGTCTTAACCGGCAACGCATGTTGGGAGTCTTAACCGGCCACGCGTGTGTCCGACTGTTGCAAGTCGGACTGGTAATACGTAACATATGCAACCTATAGACACCGCACCCTTCAAGGTCAAGATACACACTGTGGCCCCATTTCCACCAAAATGACTTTGGTTCTAGAACTGGTTCCATTCTAGATAATTGGAACCTTGGTGCTTTCACAGAACCGGCGGCCACTTTTTGGCCAACTTTTAGGGTTCTGAACCAATTAAATTTCTGTGTAAACACTCAGCTGGTTCAACCCTGGTGGAAAAGGGGCCTGTGTAGGTGAAAGGGCTAGAAATCTCGACTCATTGATCCCACTTATTAGTTTAATTTACATTCAGCACAAATGTGACTGCATTTGTGGTGAATGTTACATTGTTCACATTTGTTTTTCATTCATGATAATCTACTACTGTGCATAGCATATGTTGATATTAGTTATGAATATAGGTTAATACAGATGATCATCGCAGCAGAAATTATGGTATACATTACAATAAAATCCACGTTCCTTTATGGAATTCTAAACCATTTCAAATAATATCAGTATCTAAATTAATTCTGTCTGCATTGGTGGTGTTCTGTGCTACAGACGCAGAGGTTTACGGTTCTTATTATTTCTTTTCAGGTTGTGTAACAACATCCATACTGTATAGTGTATACAGCACTGTGAACTTGCCTTTTGGAAAACAGGTGACATTGATTTTAGGCCATTGACATTATATAAAATGTCAAAGCAAAGCTGCAATAACTTGATGAAAGATACAAAATCTAATACTCCTATTTAAAGGGATATTTCACTTTCTAGTTTCTACTCAGGCTTTTGTGAACAGTACGGACAGTGTTTAATTTGCTCAATTCAGTATTTAGATATTTTATATTCATTTTAGCTGCCTCGCCCCCTATACAAACCCATTGTAACTTCAACCTCCATTTTAACCATCATCGAAAACGCCCAACCTTTTTTCTGGTGATGGTTGCCCATGTTATTTTTATTACTTTTTCATTTTCGTTTTTTTGTGCATCAGCAGCCTGAGAAAGCCCAGAAATAAATTATTAAACAATACATGTTAAAAATAAATGGAAAAAGTAATTGAAACCTCACGTATTAGGAGGACAGTATCAGTGACGAGAAAAAAAGGATGATTGTTTTCAATGAATCTAACATGGTTAAAATTTAGGTTGAAGTTATGGGTTTGTATAGGAAGGGGGCAGAGCAGCTAAAATGAATATCAAATATCAAAATACTGAATCAAGCCACTTAAAAACTGTCCGGGGTGTCAATACCATAGTAATCGAGTAGGCTACTGTATTGTAAATCTACAAACGTGGCACTGGCATGCAAAGTAGTATTTAATCACCCTTTACAGTACAGCCTCTCTTTGAAGGAGTGTATGAACTGCTTATTTTGCTACTGTACTCACTGATGCTTGATACATAATACATTATGTTCAGACTCCCTCGCCACAGCAGCCAATCAGGGATGGAGATGTGGACACACAGGATGATGCTGTCAATTATGCCTTCTTATACTTTGGGAATGAGGAAAAGTGACTCAATTAAAATGTCCATTTATCAAATCCAGCACTCAGCATCCGAGAAGGCATTTCTAATGAATAACTAGTATAAAAAGGTAGGTGGCTAGCGCACATCCAGTTCCTGTCTGGTGCTGGACTAAGGTAAGTACAGTGAAGAGAGGAGAGTCCGCACACAGGTTTGCTCCAAGGTGTTTGCTTTTTATTCAATACACCATAAATAAGGCACAACGTTTCGGCCGTGAACGGCCTTCATCACCTGATGAAGGCCGTTCACGGCCGAAACGTTGTGCCTTATTTATGGTGTATTGAATAAAAAGCAAACACCTTGGAGCAAACCTGTGTGCGGACTCTCCTCTCTTCACCATTTCTAATGAATAAGACATTTCTAATTGTTTTTTCAGGAATACACCGGGGCTAAAAGCAAAAGCTGGCGAGGATGGTCTTTATGCTAAGGTGGCCCAGCCACATGAAAAGGTCAGCGATCCTTAAAGGACCTATATCTTCATATAATAGGCCCTCACTAATAATCATGAAAAAATGGCGCAACTTTTTTCTACTCGGGAGGGCTCTCATAGGAGGGCTGTGGGCAGTTCAGAAACAGTCTTCCAGTGACATCATCGATGGGAAATACAAGCTAATAAAAACTGCAGGCTTTCTATTCCTGAAAAGTTGCAATGCGAAAATGGAAGCCATCGTTCTCATGATAATGAAAATCTAAACATTTTTGTAAAAACAAATCTTGTTTAAAAAATAATCTGCCTAATGATGATGTCACTGGAAGACGGTTTCTAAACTGTCCACAGCCCTCCTATGAGACACAGACCGAGTAGAAAGAAATCGTGCCATTTTATCATGATTATTAGTGAGGACCTATTATATGAAGATAGGTTGAAAAGTGGTGAAGTGGTCCTTTAATATGATGCATTAAAGTTGATATCCAGTGAAAACTTGAATACAATTCTAATTCTAAGTTAACCAATCTGTATCAGTGTTGATTTTGACAACACCTTTTTATTTAGTTTTAGTCATATAGTATTTTGAATACAATTCCATTTAGTTTTAGTAATATTTTAGTGAAATGTTTTAATTTTAGTCGTTTTAGTTGACTAAATATTTGAGTATATTTGAGAATATTTTATTTTTATACAGCAAAAAACTAAATCTATCTTGAGTAAGAGGCTTATTTTGTAGGCTAATTAGTGTGGTTACTTCAGCAACGGCACTCGCATAATTATTCTCTTTCCACACACATTTTGGACCTCTTCACCTCTAAGCTTTAAAACATTTATAATAATCCTCTTGGCTCAGGAAAGAGTCGGTGTATAAAGCATTCAATTTGTTGCGCATTAAGCCTAATTGATTCTCTGTTGTATGACGGGTGCCGCTGCACAGTAGTGAGCTTGTAGATTGGTATTTTTGGCACGGGAAGTATAAATCATGCTTAAGAGGGGATCGTGCAAACCTTGAAAACCCATGCCCAGCACGTTTGCCATAGACATTTGGCACATAGATGCTTATCTCCTCACAAGGAACTAAGAAGCCATGAGCTTCCGCCACTTTCAGTATTGCAAAATACACTGAAACAGCAGCTTCCATACTCTACCATATGGTAGATACTGTAAATGGATAGGTGCATTGTAAAGTTGCCATTCACACAGTAGATTTATTTTGTCTAATTCAACATGTCTGTACAACAATGGTTTTCAAAGTGCGATCCGCATGTAACCCCATGGGGTCCTTGAGGGTCTCAAACAATACTTTATCAAAACAATATCGCCACTACAGTATCAATCTGTTTCTGATTATTTACAATTATTACATTTAGACAATTCTAAACAAAGCATCTTTTCATATGAGGATCAATAGGACATGTTGTATGGCAGTCAACATGTTAACATCTGTTATGTTGCGCCATGGGTCAAACTCATACATGACTATATCTTACGGCTGTTTGTCTAAAGAAAGAAAGAAAAAAGTTCGGAAACTGCACAAATATTCAGTTGTGCATCTTTCCGACGGTGCATGTACAATGCGCAGCAATGAACAACTCACACACGATCTTAACTTTAACTGATCACTCTTAGGATGAGAAGAAAGGGCTGGAGGACTATGAGAACATCAGAGGAGCATCATGTCCTCCAAAGAACCCCAGGCAGGGAAACTCTGACACGGAGACCAGTGAAGAAGACGTAGAGCTCAACTATTCAGAGGTTAGGGTTAGATTCAAGTCAAAGCGGGAAATGATCAGAGAGCCGGCCGTCATCGCAACAGAGGCTACGGCAGCCCAGATGACCATTACAAGACACAGTTCCCTGAAGCAAACATCTGATAATTGAAATGTTGAGTAGAAGAAGATGAGAATGTATTTTACAGTTCAACTTTTGTAAAGATGATTTGAGGCAATGAAAGTGAAATTTCTTTAAAGCATGTTATGATTTTTAACACTGTCTGTGTGGCTTCCTTGCATGCATCAGTACCCCCAAAACCCCTTTATCCCATTCTGACCTGAGATCAGATTCATACGAGGTTTCCGCCGGACACACACTGGTCTGATGAACCCATTCTGACCTGAGATCAGATTCTAAAAATGTCAGTCGCTCTTCGATTTTTCAAAAATAGCAGACCTACAAGCTCGTATCGCGCCACTCGGTGGCGCGATATGAGCTTGTAGATCTGCTATTTTTAAATAGCTAAAGCATAACATGATGCTGACACCAAAATGGGTGCCCGGTCAGAATGGGTTATATAACCAGCTTTCACGATTGCAGCTTTTTTCCCCCCGACCAATATCATAGATCTGCTTTCATTACATTGATGGAACAATAACAAAACTGTCAACAGATACTACACCTCTACCTACAGTAGATTACATCTTTTACCATCTATCACCATTTTGAATATAAAATATTCTTTCCTGTTCTATTGCAGATTGTTATACGATTGATTCTATATATTGTATGGTTCTTTCAAGATGCCCATATACTGTACACTACAGTATGTACAGTGTTAATTGTAAGTTAATTATTGTGGAATTATTTCTTATATGTTGTTTAACTTTGCCCTTATATGTTCTGACAGCCTTACATGCAGGTTGACCTGTTTGAACCCAAATTGTACTGGTTGATTGGTTACCTTAATAAAAACTTTAAATCTACGATTTAAACTTTTAAGTGATAATCCCTTTGATTTGAATGCTTTATTTAGAGAAACATTTAGTAGGCCTACTAAATGATTTATGCAAAGTCAGTTGACAATTAGTGACAACTAGAACACAATAATGCAATGAAATGAACAGCTGATATAAAAGTACACAATTAAAAGTCAATACACCACGCCATCACACAAAACAACCAAAGCAGACAATACCAGTAGGCCTAGGTGTGCACTCGGTGGAGAACAATCTCTATCAGGGCACGGGGGTGCTGAGGGCGCTGCAGCACAGGTGGTGGGGGGGGAGAAAAAACATTATGTTGTTTTTGTAAAAAAAAAATATATTTAAAATATATATAGAGCACAACAAAAATGTATTTAACTTTGGGGGAAAATAGGTGTTTGTTTTGAGTAATACAGGTATCTGTGGTTTGGGTAGTAGGACTCTTTGTAACTGGTACTGCGTGACACAGGAACCCGTTAATGGTTGCACCTCGGTTTACATTTGAGCTGGAGAGCGCATTGCAAACTCATTTAATAAACTATTGCCTGGTTGGATATATTCATGGGGAAAGGGAAGGCACTTTCTCCCTAATATAGGTAAGACATATTATATATTGCTGCTGCTGCTTTTTCTTTTTTTTTTGCTTTCGCCTTTATTTTATATTTTTTTATGGAGGGACAGACAGTAGGCTGACAGGAAATGGGGAGAGAGATGGGGGGATGACATGCAGTAAATGCCGTCAGGATCGGGAGTCGAACCCGCAGCACACTTCCAGACTGGATTACCAGCCAAAGGTGCCTGGACCACTGATCCATTAGCCTGGTTAATAAACCAGACCGAATCAGCCGTTGGCAAAAATAAATTGCCTGCCGGCGGATTACGGTCTGGAGAGGCTCAATTGTACGCCCATTTCCTACACCAGAGAAATGGGGCGGCCAATCGGGACACGGTATGCAATATGGGCGGGCTTTGGTACAGTGACTTTCAATGCTTGAGACCTTTGACTGACAGTAGCTCTGACCAATTGCGTCAAAGAGAAAATGTTTCAACCCGCTCCCCTGGAAATGAAATCCAAGCTGAGCCTCCCCAGACTAATATCCTGCGGTCCGTGCGATATTAGTCTGATCCATGGCCCAGGCCGTGCTGCTGCTGCTTCTGCCGCTGTGCAGAAAGGGGGTGTTGAAATGTGTGCTTGTCGTGTGTCATTGACCATCTGGCCTGTGTGATTTGCATACAGGGTCTTACATTTCAAATTCAAGTAACTGTAAAATCCAACACAGACTGTTGGTGAAATAGAACACCGTCTTTGTAGTACGTGTGTACATGCTGCATTACGTGCTAAATAACTTGTGTGAATAAAATTATAATAATATTATTATTGCTATAAATGCCTTAATCCCTTAATGTCCCTGATCAGGACACAGGCCTCCTCCAAATGAATAGTGGACAGGAAATGTATATAGACTTGGCTAAAGGTGACAGTATACTGGCTCAGGAGGCGTTGGCGTATATGGAATGCTTTTATCAGTATACAGTCAAAACTAAATGTATTTAAAACAGGGAAGAAAATATTAGCAAATTCAAATTAGGAAATTAGGAATACCTTTCATTCTATATTAATGGCTCTGAAGTCTGAACTCTATTCCTCAGGACCCAGACAGCTAGTTTTCTATTCAACAAATTCTCTAATTATTAATTGACCGAGCCTCAGGTGTAGAGAGTTCTGGATCGGTTCTGGCTCCACAGGTGTGCATTTGAAAACAACCAGTCTATTTAAATTACAGTGATTCAAAGCGAAAGTCCAAAATCGTATTTCAAAGCCACGCTGGATGGTGGTAGTGGCACAGTGGAGAGGGGAAAGGAACCGTCTGTCCTGGTGGTGGACTCTGTCTCTCAGCCCCGTGACTAACCATATAACTCCAGAGACACAGTCTGCCCGCCCGGTAACATGGTCAGTAGTTGCAGTAACTGAATCAGTTCTCAGTGGGGCAGGGTCTTAAAGCCAGTTCAGATGAAAGATTTGCGATGAGACGAATCTCCCGAGACAACATCTGCCAACAGACTTCTGAGATGGCTTAGTTCACACTGCCAGGGCTGACATTATTCTCTGCAATTCTTCTTAAACTGTATCATCTCATCAGAGTTTTTTTTTCCGGAATGCTATTTTGTACAGAGAAAGGATACTGAGGTGGTGTGGCGATGCAACAAGTACCTCCAGTTGGAACCAAACAGCGTGACGACTAGTTGCACATTTTTGATCTGAACTGGCAGGAGAGTCTTTCCTCCCGTCTTTAGGAGCTTGGTGCAGTAACTGGGAGCACATTGCTCTCAAAGTGTCCTTGGTTGGTGATGTTGCCCGCGGGGAAGTACCTGGCCACCACAAAGGAAGAGCCATCTGATGCCACGGCCTTTCCCACACCCAGCTTCTTAGTGCTCTTCCAAACCATTGCCGTGAAATGACCTAGAGAGAGAAAGGGGGGTGGGGGAGAGAGAGAGAGAGAGAGATTAAGAATTTTCCATTCTGGAATGAAAATAATCATTACATTCTTTCATCTCTACAGTAACTGATGAGACCAGGGAGGGTGGGGTCCGAGGGAGCGAGGGGGGAAGGTGGAGGGGGAGAGAGAAAGGCAGATGGAAAGTGGAAAGATGATGACAGAAAATATGGAGAGATGAGACTGACGGAAAGACACAGCCGAGCAGAGGATAGAAAGTGAAGAGTAAGACAGACACACACACACACACACACACACACACACACACACACACACACACACACACACACACACACACACATTCCGTTACTGTACATGGTACATGATAGATGTCTCCTCTAAACATTTACAGTCGCCATGCTCTTACATCGCTTCTCTTTCCTCTATCTCTCTCTCTCTCTTCTCCTACGTCTCAGTGTTACATTAATCCTTAGTTCATTCCTCTCTCATGAGTCAGATTTTGGAACCAGTCCAAGTGTGATTCACTGGACTGAGGAGAATCACGTGGAATTCACCAGATTGTTCCCCGGCTGTGACAATGCAATGCCTTCATATGATCTGCCACTGCATAATGTGGAGTTTCAGCTGCTGTGGACACTGGGTTAGAGAAGACAATAGCATTCTGTACAATACCTGTATTGTAACCCATGCTCATACTGCTCACATTTGATCTGACTCTATATTCCTTACACATTACTACTTTTTTAACCTTTGCACTTGTGCAAAGGTTGTGTAGGACACACACAAGGTGTGTAGGACACACTTTTATCCCCCGGCCTGCTAGCTCAGCCCTGGTTGTAACTCAGTAACTCTGACACACATGCACACACAAATACGTTTGATTGGTGTTGATTCACAGACTGATTGTATGCTGTTATACAACGGGACCCTATACAGAATAATAACAGAACAGGGAACGGAAAACAATGTGATCAATCTTTAAGATCAATGGACACAGATAGCTAGAGTTATGTAGATAGGCACATAAACAGAGCATGATTGTGCATTCTTGAACATGTAGAAGCTCACCAGTGCCAGAGGAGAATCCAGGGCGGTTGAAGTTGTACTGCTTTACCTCGTCGTACCAGCGGTCTGCCACATCCTTTCCTGCGCACACACGAACGCACACACGCACACACACCAATTAAAAGCAACGTTGTAAGCATGCTTGTATTTGACACCTTTTGGAAGCTTACAATCTGCACTTCCATAATGTGACACATTGTTTTTACAATGTGTCATAACATAAAAACAACCTTACTTGGCTCATTACAAAATCAGCGAAGTATGTTCATTTAGAACGTGCTACGCTTACAAATAAATTGGACAAAAACAAAACACGTTCAATCTGCCCTTCCTATCCTAGACCAGTGTCCTGAATTTAGTCTTACGGCCCAGCTAAACACTGAGCTAAACACTAAGCTACACCGAGCTAAACACCGAGCTAAACACTGAGCTAAACACCGAGCTAAACGCACGCTGAAAATCCTGGTGTAGCTCAGCCGTGCACCATGAAGCTAACATGCATGGAATTAAAGGTTCTCTATTAACACTATGATATTGTTACAACATGTCGTGACAACTTTTTGGCATCCTGATGCACTGGTTAAGAAAGAATGATGCAATCACTTATGCAGGACAGGTACGTGCAACACACCACCCTGCATGTATGGCATGTCTTTATGAATACACACACATAGACAAGTACCCTTTGTATGATCCAATGCTACTTTACATTGTGTGTTTTGAGGTGTAAAAGCCATCTTTGTTGTGTGTAAATTAACACTCGGGACTTTCCTGTGAATCTACCGTACAGTGTAAGAGACAAGTTATAAATCACATGGACCCACACGCTGTTGTGCAGTGAGTTATTAGACTGTGAGCTCCACACCATAGACCACCAGTGGTTCCCAAACGTCTTAGCTCATCTCCCACAAGAGAAATGTCTCTTAACTAGAGAAAATAGCAGATCTACAAGCTCACAACGCGTGAAAAAGTGAGATTTTTTTTGGGAAAATCTGGCTCCTGAGTCCTGACCCACTGTTTGGGAAACACGGCCATAAATTGTCAACTTTCAAGCACAGAGTCACAGTCTGTGATGTGAGCTCGTAGTAGGCTCGTAGTAAGCCAGTAGGCTTTAATGGAGCGGAGACGTTGTTGTTGTTGTCAGCCTAAATATTAATTGCATGGTCTTGATGAGTAACCTACTGGTGATTATGGGTTGATGGCATTCGAAGCGGGGGGCCTGTCTTGTCTGTCTGTATGGCCAGTCTGCAGTATGTGTGTGATACACATGACCTATTTAGTACCATTGTGAGAGATTATGCCATCTCAACATGCAGTGAAGTGTATGTTCACAGTCACACCAGATATTCCATTCCACTCATTAAGTGATATGTATGCGGGTGCGTGTGTGTGTGTGTGTGTGTGTGTGTGTGTACCTGGTTGGTCGTAAGAGGCCCAGGCCAGATTCTCTCCACAACTGCCCCTGCTAGACTCCACGCTGTGTTTCAGGATGCGTGTACTGGCCAGACTCTCTGCATACCTACATGCGCAGATCACGCCACGCGCCCCACACACACACACACACACACACACACACACACACACACACACACACGCACGCACACACACGATCAACGCCAGGAGTTAAAAATAGCAGATGAGTATGGGTCACAACGTGACACGTAGTAAGCTTGTAAATCGACTATTTTCAGCACGCGACAGCATCGTAAATGGTAAATGGTGCATTTATATAGCGCCTTTATCCAAGGCGCTTTACATTTACAGTGCATTACATTCACCCATTCACACACACATTCCGATTGCCATCCAAGGCAAGAAATGGCACCCTTTTCACATTGGCCTATTATAGCGCCACCAGGAGGCCACAATTTGACCTGCCCTGGTGGAGACCTGTGCCCTGAGGGGCACTACATCTAATTTGAGGCTTTAAAGGTCTTTAAATAAATACTTTATAATTATTTCCTGGGCCTGTCGTCGTCATGAAAGGGGTCGGGACTGCGACGCTCTATAGTAGAGCACATTTGGATCTACTGTAGCTCACAAATAAAATTCCCCCGAACTCATGCATTAGAATTGATAGGGAGGAATCCTGAGCCTTTGTAACCTCTGCTCAACAGAGGCAGGCAGAAACAGCTATCCACGTCTTTGTAATTATGTCTTACTTACACGCTTGAGTGCAGTCACGCTCTTTAGGGTCTGTGAAAGATGTGTTTCTAATGGCAAAGCTCATTTTAAAATTAGATTTGAAATCACTAGTGTTTGTTGTGTATTATTTGAGTTATTAGCAGCGTTATAATTATGCTCAGATAGTTTAATCACTTAAAAACAGGATTAGGATATGAATTACTGTACCTGATATTTTGAATGATTGATTGATTAAACAATCAATCACTTCTTTGAAGGTTCAATTGAAATTCTGTCTCCTCGACACAACATAACGCAGTGCACTGTAAAATCCTCAGTATTCATTTAATGTCCAATGGACCTTTTCAGGTCTATTTGTACACACTAAAGAGTTACATTAACATTGTGCACTGAGGATTTCACTGTGTATGTGCATGTTCTCGTAAACAGTGGCCTGGTTTATCAGGTGTGGATTAACTTAGTTTCTCTTCCAGAACAGCCAGTGTAAACACTTTACTGTAAACAGTCATGTTCCCCATTCACAAAATGGCAGCAGCTCTGCTCGCTGTCAACAGCTCTGTGTCTCTGGACTCACTCACGCGGGTGAATGGCATTCTGAACCAATGAGCTCAGGGAGTTTGTTTGGCAACGTTTGTTAGTATATGAGGTGTGAAACACAGTCTATCAATTCATCAAGTTCAGAGTGGAATGATATTATGATAATGACTCCTTAATTGGCAGCACCAGACACATTTACCGTGTAATGTTTATGACAGGACAGATGAGCCCACTTGTGTGTTTAGCAGTTAATGCATTAGGCGGCGTAAGCTTTTAAACTATGACTGTTGTCCTGAGCGATTGGACACTCAACATTATGTGAAATGATTGTTAACTGAGCTGTTACTTTTCCTGTGTGTGTGTGTGTGTGTGTGTGTGTGTGTGTGTGTGTGTGTGTGTGTGTGTGTGTGTGTGTGTGTGTGTGTGTGTGTGTGTGTGTGTGTGTGTGTGTGTGTGTGTGCCCACCGTGCAGCCTCTCTGCTCAGCTTGCGGCTCATTTTGAGCGGAGGAGCCTGATGATTCTTCCTGTAGTCATTATGAACGTGCAACAACTCATCAGAGAACTGCTTTGATGCTGAGAGATAGAGAGAGAGAGAGAGAGAGAGGTCCATTAACCATCCAGGATTACACCAAATGAGTAAAACATCTGTTGGAATTCTTGCATGCAGCAATTGTGCAAGAGAAAATAGTAAATACTTAATAGTTCACAGAGAGATCACCAACATTCAGGACAGACAGACAGCAATCAATCTGCCACATTCAAAATTATATTATATCAAATGTGGGAACGAAACCTCACAAAGTCAATCAGGACTCTATTTGACCCTAAACAGGGTCAAGTAGGGTGGTGGGGGGAGAAAAAGAAAACCTCTCAACCTCTGGTCAGGGACCTATGGTGGGCTGTGAGGATATTACAAGTGGGCCCCAAAATAATTGCCATAAAGTAAAATGTTTTGATATCATAGAATACAAATTTGATTTCATTTTGGTACTATACTACATTAGTTTCATTGATCCAAGCCGGAAACACAATTGATTGATTGATCGTTTAAATGAACATGCTCTGGAAATGCACTCAAGAGGTTAAGTGGTCAGATGGGTGGGCTGCAAACGCTATTGAAATGTCTAAGTGGACCCTGATCCAGAGAGAGTTGAGAACCACTGACTGACATAGAGACAATGTACAGGCAGAATGGACACAGCATCATGCTGAGATGGCTACCATACCACGCTGTGTTGACTTTGTAATCAGGGAGAGGTTGAGACAGAATCTCACTTCTTAAAGCAAGGTGAAACATTAGCATCTATCCTGAGTTTATCTATTCCCCTCTGATCCTCAATAACTAACTATGTTGACTGTTGTCATATGCAAGCTGTACAGTTAATTTGTCTGAATCATTACTTACATGTGTAAAAATAGCTCCCCCATGCTCTTATTCTTTCCATGAGTCGGATGCGTTCCCAAATGTAAGAGAAATTAGATCAAATCAAATCCAAACTAGTTAAGCGTTTTAAGAAAGAGATAAGAGAGAGAGAGAGAGACCACAGTTAGAGAGATATGATGGAGCGAAAAACAGATAATGATGCGTCTCCAGAATCCACCCCCCCCCCCCCCCACACACACACAGTCTGTGCCACCAATACACAGGCATGCATACAACCAAGAAGCACACGCACACTATACAACAAACTGGTGCCTATCACTCACAGGTCTATTCATGTGTCTCATGGCGACCCACGCTTACAATAGACCGATTGTGACACACACACACACACACACACACACACACACACACACACACACACACACACACACACACACACACACACAAATCTACTGTCTGCATGCAGTGGCTCTCACACTTTCTAATTTCAAGGACTTCTGTAACCAAATTGGGCGTAAGAGTCCATTTGGTTCCATTTGTACACTCTGGGAGTTACAGACCTGTACGGGTCCATTTGGAACCCCACTCAAGAGACCTGAGGGACCCTGGATCCAGATTCCCACTGATCTACTCATTTCTACTGTATGGGCCAATAGGAATGATACATTGAACTGTCCTTAGAAGTGCTACAAAACTAACGGGATTGTGACTGCAGGGAGCTGTCAATCAAACCGTCTGTGAAACGCCCACACGGCCCTGGGTGTAATCATCCATCATGGCTGTAACTATCTTATACTTCTGCTCCCACTGCCGTCTCCCTTTCAAAGATCAACTACTGTTTGCGATGAATGGGAAAATGCTGTTTATCTGCAAACTTTCTTTAAGATTGTCTAGTGTGAGTCAGTCGATCCTTATAGCAGTTGATAAGTACATGTCTAGTTTTTATTAAGAGCCCTTCACACAGAGTGAGAGGAACGTGGTGACTGAGTCATAATGAATGACAAGACTGTCACAAGAAACAACAGGGAAGGAATTTACTTACATGAACCCTCCTAGGCAACGTTAAGTATAAACACAGTATCCCTTCCTCAATACAGGCAAAACGAGCTGATCGAGTTCACAAACGCACGCATGCGCGCGCACACACGCAGCTCGCACACACACATACACACGCACGCACACACACACACACACACACACACACACACACACACACACACACAGTTTCTGGGGTCAAAGTTCTTGCTGAGGCCAAATGAATGCAATCAGAGTTAGTCGTGGCAGAACAGTTTCCACTTACCTGACTTTCCCATGCTGCTGTCTCAGCTCGCTCGCTCGCTCGCGCTCTCTCTCTCTCTCTCTCTCTCGTCCTTTCTCTGTTATTCTGTCCCTCTAATGGCTGAGCCTGACGCTGTGGAACAGCTGCTGATGGTAATAATCTCCTCCTCAGCGTTTAGCACGCTGCCCCAACCTTCCCATTTAGCCCAACTATGCTGCTAAGTGCTAACCCTCTCTTTCACTTCACTCTTCCTGTGTTTTCCTGTTCTCTCTTGTATTGTTCCTCCACCCCGTTTACCCCCAACCCCCAACACACACACACACACACACACACACACACACCGTAACTGTCTATCTTTGTGGAGCAGATGAGAGTACACACCCTTTGCTCACTCAGTCAAAGTCTACGACTTGACTACACATTCTTGTAACTGAAAGGGGGAGCCCCAAGCAGCATCTGGTTCTGATGACATCATCTCTGTTAGACATGTCCTTATATGGGCCTGAGAATCCCTGATACTGTGTAATTTGGTGGCTATAGGCAACAGTTGCACAGTAATGCTTTAGTCACTTTAGTTGGGATGATGGCCAATCTCTGCTTGTAACACATGGAACCACTTAAGTCCCATATATAAGGGTCCCCCAGGGCCTAAACTGACTTGGTGAAAATAGCGGATCTACAAGGCCAGAACATGTCACAATGCCAAATGTTGTGAGCTTGTAGATCTAGTATTTTGACTTTATGTTCACCTATTCACACTTTATGTTCATCTTCTATACAAACCAGAATACAATAAGGAGACGTCTGTCTCTGTCTGTCTGTCTGTCTCTCTGTCTGTCTGTCTGTTTGTCAAGATATTGACTTGATAGTCCCGGCACTTTTGTTTAAAGTGGAACATTTTGTATACTCTATAGTCTTTTTTTATTGGCATAAAATATTGTCTATATATTCATGAATCCACTTGCTGACCGGCTGTCAGTACTGAGTAGTGATGGGAGATTAATCGGCAAAGACATCGGTATCGGCCAATTCTAGTTGTTTCAGTTCGATTAATCAATCAGACCGATCTGTCTTTACAGATAAACAAGCTCAAAGTAACAGCTTGAACAGATCTACAAGCTCACAATATTAAATATAAAGGTATTTAAATTCAATCTGACTTGCGTAAGCCTGCATGGAGTGCAGATACCCTGTTACATGGACTTTTTAGAATGGACTAAACTTATTTTCTTAATACAGAATGAGATAAAATATTGACATCGGTAATATCGGTTATCGGCCATAACGGCAATTAATTATATCGGATATCGATATGGGCCAAACTGTCTCATCGGCACATCCCTAGTACAGTACATGTGGGCAAGTGGCTATGGCTGTTTTTAGCCCAAGGAGTGTTTTTTGTGCCAAACTAATGCTAACTAACTTGGAATGGATTCAGAATCATGAAAACCCCCTAGTGTGACATGTTACATGCTACCTACATGACTGCCTGCCTAAATATGTCCCAAACCGCCCCCTAAGGTCTTCCACTGCTGGCCTGCTCGCTTTGCCTAAAAAAATGGCAACAAAAAAATACGGGGAAGCAGCTTTTTGCTTCTACGGGCCGCCGGCATGGAACAAGCTCCCACTGTACCTTCGTCAGGCAGCCTCTGTAGACATTTTTAAAGCTCAGCTCATGACCCACTTCTACAACATTGCTTTTAATTGATCATTTATTTTTTATTTATTTTGTTATTCATGTCCTCACTGTATTGCATTACTGCTTGTTTTTTAAATGTCGTTGCCTTGCTTTTCTTTTATTCTCCATTGTTCTGTAAAGCACTTTGAGCTGCATTTCATGTCATGCTATACAAATAAAGTTTTATTATTATTATTATTATTACTTAAAGCATCAGGAAAGTTTGACATTTTTGCCTTAATGGTATAGGGTCAAAAGAAACCCCTATAAAAAAAATAGCTCAATACTGACAGCCGGTCAGCAAGTGATTCATGAATGTATGTATAGGCCTATAGACAATATTTTAGGCCAATAAAAAAGACTATCTACCAAATTTCCCGCTCCACAACCCCGACTGGCGGACTATGATGGAATGTGACGCCCTATCACATCAGGCCCTAGTGTCACATGGAATGTGACGCCCTATCACATCAGGCCCTAGTGTCACAGAGCATGTTTTATATAGTAAGCATAACAGGCACGTACCCAAATCTGTTACCAATTTTTTTTTTTTTTTACAAAAATATCTTTTGACCTCTCAAAATATTACGTCTTGTGACATGCAGCAGAAAAGAGATTTTGTTTTCATCCATGTGTCTCTATGATGTGCATCATACCCATATGATATGTGCTATCCTGCTGCAACTGCAATCTTTTACATCACCAGTTCACCAGTAGAGTAATGACGTAAAACATGAAAAAGGTGTGTCTGTAAGGCGTGATTTCTTTCTGGAAGCAGGAAGCAAAACTAAGTAGGAAATCATATGACCTGCAGTTTACTTGTCACCCACAAGATGGTGCTGTTAGCATGCAACAA